>NC_085842.1:105457350-105769850 GCF_035594765.1 Anolis carolinensis | reverse complement strand
TGGGTCACATATGAAGAGAGCTTTTAAGAAAATAATAATAAAAAAGATTTATCCATATCTGGCTTTGCACTACCATAAAGGATTCCTGCTCACACAGAAGTCACAACAACTTTTAACCCTTACCCACCATTTATTTCTAGTGTCTATAACATATATTGTTGTGTTACAAAGCCATTCCTACCAATATGAGTACCATTTTTTCAGAGGAAACCCCAGATTCCTGTGAGCCGTAATGGTAAATAAGTGGTTTTTTCTTGATTTGCATGAGAGCAAACATTTTAGGATATACTCAAAAGTAGGATCACAATGTTCTTCTGAACTGAATTAATTTTATGTTTTAGAAGTCCTCCTAGTGGAGTCACATACAGACATGTAAATTATTTTAAGACTCAAAATATTCTCTTTGACATTTTAGTTGCCTGTCCACGCAGAATATTCACCTTTTTCATTAATTCATCACGGGTAGTGAAATGTGGTACATCTCCAACTTCGATCCCCTCAGCCATTTCTGTCACCTTGTCCAAGAGATCTTTACTGTAGCTGTACAACAAAAACAAGTGTGAATGGAGCACCTATTCTTCTGCAATACAGAAGTACATTTACTTTTATACAACAGTAATCAATTTAAATACCTCTTAAATTCATACAGTAGATCAATGAAATTGAACTTTCAGAAGTTTCAAAATGAAATCTGTTGTTCTGACAGATTTAGTACTGAGATTAGATGAGGAGTTTCAAATGGCCTATATCCAACTGTAAAAGGAAACTGCCCTATGAACAGGCGAGGAAGTGAAGCAAACTGCCAGTATCGCCTTCCTCATCTGCTACTTGGCACCACATTAAGTCTGGATTAAGACTTTGCTATCAGCATCCCCCAGAAGAGGAGGACAATCACAGCCACCTTTTCGTAGGCCTGCCACGAAATATTTTCCCCAATATTGTAACTGTATGTAATGTATTTTTGGGTACTGAATTTGGAGAGAGAAACACAATAAAAATGTTGTATCACACATAATTCTTTGACAAGTTTCATTACTCATTTCATTCAGTCGCATGTTACAACTCAAAAACATCAAAAGCATATGGTGAAAAAACTGTGATGGCACAAATCTCAAGACCTTTTTTTGGATTCAGAATGCCACGTTCCTCTAAAAATAGCATTTAAAAAAAAAGGTTTTATGACCCTCCAACTTTACAGGACTACAATCTTCCACTTTGGGTGACATTTTACTGTCTTCATTTACTTTTTCGAAGGGTTGTGGGGAGAAAGAAAAAGGGCTCTACAGTATAAATAAAGGGTTTTCAACTTCCCATGCACGCTGTGTGCCCCACTTTTGGGAAATCTGTGGCATGCGATCCTTTGACATATAGAGGATCATATTATCATTCTACTGTGCCAGAGGAACAAATACAATCAGGACACCTTCAAATATGGTTGCCTTTGCCTTCCTCTGAGGCTGAGAGAGTGTGACTCATGAAGTGTCACCCAGTAGGATCCCATGGCTGAGTGGGGATTTGAATCCTTGGCCTCCAGTCATAGGGTGGGCTACATTCTAAAGCAGGCATGGGCTGTTAGGAATTGTGGGAGTTGAAGTCCAAAACACTTGGAGTGCCAAAGTTGGCCTATACCTACTCTAGAATGAATGCAGTTTGGGTATCACTTTACCTGCCATTGCTCAATATTGTGGAATCCTGGTTGTAGTTTAGTTTTTTGTGTCAAAAGCATTGCATAAAGTATAAAACTGTTAAAATAAAGGGAGCACAAGCAGCTAAATAATTTTAGACCAAAAATGGGCAACAGCAACCACATTGTCTGTAGCTTTAAATAGTTCTTTCTCTGCGCATGAGGCAGGGCATTGTGGGCAAGCATACAGATGCTGAGTTGTTTGTTCTACTCCACAGTTGCACAATGTGGAGGATTCTAGTCAGTGGTTCCAAGCCAGTTTACCAGCAGTTAGGATTTCTGGGAGTTGAAGGCCAAAACAACTGGGGACCCCAGGTTGAGAACCACTGTTCTAGGTAGTGCCAATTAGCCAGGTTGTCTTTTTGATCTCCCAACAGCACTTCTGAGTCTGTTCAGGGACTTCCAAGTTGCCCATTCTTGGTTTGCTCCTGGAGGAATATCCTCGTAGGGGGCCATCCAGTTGAAATTGCCTGCTTTTGCTGCCCAGAGAAATATATTTGCCATTGCTGGAGGAACATTAAAAGGGGTGGTGGTTCTCATGAAACTTTTCCTTGATTTAAGTCTGCTGGGAGGAGGCTGATAGCCATACAGTGGGTGGCTTTCACAGTGTTCAACTTTATTTCTCTCACAATTGGCAGCAACTTGCTGTTGCACATCTGGGGGGGGGGGGGATGCCATCTAGTTTATATAGTCTATCAACCGGTGGAGGTTTAAGAAATCCTGTGATTATTCTACATCAGGCATGGGTTGCATGTTGCAAGTCACTTCTGCTGCAAATGGCTCTTGCAAATGCCGCATTATCGCAGGATGTCTATGCCCCACAGCACTGTAGAAATTATACTGTTTAGCCGGCATTGTGCCACCTGACATTCACAGCATGACAGGACCAAGACATTGACATTTCCAGCCCATCCCCTGTTCAGATATCAGCCAGCACACCAACGCCTTAAATCTAGAAATAGTTTTCTAAGATCTAGAGATGCTTACAGGAACACCTCAGCAAGTGAGAGTCCAAAAGTGGCAGGCTAAAACCCGGAACCTCAATCAGTGGCTGAGGCCGAATGAGAGACTCCCTCCTGGGCACACAGAAGATTGGGCGACTTGGAAGGCGCTGAACAGACTGTGCTCTGGCACCCCGAGATGCAGAGCCAATCTTAAGAAACGGGGTCACAAAGTGGAGTCCACAACATGCGAGTGTGGAGAAGAGCAAACCACAGACCACCTATGACGATGCAGTCTGAGCCCTGCCACATGCACTATGGAGAACCTTCTTATAGCAACACCAGAGGCACTTCAAGTGGCCAGCTACTGGTCAAAGGACATTTAATACAATGCCAAGTTGTTGTGTTTTTTTTAACTTTGTGTTTTCAAATACATTACAACATGTACCCTTGGTTCGATAAATAAAAAATATAGAGAGTCTATCAACTGGTGTAGGTTTAAGACATCCTGTGATTATTCTACGTCAGGCATGGGCAAACTTGGGCCCTCCAAGTATTTTGGACTTCAACTCCCACAATTCCTAACAGTCTCAGGCCCTTTCCGCAGCGGCTGAGGAGGAAAAGGAAAGGGCCTGAGGCTGTTAGGAATTGTGGGAGTTGAAGACCAAAACACCTGGAGGGCCCAAGTTTGCCCATGCCTGCTCTGTATGTTTCATCCAGTGCTGTATTAGTTAACTGCTTCTACAGCGCAGGCGCACCCGACGCTCACTTCCCTGCAGCGCGCTACCTGCATCCGAGGAAGAGGCGGTTAGCCCAGACCATGGAGAGCGAGAGCAGCTGGTCCGTGTGCAACGGCCCCCCGCCCCCCGCATCAGGCATGTTCCGGAGCAAAAAGGCCCGCCGCGCTTGCCAGTGCTTCTCGCTCTCCGAATAGGCGCGGAACTGCTCCGGGAACTCCGCGGCCCCGGCCCCCTCCGTCTCGCCGCCTCTCACCATTCTCCCTCTTCCGTCAATGGTTGCCTCCAAAACAGAGGAGAACAACCGGAAGTGACGTCAACCAACAGTGCGAGCCAGAGAGAATGCGGGGAAGCCCCTCTGGCCCTTGACCACTCTACTGCTCTCCCAGTACGGAGCCGGGCTGCCTCTGGGCCGCAAGGGCGGGGGACGAATGGGCTACCAGCTGGCCTCTCCCGTGCGGCGCATTCGCAGAGGGACCGTGATGGCGCGCCCTTTGCAGAGGCTTCTGTGAAATTGTGCCATCGTTGCGAAGGCGAAACCCCCCCTCCTTTTCACCCGCAATTGTTGTCCTTCTAGTGTGGCTTCGAGTCGTTTCCGATTTATAACGACCGGATCATGGAAAACTGGTTCAATAGGAGATTGCCTGAGCCTACCCCTGAGGCTGAGAATGTGGGACTTGGCAAAGGCAGGCTAAGCAGGGCCAACCCTGTTTCATACTTGGATAGGAGATGGCTCATGAATACCAGTTGCTATAGGCTACATTTCAGAGGAAGCAATTGGCAAACCACCTACGAGTATTCCTTACCTAATAATAATGATAATAATAATAATAATGTGTTGTCGAAGGCTTTCATGGCCAGAATCACTGGGTTGCTGTGAGTTTTCAGGGTTGTATGGCCATGTTCCAGACGCATTCTCTCCTGACGTTTTGTCCCCATCTATGGCAGGCATCCTCAGAGGTAATGAGGTCTGTTGGAAACTAGTCAAGTGGGGTTTATATATCTGGCATGTTCAGGGTGGGAGAAAGAACTCTTGTCTGCCTGAGGCAGGTGTGAATGTTGCAATTGGCCAGCTTGATTAGCATTGAATAGCTTGGCCGCTTCAAAGCCTGGCTGTTTCCTGCCTGAGAGAATCCTTTAATGAGATTGTCTTCCAGACAAGAAACAATCAGGGCCAGTTAACACCTCCTAACAAAGGATTCCCCGCCAGGCAGGGAACAGCCAGGCTTTGAGGCTATTCAGTGCTAATCAAGCTGGCCAATTGCAACATTCACACTTGCCTCGGGCACACTTGCCTCTTTCTCCCACCCTGAACATTCCACTGATATTTAAACCCCACTTGCCAGCAGCCCAATAATAATAATAATAACAACAACAACAACAAACTGAACTGTTTGTTGGAAATGAAAGCTATGGACTTGTCAATATCAGAAGAGGAATTTTCCAGGGAGACTCATTGTCCCCTCTGCTTTTCGTTATTGCCATGATCCCTCTGTCAACAATCTTACAAAAAACAAATCTCAGCTATCAAACATCTAAGAAATCTCACAAAATTTCGCATCTGATGTATATGGATGACCTGAAGCTGTATGGGAAAACAGAAACTGAAATCCAGTCCCTGACTAACACTGTTCAAATTTTTAGCACTGATAGCAGCATGGAATTTGGTTTGGACAAATGTTTGACAGTGGCATTGAAGAAGGGAAAAATCATTGAAAGTGAGGGCAGAAATATGCCTAATGGCCAAACGATAAAGTGTCACCAGCCAGAGGCCTATAAATATCTGAGCATATTACAGCTGGACAACATCAAGCATGAACATGTGAAAACTGGTCAGCAAAGAATACACACAAAGGGTCAGAAAAATTCTCAAAAGCAAGCTCAATGCAGGCAACACCATCAAGGCCATAAACACCTGGGCCATACCTGTCATAAGATATACTGCTGGTATTATAAATTGGACACAGGCGGAACTGGACAATTTGGACAGAAAAACAAGAAAACTCATGACCATTCATCATTCACTGCACCCTCGCAGTGATATTAACCAGCTATATCTGCCTAGAAGATCTGGTGGCAGAGGACTCTTGCAAGTAAAACAAGTAGTCAAAGAAGAAGAACATGCCCTGGCAGAATATGTAAAGCAAAGTGAAGAACCTGGTTTGATTGAAGTCAAAAATCAGAAAATCCTCAAAGCACAGCAGACAAAAAACCAGTAAAAGAAAACCATACTACAAAGTAGTGCTGACAGCTGGCACAACAAAACATTGCATGAAAGGTTCTCTGACAAAATTGAAGGAAAAGCTGACAAGGAGAAGACCTGGCTATGGCTCACGAATGCGACACTGAAGAAGGAGACAGAAGGCCTGATCCTTGCAGCCCAGGAGCAAGCCATCAAAACAAATGCAATTAAGGCCAAGATCAAAAAATCAGCTGATGACCCAAAATGCAGACTGTGCAAGGAAGCTGATGAAACCATTGATCATATCCTCAGCTGCTGTAAGAAAATCATACAGACAGACTACAAACAGAGACACAACTATGTGGCCCAAATGATTCATTGGAATTTATGCCTCAAGTACCACCTCCCAGCAGTAAAGAACTGGTGGGATCACAAACCTGCAAAAGTATTGGAAAATGACCACGCAAAGATACTGTGGGACTTCCGAATCCAGACTGACAAAGTTCTGGAACACAACACACCAGACCTCACAGTTGTGGAAAAGAAAAAGGTTTGGATCATTGATGTCGCCATACCAGTTGACAGTCTCATTGACGAAAAACAGGAAAAACTCAGCCGCTATCAGTACCTCAAGATTGAACTTCAAAGACTCTGGCAGAAACCAGTACAGGTGGTCCCGGTGGTGATCGGCACATTGGGTGCCATGCCAAAGATCTCAGCCGGCATTTGGAAACAATAGACATTGACAAAATTACAATCTGCCAACTGCAAAAGGCCACCCTACTGGGATCTGCACGCATCATCCGAAAATACATCACACAGTCCTAAACGCTTGGGAAGTGTTCAACTTGTGATTTTGTGATACGAAATCCAGCATATCTATCTTGTTTGCTGTGTCATACAATGTTGTTGTGTCAATAATAATAATAATAACTTTATTTATCTCCCCATGGGGACTCAGAGCGGTTTACAACAAGTAAAAGCAAACATAAAATGCCATAATGTGCTAACTGAACCAAAACAACCAAACTCCTTCCCAAATTAAAAAAACAAACAAACATCCAACCACATTAAAATGATAATAAAGACATTAGCACAAATTAGACAATGACCTAACAGAATTACGTTTTCACACCTAAACATTAAGGAGACAAAATTTAGGAATAAGACTAATAAATGAAATGTAAAGACCTTGTGAAATGTATGTGGTCACCAGAAATTGGCAGATGATTTGAAGGCACCCAGACACAAGCGTGCATTTGGTGGCAGTAATTTACTATCATGCCTACAACTTTGATTTTAAAGAAGCCATTAGGGTCAAAAGACTTAAGCAGCACAAAGTTATATTTCATGCACACACATATGAAGTCCATTATCTGCATAGTGTGTCTTAACCCTCCTAAGCTACACTAATTCGGGAGTCTGACCATGTTTCTCCAGTTGAAACCCTGTTTTGTTCAGGTGAAAATAACCAAACAGATTTCTGTAATCATTCTACCATCCCCTAAGGCCCCAAGGCCCAATTTAACAGAAATATCTAGGAAAGGAGTACAACATTTGGAGCCACTCAAAGACAGTGCCATGTCCTACAGAGTAATTAGCCTAGGAAAGCCAATAGGTCTTACAGCACATCAAGGGACAAATCAAGAGGGTGGTTGGGACATTTTCTGCTTCTCAGCTGAGCTCCCCTAAGGGCACTTCCACACAGAACCTATAATTTGGGAGATAACAGGTTTAAAAGGGGGTGGCCAGAAGACGTTTGTGCTAAATGTGCGTGCAATCACAGCAACAGAGGGAAAACCCCATTCAAAAAGGTCCTCCTTTATCCCGGTTCCAGGCGAAAAAAGCAGATTTTCCCATGATTGTGGCCCTGCAGTCAAGTTCTGGGTTTCCCTCTTTATGCCCTGTGGAGACTGCTTCCCATCTGTGCCAGTTTTTAAAAGCCTGAGACAGTTGATCAGCTGTTTGGGCTTCCACGGAGACACAGCTGGTTTCCTGCTGGTTTCAAGAGAGGAGATATGAAGAGCCATTAGAGGTCTCTGGAAGTGTTTATTTTAAACTTTATATTGAATATAATATAATATTGAATAAAAAATTGGGGAGAGAGGGAAATCCAGTGGCATTTAAAAAAAATCCTGGCGTAATGCTCTGATGCTTATACATGCACATAGGAATCTCTCCTTATTTGTATTAGGATATTTGCATGTGCACATATACCCGTCAGCGCATAATTGAGTGATTTAAAAAACTTCCAGCGGATGTTCCCGGTTTGCCCTCCTGTGAGGATGGCGGGGGAAGAAAGTTCGAGACTGCTAGGTCTGTCTGGGGACCTGCTCTGAGGTCCCGAGTTTGTTTATCCCACATATTAATCTCGTGTTTTGGCATTGTCTGGAAGGGCCCTAACCTACAGCAGCAGCAGCCCTTAGGAGGGACTATTACTCCATTTATTAGTCCTTTTAAGCTGGGACCACGCTATTCTGTACCAATTTACCAACACAGCATAAGACCCACGTTCCATTAATGTTTTATTCATTAAACTTTAACATGTCTAGACTGCATCTATATAACTGCAGCCCCAGTCCCTGAGATTTCGCAAATTGAGTTCAGCAAATAGGCAAGGGCAACAGTGGTGTTTTATGTGGACTCGGTGGAAGAGAAAGCATTAGATGATCTTGTGCTTAGTGGGTTAAATAAACTGGGTGGAGGTGTGCTTGTGTGTTCATTGGTGTCCTATTGTGTGCAACTCCAGGTCCTCTGCCAGAGACTTGTTTGGTGGAGAAACAAGCAGCCACCAACTCTCTATTGCTGCAGCCCCAGTCCCTCAATGAACAGAGCTTAGTTAATGGGCAAGGCCAACAGGGGAGTTTTACATAGGCATGATGGTAGAGATATAAAGTGAGCTAGGGTTAAACATCCTCAGCCCTGGAGAGTCTTTTGGGAAAGTTTATTGAGTTAAGAATGTTGTGTTTGCTACAATAAGGCTATTTGATTGTTTGTGTGAGCTGGGAGGGGGTTTGCTTGCTTGCTTGTTGGTTTGTTTGTGTGCTCCTTGGTGTTCTGTTGGTGAGCTTTTGTGTGTTGGGTTAGGATTAGCGTTAACTGAGCAGAGATGTGCTTGTGTGCTCCTTAGTGTTCTACTATGTGTTGCCTCAGGTGTTCAGCCTGTACACATGGTCTCAGGAGGCAAGACATCTCAAAGTAAGTGGAGAATTAGCTCAGTCGGCACTAGTTTTCCCCATAAGTGGAGCCCCAGTCCCTGGAGATCAGAAAACAGGTGTTCAACAAACAGGACAGGCCAACAGGAGCATTTTATATTTTGAAGGGGAGAGCCACAATTCTGTTTTAATGTCTACTTAGATTACTGAATATGGATGGTGAGACAGCTGCAACTGCTGTGGTATGTGTGCTTGCTGGAGGATCTGCATAGCTATACCTGTATTGAGTGCAAGCTGGTGGCCCTGTTGGAGGAGAAGATCCAGCAACTTGAGGCCATGTACCTATTCTTCTGCATATCAGAGAGCATGAGGTTTTCTTGAACAGAGTAGAGCAGACTGTCCTGAATGAGGAACTTACTCTGAGGAGGATGTAGTTTCTTAAACACAAGAGGTAGGCTTTTGAAGGGGAAGATAAAGCAGATGATGCAGAAGGCAAAATGCAGAACAGAACAGGTGAAGAAGTACTTCAGAGATACCTGGCTACTCATAATGAACTCTCCAAGGCCAGACAAACTGCATCCAAGGATATGAAAAGAACTGGTAGGCATAATCTCAAAACCACTGCTTGGTCATTTTTGAGAATTCCTGAGTAGTTCCAAAAGACTGGATGACTGCACATGTTGTCCCAGTCTTCTGAAAAGAGAACACAAACAATTATCACCCAGTCAGATTAACATCAATACCAGGAAAGATTCTGGAACTTATCATTAAACAGACAGTCTGTGAGCGCTTAGAAAGGAATTTTGTGATCATTAAAAGTCAACATAGATTTCTCAAAAGCACGTCATGCCAGACTAGTCTTATCTCTTTTTTTGATAGAATTAAAAGCTGAATAGATGCAGGGAATTCTGTGGTTGTAACTTTTCTTGATTTTAGTAAGGCCTTCAACACGATTCCCCCATGACATTCTCACAAAGAAGCTGGCTAAATGTGGGATAGACATTGCTTTTGTTAGGTGGACTTGCAATTGATTGATGCTTTGTGACAAATCTGGCAGCCGCAGTCAGAGGGCATGGGGAACTCATTGCTCCATGATCCACATTGCCTGGCTTACAAGGACACTGATCCCACGGGTGTGTGTGTGTGGGGGGGGGGAGTGTTGACCACATGGCTTTGCCACATTGCTTCCTGTGCAACACGGGAAGCCTGTCGTGTTTCTGCTGCGGTGGCATACACTGGCTCCATGCTAGTTGACCCACAGATCCTCTCCAGAAGTTCCTCTGTGTTGTGAGAGGGGAGCCAGTGGGCTTTGTGGGTCAGCTAGGGCTGAAGTGGCATATGCTGCCAAAGTAAGCCCTGTCTGATGAGGTCATTAGACAAAAAAAATGAAATGCACATATATAGGACGGGTGATACCTTACATTTGAAAGTGACTTTGGAGTCTTAGAAGATTGCAAGCTAAACATAGGTCAACAGTGTGCTGCAGAAAAAATGTATTGTAGTCGCTTTGAGTCTCCTTTAGGAGACAAGGTGAGATACAAATAATAATAAGGAGCAGCAGCAGCAACAGCAGCCAGTGTGGTTTTAGGCTGCCTCAAAAGGAGTATAGTGTTTAGACAGAAGGAGGTAATAACAACACTCTTATTATCCTTTGGTCAGACCTCAACTGGAATATTTCGTCCAGTTCTAGGTACCACAATTCAAGAAGGATATTGACAAGCTGGAACATTTCCTGAGGAGAGTAAACAAAATGGTAAAAGGTCTAAAAACAAAACTCTGTAGGGAAGTGGCATAGGGAGCTGGATTTGTTTACCTTGGGGAAAAGGAGGTCAAGTTTAAATATTTGAAATAATGCCATATTAAAATTGAAGCAAAGGAGGTTTTTTTGGTGTTCCAGAGACTAGAACACGAAACAACAGGTTTGAACTATAAGAAAACAGATTCCATCTAAATATTAGGAAATAATTTTCTGGCTGCTTGAGCTGTTAGACAGTGGAATATGCTGCCTCAATTTGTGGTGGAGTCTCCTTTTTGGGGTGAGGTGGAAGGGTGGGGGACAGAGGCTGGATGGCCATCTGTCAGGAGTCTTTGATTGTGTGTTCCTGAATGGCAGAATGGGTTGAACTGGATGCCTTTGGGGTCTCTTCCAGCGTTATGATGCTATGATTTATTGAGCCCATTTCTGTCTGATTTCCATTTCTTCTCCTTCAGCTAATTAGTGCTTCAGTCCTTGGTATCACTTAAACAGGGCAAAACCCATTAAGCTAACTGGATTTTCCTTCAGAGTAGTTCTGTGTAGGATTGTAATGTAAGGTTCAAATACTAAGCAAACATATGAGGGTGTGAGTCCTATTGAACTCAGTGGGAAGAGACCTTTGAAATAAACATGCTCAGTACTGGGCTGAGTGTGCGTCAGCAGCTTGCACGGAGTGTCGTTTTTCATATTGGCTGGGGCTAGCCCACTCTTTCGTATACATTGGTCCAAATCATTGCTTTCCTGTTGCTTGTGCTCATTAAAAATAAATCCTCACACAGCATGTAGATACAAGTTAGCAGTGCCTGGAGTTGAATTTTAATGGTATTTGACGGCTGTAGAATGTTCAACAGCCTCCCTGACGCTGAAGTGCTACTTTGCAACCCAGGAACAATTCCATAGGCAATCTCCTGAGATCTTTAGGAAAGAAACCGTGGAATGGATGTGGTTTTCATCTCTAATTTTTAGAACTTCTAAGCACTCATGTGGTGGGATGGGACATTTCTTGAATCTGCCTCAGTTTAAAAACAACAATTTCATGCAGTTTTATTTGCTCGTCCTCCCTCATTTTCAAAATTAATAGTTTTCAACCTTCTTCATTCTGGGACACTCTTACTCATCCGCTGTCAGAAATTCAGGATGTGAGAATTGCAAACAAGGACATCATTTGTTCTAAAGGTGATGCTGTTAGCAAGCCTGCATTTTTTATTTCTGCTTCAGATATAGTAACACAGATTCTTCAGCATATTTACATTAGCATTTTCTACAGACTGGTTGGGATAAAATTGATTCACTATACCTGAAACTGTATGCATGTTAACCTAGGAGTGTACCTCATTCAAATAAATGGGCATCACTTCTGAGTTAGCATTTACAAGAATAAGACACTTAACATCTTTTAAAGGGTTTTTTTAAAAAGAAAAGAAAAAAGAACAAATATTGCTAAAAGCTGGAGCCAACATGATGTAGTGGTTTGAGTATTGGACTCCGGAAGATATGGGATATAATATCTGCTCAGCTATGGAAACCCCATTGAGTGACCTTAGGCAACTCACACTCTCCCAGCCTAAGAGGAATAATAGGATATTGGAGTTGCAAGGGACCACAAAGACCATCCAGTCCAACCACCTGCTGTGCAGGAAGACACATCTAAAGCACTCCTGAAAAAGGCCCATCTAATATCTATTTAAGGACATCCAAAGATGGAGACTCCGAGGCAATCTATTCCACAGTCTTTTACCATAAAGAAGTTTTCCCTTATGTTCAGGTGGAATCTCCTACTTTGCAGTTTGACTCAATTGGTTTGTGTTCGAGTGTGTGGAGCAGCAGAAAACAAGCTGACTCAGTTTCCTACATGACATCCAGATATTTAATGATAATTATCATGCCACCTCTCAGTCTTCTCAATACTAAACATTAAGTTGTTCCTCCTCATAATATCTGAAGGGATGTCATATAGAAAATAAGACTTAGTTTCCAGACTTTTGATCATCTTGGTCACCTTTCACTGGACAAATTTCAGCTTTTTAATATCCTTGAACTGTGACATCCAGAACCAAGCAGGTGAGATTTGACCAAAGCAGAATAGAGTGACACTGTTTTCCTTGATCTAGAAAGCAATGGGCAAACCTCCTCTGGCTAAATCTTGTCAAGAAAAACTTACGACAACGTTGCCCTAAATCAAAGTCAACTTGAAACGACATTAATGTCAAAAAATATTCTAACAAAACAGGATGTTTAGGTGTACATCCCACTGTACTGATTGATGGCTACCTGCTTACACTGCCATTAGTACGCCTCTTTTCCTACTGTTTCTTCCAAAACTAATTATGTACATACTTTGTATTCTAGTTGGAAGCTATAATGCATCAGCCTACACACTTCAATTTATAAGCTTATCCTTTTTTTTAATCAACCCAGGCTTCAGCAGCTCACTTCAGAATACTGGGCTCAGCTTTCCATTTACTCTCCTTGACTGCTTGTGTGGACCAGCCTTTCCCAAGAAGCATCCCAAGCATGCTTCCCTCTAGCATTTTGGGAAATATAGGAACCACTTCTTCTGAGGCAAAAACCATAAGCAATAGAATGACTCCTGTGGGTATGAATTAATATTTATGTATTTATTATAACGTTTATATCCCATATTTCCATCCACGGGCTCAGACTGTATACCTGATTTTCTTCTCCTGACTTTAATTCTTACAACAGACCTATGAAGGTGGTCAGGCTGATGGAAAGTATTTGACCCAATGCTACTCAGTGAATTTATGACTTAGTGGTGACTTGAATATGGACCTTCCAAGTCTCAATCCACTACTCTGAGATTCGGTTTCCATGGTCTTATTTTCTTGAATGCTTGCCAATAGTAAAGACTCTGATACCCGGAAAGTGACAAATGGCACATCAATTGTAGAGGTGTGGGAAAGGGGAGGTAATATTAGCTTCTGAGTAAATAAATATCCTCTTTGATCCCAGTTTTGTGCCTGGCATGCAGAAAAGTAGCAGGTTTTCTTTCACCAGGCATGCATATAAAGTAAAAGAGTGAATCCTCTAAACATCGGTGATGTGGAAGAGCATTAACTTAAAAAGAAAAGAAGAAAAAATTGGAAGACGGAACTGGCTGAAATCCTCAAGTATAAATACGTATAATTGTATATTCAAGTCAGGATCATCCATAGCTGAAGTGTTGAAGGCGAGATTATGGATTGGATACTATGGTTTGGCAAAAATAAATAAATACATGGATTCTAGAGAAAATCAAGCTTGAACTCTAACTAAGAAGCCCCTGGTGGCGCAATGGGTTAAACTCTTGTTCTGGCAAGACTGCTGACTGACAGATCGGCAGTTCGAATCCAGGGAGAGCAGGTAAGCTCCCTCTGTCAGCTCTAGCTCCATGCTGGGACATGAGAGAGGCCTCTCACAAGGATGGTAAAACATCAAAACATCTGAGTGTCCCCTGGACAACGTTCTTGCAGTTAGCCAATTCTCTCACACCAGGAACACTTGCAATTTCTCAAGTTGCTCCTGATACACACAAAAAACTAACTAGAAAATAAAATGACCAAACTGCAGCTATTCCACTTTGGACATATCATGAGAAGAGATGACTCATTGGAAGAGGTGATAATGTTATCGAAAATTAGACCCCAAAATTATAAATAATGACACTTGGCTCCCTTGGGAAATATAGCTAGTCACATGGTTATTTCTGATTGCCCTACAGTAACCTTTTTATTAAATTCCCCAGAATGTTACCTCACCCCGCCTTCACCGAGAGGAAATTATTACAATTCTAACACAATGAACTGGTAAGAATAGGAGGAGGACACACAATGAATTTGCATCAGAGCCTTTAGGTCTCCCTTGTCTTTTAACCTGATATGATCTGGGCTAGCCTGGAAATGTTCCCTTCCCCAGGTCTCTGTATCAGACCCCTATGGAGAGACCCATTGACTTGGCTAACACCTTGAAGCACCCTTTTGTTTATCAAGCCTAACACTATTGCCCACACTGGAGCTGAAGGGAAGGGAACTCATCCCAGACCATTATCACCAGACACACCATATTCCTTTTCAATTGCACCCCTCTCCTGGGCAGATCAATAAATGGACTGACACTTCAAATGCTCTAAAGACAGTTTATCAAATTTTCTGCCACTACAAAGGACCAACCACTGATAATGTCAGACAGAATCCTGAGCCACTCAGGACGTAGATCATAGCTGGACAGTTTCTAAACCAATCAGAACCTTGTGTGGGTTTCTTGAATAGTTGTCAGAATTTTTTAAATGTTCTGCATTTGCAATTGCATGTCAGTTTTTTGGAGGGCTATCTCCACTGATATCCTCTCTGGCCAATGAGAATAAAGCCTCCAATTTTGCCTTCAGCCCCTCAGTGTCTTTTCTGGTCCTTTGGAAGCTTGGCATTCTGAACCCCAAACATGCGGTTTTATTGGCATTCAAATCACACAGCAATAAGGCTGGAAGGCAGAAAGAAAGGAACTATCACATTACGGTTAGATTGACTCAATAAAGGAAGATACAGCCCTGACTTTGAAAGACTGATCAGAACTCTAATAACTGATTGTTTTGGAAGTCTATCATTCATAGGGTTGCACAGAACAACAATCACCCTATATATGTAGGGAGAATAGGGTTGTACTGTGTCTAATTTTTCTAGTAGAAACCGTTCCTGCAAATACGTAGCTAGGCTAGCACTAGTGGATGAGGAAAGAAAGCTACGATTGGTCTGGTTCCATAGCTGTGGGGCCAAGTACTCAGTCACATTGAATAATCTGACAGAACTGGAATAGATTTACTTCCTCATCCATTCCTGCCAAACAGATCACTTCAGGTATAAAGAAGGGAGAGTATGTTTTCAAGCTGTCAGCAAGCTGAATGATGCTGCCTGGCTGGAACAGTTCGGCATCGCCCTCCGGGTTCCCCCCTCACTCCTTTTTCTCTCCTGGGGATGTGCCCTGCCCTCTTCAAACTAGATGTTGTTCAGCCCTGAAAAAGCGCTGTCAGTTTTGACACGCATTCAAGATAATATGTACATTTTTGGATGGTTAGTTTGCCTCTAGTTACTTTTTCTGACTTGAGTCTATCATATCACAGTTACCATGAGCACAGAACACACACAAGAAAAAAAAACTTTTTAAAAGATAAGGGCTGCAATTAACATCATAAGACTGTAGAAACAATCATATGCCCCAGAGACTTGCTGTCATTCTTTTTTTCTGTTGAGCTTTAAAAACAGTATATTCTATTGGCTGTTAATGGAAATTAATATTCTGGTCTTTCGTCTCATTATTTATATGTCTGTTAGAATGACAGTTCTGAGTTGATAACGAAGCACTTGTAAAATAAGCTGCATAAGACTGCTAAAGTGATTATTATCTATTTGTCTGCACATATTTCTTCTTCTCTCAAGAATTTCTGGTCATTTTACCAAACTGCTAGTAGATGAATATGTTTTGTGGGTCAGAGACATCAACAAAAAAGCTTCATCCTTTAAAAAAAGATTTTTTACATTTGGGTAAGAAAATAAATCAGGGAATAAAACAGGTGATTATTTAAACAATTATGGTTGTAAATTTATATGGAAATAAATTAAACTGAAAACTGCAGGACTCACTGAACCTTTGTACATTTACCTTACAGCAGAGTTAGTGAAGAGGCTTAAATACACTCAAGACATCAGATATTGTCTGCTCTTGGAAGCTAAGCTGGGCCAGCTCTGATTAGTACTTGGATGAGAGACCACCAATGAATACCAGTTGCTGTAGGCTATATCCAGAGGGAGGAAGTATGCAAAACCATCTCTAAGTATTCCTTGCTTCAGAAAACCATATGAAATGCATAAGGTCAGTACAAGTAGAAAGGCAAATTGAAGGCACATAGTAGACACGTGGAGCTTGTGAAGGTTACTTTTTTGGATTCCTGCTCACAGAATTTCTTCAGCCAACAAATCCAATAACAGGAGTCTTTCTCTGTTTAGCACATACTTTTATTGTTTAACCAAGAGGCTTATGCCTCAGAAGAAAAATCCTATTCTGGCTCGAGAAATGCAAAGCTGAGGCTTTTATTGCTCCAGGAAGCAGTGACACATGTTCAAGTTCAGTGTAAAGCCTTCCTACGCGACATGTGAGGCCTGTTTTCTACGACTTAATCCCTCACCTCAGATAATGCTTCCTGTGTGTATTGCTTGCAAAATTACGAATGTTGCCTGAAGGTGTTGCCATGGAAGAGGTCACCAGCTAAATGCTTGCAGCTAATCCACTTAGCAGCTCCCTCTTAATTTTGATGTGCCACCATACATTTTTTCCCGGTGTATAGATTTTAATTATTAACCCTGGAAGTGAGTGTAGTAAATGGTGCTTTGGCCCCCTATGGCTGAAGAGGTTTCCTATTGCTCCCAAAGCATAGTCCAAGTCAGTGAATTCTAGGGCAGGCAGATTGAATCTGAGGACAGCAGGGATAAGAATCAGAGGACAGCAGGGATAAGATTTCATTGAGTTCAGGCCCTAATGGCAAAGCTGGAGGGCTACTGCCACACCATTCTCTTTCTCTCATTCTGTTTTTAGCCATATATTCTATTCACTTGCACCTGTTTTTCTAGGGAACCCGCCCAACTTCTTTCTCCTCCTTGATCTCTTCTATCATTCTTTCCTATGTAGTTCCAGGCAGACACTCGCAACCCTGCCATTTCTTTCTTTGCCTCTCTGTTTTCACCCACTGATATCTACCTTCCCATTCCAGTCATGCTCTTCTCCCTTCTTTCAAAAGACCCCCTCCCTTTCCATCTATACACCCATAACTCTGATTCTTATCCCTGCTGTCCTCAGGTTCAATCTGCCTTCCCTAGAATTCACTGACTTGGACTATGCTTTCGCCAGTCTTTCTCTCTCCCTTGGCCCCTTCTAAAGCCATTCTTTATACCTGATAAAATCATTTCCTTTGCTCAAAACACTCCCTTATTCTCACCAAATCCAAGTCTCTCTGTGGCACCCCATACTCTCAAAGAGTTCACAGATGAAAACCAGGACATGTGTGCCCAAATAATGTCACAGAGGGGTCAAGATGGCAAAAGTCATTAATAATGAAAAACACACAAGCTTGAGGAGAGTGCAGCAGTTTGCCTTTATCTGAGTCTACTGAGAAGGTCAAAATTTATCCTCCTTCTGTCCTCTGCCACATGTGTTAGTTGAGTACAAACTACTTTTGGAATCTGCACTCAGTTTGCCACAATTGAAGTGAGTTGAGGACAAATGGGAAAGTGGGAGGAGAAACTGGGACATTTTAAAAGTGGCTGAAAAAGGATTAACTGGGACTCTGCACAGTTGGAGTATATGCTCCTCATGTCTCCCATTGGATCCCTCCTGTACCTGCTTTCTTTCTTACCTCTTTACTTTCTTGCCTTCAGTTATTCACAATCGCTTTGTAGTATGACTTCCTGATTAGCTAAACTAATTAGTCTATGTTAATGAATTTTAATACTGCAAACACTTTTGTTAATGAATTCTTTTTAATGTGATTTTAAATCAGATCTTCTAATTTATTTATTTTTTCTGAATAAATTAATCATTGCTTTGTCAAATCTAGCTGAAATTTTAATTCTTAGTTTTAACAGGAGTTGGCCTTTTCAATCAGTTCTTGAATGATGAATCAACATGTGAATTCACTTCATTCGATGGCTGTATTTTAGGCAAACCTAATAACAGGATTCAGACTTATGTCTTCATTGTCCAAATTTGTGCGCAAGAGAACTCAACAACAAGCATTAAAATATCCTTATATATTCCATGTAAGCATTGTGAAGGTGTTGCTGTGCCTTCGGGTCATTTTCAACTTAAGATGGCTCTAAAACAACCCCTTCATGAGATTTTCTTAGCAAGATTTATTCTGAGCAGTTTTCCCATTGCTTTCCTCTGAGACTGAGAGAGAGTGACTTCCTCATGGTCATCAAATATGTTTTCAAGGCCAACTGAGGATTTGGGCACAGCCTCTCAGAGTCGAAGTCCAACATTCATACCACTACACCAGAATGGCCGGCTATGAAGGGATACATCTAGGTATACATCTAGATCAATGTGGATGTTTGATAAGAGCCCTATCTGGGATTCCTGAATGAGATTCAACCTGATATCTTCTGCATATATAGCAAGCACCATGTCTTTCTACTGCCACAGCCCTTGATATGGAGGATGAGTCACACTGCCAGTCACCAGGTTTCCTTTGTTTTTATTGCCGTATAACCCCATTGTGATTGGTATTAACACATTGTCAGTTTAATTGGTCTATGCTTACCTGATACATTTTGATTGACTCTCAATTACGAAGCAAGCAAACAGGTGAACCAAAGCAGTCCAACAATGAGGCGAATTAGGCAGTTGCCTGTGGTGCAGACCATGTGAGGGCCCTGTCAAGGCGGCGGTGGCCACCCTCCTGCTCTCCCTCGCTGTCTAAGGACCCCTCACCTGCCGCCCGCCCGTCGATGGGCCTGTGCATGTGTGCAGGCCTTCTAATCGACTGACGCAGAAGGGTGTCTGGGCCTTCTGCCGCCACAGCAATTTGGTTTTTTTTGGGGGGGGGCACCAAAATTCAGGAGGGGCGCCAAAATTCTGGTTGCCTACTCCTGAAAATTACCTCAGGACAGCTCTGCAGGTGAAAAACAGCAGAAATTGGAATAAACTAGACTTCCTATCTTCTTCAAGTGACCCTGACTCGCTGGGATGCACTAGGCAGGCACCAGGTTATCTTATTGTTATGAGTGAAAACAAGAATGCTGTGTGAAAGAATAGGGAGGGCAGACATGAGAATAACTCCTTAAACTGCAATGGCAGCTTTTAAAAAATATATCTTTGTCTGTTTGTACTCAGTCACATTTAGCATTTATAAAATCTTATAAAACTACATCTTCTTCAGCTGTAATGTGTGTTAGTTTTTGATATTTAAAGAAGTCTTTGGAAGGCCTGGAATTGTTGACAGATCCAACTCAGAATATGAGAAGTACTAGGATAGATGAAGCCTTGCTCTGACTTGGGATATAAGAACTCCCTATGTTCTTAAGAGAATATGTGGTTGAAGCAACTTTAAGGTAAGAAATATCATAGATTTGCTCCATAGGAACTGGCCTGGAAGCCCTTCAAGTGACATAAGAGTAAAGTCTTCTGTTAAGCAGAATTGGTAGCTAACATTCATTTCCTTATTCAGTGGTTATGCAATATTTCTGTGTGTTGCTGGAGTGGTACTAAAGGAAGTGAGCATTGTTCCACTTAGTGGGAGAAACAAAAGGTTCTGTATTACAGACTTCTGGGTGGGGGGGCGGGCGGGGAGAGAGATAACAAGGCACTTTAAAAAGCACCTCCTACAATTCTAGAAAAAGTGACTTTTTCATACCAAAGTGCTGAACACAACTGCTGTGATAGACAGCCTACCCCACCCTACCCCACTTTCAAAAAAGAACTATAATTGGGATAATTTATTTCACAAATGTTGGCAGAGCTGCAGATGACCAGTCAACAGGATTATACCAGCAAACACTATCCCCAGCTTGAGGCTTTCTTGTGTTATGGCTATCTGCCATGTAAAAAAAAACTCAGCAGGAAGTAGTGATGATGACGACATTTAGCCTTTAGTCTTTAAAGCACTTGGTGTACCCTAGTCCATAAATGTTACAGCAGGCTGTGGTATACTGTGCCTTTGGTTGGGATATATAGTTTTGTGCACCCAAAGCTTCAGCAGCCTTCCTAGTGTTTGAATAAACACCTTTGCTACAAGACTCTGCTGGCTGGTGAGCTTGTTTTCATACGAAGAATACTACCTCCTCCTCCTTCTTCATGCAAGCAAACATATATGGTGGCTCCCAAAATAAGGGAACAGTGAATTTGCTCTGGGTCTTCAGACAAATTTTAAAGGATCTGTCCAAAGTTCTGAATTTATATAGGGGATAGATTTTGGCATCTAAGGAACTGCTTATTTATTTATTTATTTATTTTTCAAACGTATATGCCGCCACTCCCCTAGGGCTCGGAGCGGCTTACAAGAGCCGGCTAAAATCAACAATTTAAAGAACATCTTAAAAACATCTTTAAAAACATCTTAAAAACATCCTAAAAGCACCTTTTAAAACAGCGAACCCTCACCTCAAATGGGGTCCCCTGAGCTCAATGTTGGGTTCACAAAAATTTGGCAACAGTATTGGTTTCTGATCACCACACATTTACTCAAATCTGTTAGGAACAACGTGCAATGTTTATAGTGGACTCTGCGGAACATTTTTCAGCTGTATTCCACAAAAAGTAAAACCAGCTTGTTGAGCAATTCATGTAAATGCTGATTTATTATCAGTAAATGTCTGGTCTTTATACCTATTTTATTTACCTATAAACCTGGAGTCAGATAAAAAAATTATCGGGTGGAAAGGGAAAAGTGGAAAAAGTGGAAAAATATTAAGAAGCCCTGATGCAGGGTAGCTCCTCCAAAGGTAAAACTAATACCCACTTCGGGTCTTAATTAAGAGAGAAAAGTGAGATATAATAATAATAATAATAATAATAATAATAATAATAATAATAATACCACCCAGAGTGGATTCATACTCCTCTGCATGGATGTAATCACCTGCCATTAGATGAATGGCAGTGGGGTTGAGAGAGGAAAAAAGGGCTTAGCTATGGCTATCCATAGAACAATTTTATACATGTGGACTTTTAGAAGTGAGTACAATGGGTCTTATTGGAAGTACAGTAGAGTCTCACTTATCCAACATAAACAGCCTATTAAACATCAAATTACATCATTATTTTACAAATTAAGCACAAATTAAGTTATAGTCAAAAAGGCACTAGATTTTGTCTAATTTTTGAAGTTAAACAGGCAAATCTGGTTAGTGCTTGCATGGGAGACCAACAGGGAAGGTCAAGTGCTGTAGGCTATACAGTTAGCCCTACATATCCACAGAATCTGCATCCAGAGAGTTAAAAATCTACAATTTACAATATTTCAAAAAGCAAAGCTTGATTTTGCTATTTCATACAAATGATGTCATTTTACTACTTCATGGTATATAATTGGACTGGAACATCCAAGGAGTTTGGTGCTATCGGGATCCATTGTGTTTCAGAGGAAGAACTGATAAAGCCACCTCTGAGTATTCCTTTCCTAAGAAAATCCTATTAAATTCGTGGGATCACTGTAAGTCAACAGGCTATTTGAAGCCTGACACACAAAGTAAAATATATAATTTCCAAGCCCTGAACAATTAGGAGACACATTGATGATCTATTTAGCTCGCCATTTTGATCTGTAGTTGTGGTAGTTTCCTGTGATTTTAGTCATGGGGTCCTTTTATAATAGCCATCCTGGAATATGTAGAGATTGAGACTGGCATCTCCAGCATGCAAAGTATATATTTTAATGCTGAGTTACAACTCTTCCCTTATTAAGTCAGTTCTCTGTTAAAATCTGGCCAAATGGCGAAGACTAGTTTCTCTTGCAGTACACAGTTGATACTTCTTTCACTGCCATGTTTCCATCTTACAGATTCCTGATACTTGTAGTTTCTTGAGATATTTAGGTTTCTTTGCCAGAGAAAAATCTCATCAAACTATAAATCCTAGGATTAGGCAGCCATGACCATTAAACTGGCATCCATTTGCTATAATTTCGGTATATGCAGTACAACCTCCATACCCATGGGGCCATTACCTGCCATTTCATTTATCTACATCTGACAAAATAGGTTCTCTCTAGGAATTTTCTAAGTCCTTAAGGACAATTCTACAATAACCTCCAGTGGAAACCATTCATTTCAATAGGATTAGTTATTTATGGATTTTTGTATCCAACATAGGTTCAGGAACTTATCTTCCATGGATATGGTAGGTTGTACCATAGTGTGAAGGAGACCTCTGATCACGTTATCCATGTTTTTCCAGAGAGGAGAAGGTCAAAGGAAAGCAGGAAAATAAGGGGGACAGAGCAATGCTCACTATCCCTTCCTTTTTAGAAATCATGGCCGCTACTTACAAAAGGAGAGGAGCCAGTGGATCTACTAATGTTAGAATTCAGTTACCATTATCCCTCAGGGCCAACAAGACTTGCAGTCCAAAGACATCTGGAGGGCTTTTATGATCCCCAGCCCTGTTTAAAGAGATCAAGAAAAAGATGCAAATGTCTCTACCTTCTTCCCACCCAAAGTATTGCATTTTGAAGCAAATATCACTGGCTAATATTTATTTCTATAGAGCTTGCGGGATGACAAAAGGTTTTCTTTTGCACCATCAATGCAATCCTCTTTGGCATTAATCTCAGAGATGCTGCCTACCTATTTTCTTATCTAAAATATTTTTTTTAATGCTCTCACTGTAAGAATAGAGGCTAAGGACTTTCAGATATACTATTCACTCATCGTATTCTCCCAGAGAATATAACACACAGCAATAGAAACTTAAGCACGTTAGGCGAAACCTTATTAACAATGCTATGTTATTTCCTATTTACCTTCACACAATGCCTCTGTCAGATGTTTATAGGATACAACCTGAAAATGGCAGACGTGCAAGTATATTTACTGTGTGGTGCCCATCAAAAATTGTGATGTTATTGTTAGATAGGAAAAGATAAATGTTTCATGTGCATGGAGGAGATTTATATATGCCTCGGGTACATTTGAAATACTGAGAGCTTGAAATCAATTTAAAAGTTCACACTATCATTATTTCTGGTCCAAACTTTCAGTTTTCTGAAGGGTGCCTCACTGTTTCAATACTTAAGTCACCAATATTGTTGGAGAGGTATTGCTGACTGAGTGCAGTTTGTCCACTGGGGGGTGTTGGGATCTCTTTGTTGATATGCTTTGTAAAAAAAACCAAAAACAAGTGCAAAACACTAGCAGAATCCTCTAATCCTCTGTTTAAAAAAGCCTTTGACTGGTGTGCATCTACACTGAAAAATTAAGACAATTTGACATCACTTTAACTTCCATGGCTCAATGCTATGGAATCATAGGAGCTGTAATTTTACAAAGTCTTAAACTTTGTCTGCTCGTGCAAAAGATCGTTATTTTGTCGTGGTGCTGGCACTTCAATGATGCCGTGAGATAAACCATGAAGGGACGCCCAAGATGGGAAGGACAGGGCAAAGAAGCCAGACTAAATACAATCCCTGGGGAAGGTAATGGCAACCTACCCCAGTATTCTTGCCATGAAAACTAAATGGATCAGTACAACCAGAGACTGGCTTGACTTTGAAGGAGCGATGGCGACAGGGAGCTCTGGCGTGGGTGGGTCCATGAGGTCACGAAGAGTCACTGAACGAATAAACAACAAGAAACTTTGTCTGACCAGGAGTGCTAGATCCTCACCAAACTACCACTCCTGGGATTCCACAGCATTGGGCCATGGCAGTTAAAGTGGTATCAAACCATATTCATTCTACAGTATAGATGCACCC
Organism: Anolis carolinensis; assembly: GCF_035594765.1. Taxonomy (NCBI): domain Eukaryota; kingdom Metazoa; phylum Chordata; class Lepidosauria; order Squamata; family Anolidae; genus Anolis; species Anolis carolinensis. The sequence goes on along the minus strand of NC_085842.1, from coordinate 105,745,942 downwards.
TTAATGAAAGGGGTTTGGGTTGTGGGTCCCCTGGCATCTCACCCCCCAAAAAACATTCAGTAATGCTAGCTGGAATTAGACTCAACACACAACCCTCATTTTCATGATGCATTTCTGATTTGGCACCTGTTATAGTCTGTGCTCCCAGGATTCCATAGCATGGTGCTATGGCCACTAAAGCAGTGTCAAACTGCATTAATTTTACAGTGCAGATGCACTCTTCATAACCAGCCTGATTATGATTGTGGAAAAGTCCTCACCTGAAATTATTTTTAACAGCATTAGCATTGAGAGGATGATGAAGTAGAGCTGGACAATAGCTTTTTGGTGTTAGATTGTAGTTGTGTTGCCTGCAGTAATTCATGCCATAAAACTGAGCCAATCCTATTGCAGCTATATGCATCTTCCTACTCTACGCCTGTGAAACGTGGACTGTCTACAGATGTCACACCAAACTCCTGGAGCGTTTCCATCAGCGTTGCCTCAGGAAAATCCTGCAAATCTCTTGGGAAGACAGGCGGACAAACGTCAGCGTGCTGGAAGAAGCAAAGATCACCAGCATTGAAGCGATGCTCCTACGCCATCAACTCCGCTGGACTGGCCAAGTTGTCCGAATGCCCGATCACTGTCTCCCAAAGCAGTTACTCTACTCTGAACTCAAGAACAGGAAACGGAATGTTGGTGGGCAGGAAAAGAGATTTAAAGATGGGCTCAAAGCCAACCTTAAAAACTGTGGCATAGACACTGAGAACTGGGAAGCCCTGGCCCTAGAGCGCTCTAATTGGAGGTCAGCTGTGACCAGCAGTTCTGCGGAGTTCGAAGAGGCACGAACGGAGGGCTTAAGGGAGAAACGTGCCAAGAGGAAGGAGCGTCAAGCTAACCCTGACCGGGACCGCCTTCCACCTGGAAACCGATGTCCTCACTGCGGGAGAATATGTGGGTCAAGAATAGGTCTCTTCAGCCACTTAAGAACCCACCCCCAAGACACTGAGGATGGAAGACAATCGTCCTCGAGCTATGAGGGATCGCCTAAGTAAGTAAGTAAGCATCTTCCTACAACAGGCAAGGTCAAAAGCACTGGCCTCCAAAACCCCTTACCGAGTGCGTATGACCAGCAAAACAGAGAGAGAGGCCAGTCTGCCCCTTCAAATACTCTTAGTGTGTTCAAAAGGCATGGATTCTTGGCCACTAAAACAAAAATAACAATAACAAGTGGAAACTGATGGAAGGAAAAAAGGCACTCCTGGAGGCAAGTTGGAAGAAGCCAGGCCTTGGGGGTATCCCAAGAGTGATGTCGCAAGGGGCAGCCCTGGCAATGTCACTAAGCAGAATACATTAAGCACCAATCACAGTTTCATGAGGATGCTGATTATTTTTCTTTTTTAAACAAAAATACTGCAACAAGTTTTACAGATACACACATGCACTTTTAAAGACTGCTTTTGCCCTGAAATTTCTCCCCTTCACCCTAAGGATTGAGGAAGAAGGGCCAGGGTTTTTTTTTTTGGGTTTTTTTTTTTGGGGGGGGGGGTGAATGATTAAATGGTTCAGGGGTTAATGTTTGATCGGAGTGTGTATTAATAAACTTTTGAGAGCACATAAGACTGTATATAAAATGAAATGAAGAAACAGCAATTAAGTAGAAGCAAAGAATTTCAAAACCAGCAAAGTAACCTCCAGTCAAAGGCACTATCACCCTCCCTTGTATCTTTTTCTAACACTCCCCTATAAAATGCTCAGACTGTTGCTTCTGTTTATTGGCTTCAGTGATAGTGACAGATCCCTTGCTTTCTGTAATAATTGAACAGGCATTAAAATGTGATGCTGTTGGAAACTAATACATGTGTGTAGGTGGAACATCTAACAGCATAACATTCAAACCTATTCCCCCCACCCCTTGCCTGCTTCCACCCAGCCAATGAACTGGGCTGTTTTCTATTCTCACTGCCTGAGGCCATGTCATTGGCCTTGTAAACAGCAGGTAAGAGTCATGGCCTTGCTTTGAATGACCAGCCTTGCTGTACATTTTTGTTTCTGTTTTTTGTTTTGTTTAAAAAAACCACCATCTTCAGCTCCCATTAGCCAAGCAGGGTTTGGTTGTCCAGCATTCTGTGCAGCCCACCCTTTCCTTTGCCCTCATTTATCCCATGATGTGCAGGAAGGCAAGGCGGCGGGAGCAATCTCCATTCTTGTTAGGAGGAATTGTGTACCTCATTCTCTGTGCATTGTGCTGCGAATGAACAGGGAAAGACGTGTTTGGAATCAGTAAAAAGCCTCTGCTATTCAGCTGGAAGAGCGCGCTGGCTGTAGCTCATGAGAAGGGGGAAGAATGAAAAACAATTGCTTAAAAAGAGAATCAGTTGGATGTCTCCCCAAATTTCTGCTGAGGCAATGACAATTTGGAAGCCGTTTCCAGCCTTGCTCCAACCTAGTTGCTAACCTTTGTGCTGCGTGCAGGATTGCTGTTAGCAGCACTTTTCCAGCTACGTCAGTTTTTCATCTCCACACTCGCTAATGGCTAAAGACGCCTTGGTAACGTAGTTACTTATTTCCTCAATATAATTATTTCTGAGCACTACCACAATTGCTGCTTTTCTCAGGAGACGGGCTCTCTGCTGTGCAGCTTTGATAGCGCCATCCTTAGCGTTCTTCTACATCTTCCCTTCAGGTGGCAAAATCAGGTGGCTGCACCTCACTGTGACATGTTTTCAAGCTCCATTGGCATCCCACCCCTTCCTCTTGGCTTGGATGCTGGCTTTGCAATTAAGCAGGAGGAGGCAGCTAACACGGACTTGCACACCCCTAATGATGCTACTTTCTGCCTCGACTGAAGACCTGAAAGCATCTAAGCCATAATGAACAAAGCCTCACCATGCCAGCGAGAGAGAAAGACAATGGGGAATTTGGATCCTGTTTACCTGAGCTGCTTTTGAGCAATTGAGAGCAAAACCATGCCATTGTACAACAAAGGCAACCAGAGGGCTGCTACTACCAATTCCAGAATTCGTGCAGTTCATTCCATCCCAGAAATATGGGAACCGTTGCCTGTTGTTCTAGCCAACACTAGAGATTTAGGAGGCATGGCAACAACAACAAAACCCCACAATCTGGCTAAATTCATCAGGGTGAAACCAAGCTTTTCTTCCTCCATGCCTATCTAAAGTGTATCTGGGGTGATTTAAATGAAATTAATGATCTTCAGAGACAGATATCAGGATAATTACCTTGTCATAGTTGTGGTGGGAAAAGGCAAAGATACCATGAAGGTACTATCAGGGGACGGGACAATCGGGGGAAACCAGATTCAGCCAAATTCAAAACAGGAAAGTAGCCAAAATGGACCAAAATGATGGATCTTGGCCCTGTTTCTCTCTAAAGCAGCATTTTAACGATAAAACAGTGGTGGTGGTCATGGTGATTATTATTCTGTGTATCCCAAAATGACCACAAAGTGCTATAAACATGCAATTATTCCCTACATGCTTTAAAAATACCACAAAGATGATTTACCTGTTTATACTTTGCATACTTGCGTGTGTGTGTGTGTACATGCATGGGCATATGTGTACACACCTGCATGTGTGTATATGCACACAGTATATATAGGTGATCTGGAAAAGATATTTTTGGAGACAACCATCATCATAACCTCTGACTAATCCACTCTAATTTCTGACAACATAAATGCTCCTGTGTCATAATTCCAAGTGATCTGAAAGTGAAGTGGCCATAATCCCCAATTTTTTTCATTATTGCCTCTGCTTATTAGTTTGTCGTGCTTGCTCACAAAGGAGATCACATCTTGATCTTATTCTTATAAATAAGAAAGCCTATGTTAGCCTTCTGTTTAATGCACATTCTCCTTATTTATCCAGTACCCTCCAGATACATTAGATTGCAACACAAACCATAACCAGCTACTGTGACTACTGTATATGCTGTCTGGAGTCCAACACATTTGGGGAGGAGCACCAGATTGGGAAAGGATCATATGGATCATTCCAGACAATGGGATCAGCTCTATCACTGGGTCACCATAAGCAATATGACGTTTGGTCCTAGCAAGAAGGGTAAGCAGATGAGCAGTGGACAAAGATTCAGTAAAACAACAAACTGTGCATTATTTCTCTTGATGGTATAAAGATGCAATCAAACACTAACTTAATCTGTTTGTTTGTTGGTAATCCTTTCCAGGTCACTGGCACTCATTCAATAGTTTCAAGCAATGGAGGTCCACACAACAGTATCTCCGCTTTTCCAGTCCTCTTGTATATTATCTACCAGTTGCCAGGGGATACTATCCAGGTGTTCAAAAGAGACTCTAAAGGATTTGAGATTTAACTTTTTGCCTAGTTGTAGTGTTGAATTGTTGGTGGGGTTTATGTTTTATTTGTTTAATTTATGCAAGTAAATTTTGCTATTTCTGCAGTGCAACTATCGTTAGTGTCTGGTGTGAATATTTTATGTTATTTTCAATATTATGAATGTTCAAAGAGGGTAGTTGTGATTTCAGTTTATTCTGTTAGCAGCCACACCAACCCCCCCCCCCCCCCGCACTACCACCTTACTGAGACCCCATCTACACTGTCAAATAATGCAGTTTCAAACTACATTATATGGCAGTTTAGATGGGGCCTGGGTTCACAAAGAATCATAGAATCTCAGTGTTGGAAAAGACCACAACTGCCAGATAATCCAACACCCTGCCATGCAGGAATATACAACTAAAGAATTCCTGAAAGGTAGCTATCTAGCCTCTTCAATGACCTACAAGATGGATAGCCCAGCAGACATGCAGACACCCCAAGGCAACACTTACAGAGAAGTTCTTCTCAACATTTAAGTGGAATCTCTTTTCTTGTAATCTGAATTAATTAATACATGCTATAGCCCCAGCAGAACATTGTATTTTTGTGCAGAAGATGAGAGTTTATGTCAGAGTAATTGCAGTGCAGCAGTAGATGGATGGAATCAGTGGAACGCAGAACGAAGAGACATCAGAGACGATAGTAAAACTATATACAAGTTTTACTGAAAGCAGTAATAATCAAGACAAACAGACTTGCAGACAATAGACACAAGACTCTCACTCTAGGCAGACAGCACTCAACTCAGAACAGAACAGAACTGATGCAATCAGTAATGCATACACACTTGTGTCTGGACACTCCCCAGCTCCAGCCACACATCAAGGACATCACAGCTTCTTAGTAATTAACTCTTTCCAGACTATAGTACACTCTGGATGGTGCAATCAGTATGCAATACAGGCAAGACACAAATTTCATTTAAACACTATCAATACACAAATCCCACATTAACAGTTTATACCCACAGTCCTGGAGCCAAATGACTGGTCTGATAGAATATGCACACCTATTTCTAATTTTCTTCCTTGTATTCTAGGTCATCCTTTTCTACTCGGGTGCTTGTCATATGAGCAGTATTACGAGACTCCCATCATACCCATTTAGCATGGCAAATGTCTGGGATAATGGAATTTGTAGTACAGTGCCTACCTACAGAGGCTGATGCATTTAAGAATTCTACTTTAACATGTTCTGTAAATGAATCAGGAAGAATTGTACACTAACATGCTGTTTTCCAGGTCCATCCTTCATCAAGAAACTCTTGGAATGACAGATTAAGAAGTTCATAGTGTGAAAGTGGGGGATGGGTTTCCAACGTGAGGCAGGATTTCCTATAGAAGGCATCTTGCAATGACTTCGCAAATACCTCCACCCGTCACATCAGCTGGTTTACAAAAACAAATATCTGAACCCATTTGCTCTGGACATCTCAGCAAAGTCTAAATCAGTGGTTCTCAGCCTGGGGTCACCAGATGTTTTTGGCCTTCAACTCTCAGAAATCCATACAGCTGGTAAATTGGCTGGGATTTCTGGGAGCTGTAGGCCAAAAACATCTGGGGACCCCAGGTTGAGAACCACTGGTCTAAATGAAGCTCTAAAAATATTGTGTAGATCCAAGTTTGGGTTCCTAGGGACCCATGTGGCTTTCCTCTTTCCCTCCCCCCTTTTTACATGTCTCACATGTGGCAGTTACCCTTTTTAGCTCTTTGCTAAACACTTGGGAAAAACCACAGTATGGATAGTAGCCTCAAAGGCCATGCTTGAATATTCCTTTGAAACAGTACCAGGGTCCAGTGTGTGGTGCCTTTAATACCTGGGGGTGCCCTGGGAATATTTCTTGGGCCTTTTATTCCAATACTCCTGTGCTTGTCTTCATTAGCTGGGCATAATAGTCACTGGGGTGTTCCTTGGAACCTTGGAGGGTAGTTTTGACTGTTACAGTTTTTTCCAGATGCCTTTACCCTCAAGTATAGCAGTTCTTATTACTTCAATGTCATTTTTCCATCTTCCTCATTGTATCCTCACTTAGGGTCACTAGATCAGCTGTGAAAAAAAGGATATGGCATAGTCCTTCCTCAACTTCCCCATTCACTAATTGGAATGGATAAGCTCAAAGAGGATTTTGGGATTGCAACCAGGGTTACCAGGTGTTGAAGGTGAAAAAAAGGGACTCAATAGCTGCCCCCGCCCCTTACACCAGGAGAGGGTTGCAGTGCCCCCATCCCGGGGAATCAACCTTCCCCCCTCCACCCCCCCAGCTCTTCCAGTTAATGCACACCCCCTTCCTCCTGCAGATGCAAAGAGAGAATAGGGACCACAACCCCACCCCCACCCCAATCGCAGACCCCTTGTAGTCCTTCCCTGATCTTCTCCAGCTTTGCATATTTCTCCATCGCTCTGCTGCCACTGCTACCCTGCAACCCCCACTCACCCCCTCCTCACTCTCCTTTCTTGGGTGCAGAGACCAAGGAGCAAGTCTCTGGAGAGAAGAAGGGGCTCATTCAGAGGGTGAGCGGCAAGCTTGAGTTATGTCATCTTCTCTGAGGGTATTCTGGCCCTTAAAGGGACCCCCAAAAATGCTGCTGCTGCCACTTTTTGCAATTGGTTTCATGCCTTTTCCACTCTGGGATGGGAGGGAGGGAAGAGAAGGGGGAGAGGCAGGCCATTATTTCTGGTGCAGCAGAGATACGAGATAATTTACATTCCAGGAAAAAATATCTTGGGACGCAGGACATTTTATTCAAATACGGGACTTTCTCTAAAAATCCAGGATGCCTGGCAAGCCAGGTTACAATTTACTTTACAACTGACATGGAGCAATCCTCAACCTGCTCTGATGAGTCACAGCAAAGTTCAGGGCTTCAGTGATCTCTGAGAGAGAGGGGAAAGATTTGGGATGAATATCTTCCACTGCTGTGCCTTTGCTGATAGTAGGGACAATCAAGCCCGAGAATGACACCGCCAGATCTGAGTTGAGGGATAGAGCTGGTCTCCAGTGGATGTTTCTGGACTCTGGGATGAACTGTCCTTGGTTTTAGGGAGGCTTTGGGTATGGTGGAGGATGTGGAAGTGCTGAGGGTTGTGGGGTGGGGAAGTATTGAAGAAATCCTCCTCCATGTATTGGACTGCTGCAGGTCTTGCAGTTTGGTGTGCTGCTAATGTGGTTTGCGAATTTTTGAGGCTGCCTCTTCCCAATTCAAACAGTAGTTCGTGCCAGCTGGTTGGAGGCTTTCTAAGTAAGATGAAACACCTTTCATGTCCTATGATCAAATGACACATGGCATGGCTATTGTCTTTCCTGAAGTTCAAATGTTAGGTGTGACCACTCTATGGCAGCTTCTACACAGCCGTGTAATCCAGATCAGAATATTGATTACAGTTATCTGGTTCACTTTGGAGTTTATACATAGGCACCTCAGGAACTTTCTGGAAGCTATGACAGAGTTCACACAGATCCATTCATAGTAGATGGATCCAAACCCAGGATAATTTTTTTCCCACTTCTTCAGACAGCTTCATAGCACTTGACTGAAAGTAGGGCAAGGAAAGCAAGGCAAGGCAGTGAAATTAAGCATTCCTATGGGAACATTGTGCTTTCCTTGCCAGGGAAGGGGTGTTTTTTTTACGTTCCAGCTAGGCTGTGTATCTTTTTTCTCTCTCCAACTTCTCCAGCATTAGCCCTCCTCATTGGTTCCGATTGACAGCTCTGTAGTACTCAGATCAGCTTCAGCAGATTTTATGGCTTGATCTGGAATTTTCAGTGATTTTTTTGATATGCTGTTTCCAGCTGAATCCATGTTAGAGATTGTATTGGGAGGGGGGGAATGTTTTCTTGACACCCCAACCTCGAGCCAGCTTCAAGACAGATTTTAGTACCTGTATAGAAGGGTCTCTCATTACAAAGTGTAAACAAATGCCTTTTCTCTCATCCCTTTTTCCCTGCAAGTGATGTCCAATTTCCAAGAACACATTCCAGGGGCCCACTTTCCTGGGGAAGCTTATCTTCCTCTGAACCCATTTAAACCAGTCTACCTTGTGTTACAAAGAGAGAAAACTTCTACACAGGAGTTGTCTTGTCAGGGCCCAAGTCAAACCCTCAAGATGACTGATCTTCTCAAGTTCCCTGAATCAAACAGATTTCATCCACACCCTAAATTGACATTGCTGTCTACATGGGATCAATGTAATATTTGTCAGAGTGTGACAGAAGCTTTGAAGATTTGGAGCACAGAAGAATGGACACTTTGAGACTTCAGTAAAAGCAAACATATAGCTTTACTGAGTAGAGCAAATATACAGCACTCACTAGCATTGACATCCAACCTAACAGACAGAAACAAGACAAAAGACACAGAAGTAAGAGGAACGAAAGAAATCTTATCTCTGAATCCTCCCTACACGTTCCAGGCACACTCAGGGTCACATCTTCACAGTTCATTAGAGGCTTGACTGATTAACCCTTTCAGTGTCAATACACTCTCTTCTGATACGATCAGGTTACATTCACAAGCATTGCACAAAATTACATTTAAACATTCACATTACACTAATCTTACATTAACAATATTTCCTGGTAGGGATAGCATCAAAATAGCTTCACATACCATCCCTATTCACACCTATTGAGTGCACTCCCAACTAGCAACCTTCCCCACTCCAAGAGGGGAAACACACACACACATTCAAAATTCCTTCCCAAGAAGAAAACACAAAGGAAACAAAAACTTACCTTTATCTGAGAAGGGTCTGTCTTTATAGGCCCTGCCAATCTGCCCCCTGTGGGGATTCTGAATTCATCCTTTAGCACAGGTTGTCTTTGGGGAGGTGATCTGATGGGTACCAAACTTGGCATGTCCTCCTGGCTGGTTTGCCAAAATTGTCACAAAAGTTGGGTTTGTTGTCTAGTAGATTGCTACAAATCAAAGTGAATGTGAAAAAAAGGCAAGATTTATTTCTGCAGCATCAAGAGGTTCTTCATTTTGCAAAGTCCAAAATGAGACAAGGGAAGGTTGCTTCAGAACCCATCAATACACGTGCTTTATGTGTTGTTTTTCTCACATAAATAATCAGAGAAATATGAACAATTCAGTTCAAAGCACAACTTCCGTTACTTCCATCTCTCAGTATTTCTAGACTGTCTCAGGTACTGGCTTTCTTTGTTCTGATCCATTTGTCCCAGCAGATAGCAGGCTCAATGTATATTAAATTTAAACACCAAGAATCTTGTTTACATCAAAGAGTCTGCCACTTTAAATGAGGATTGTAATTAAGGAATGTAATTAACAGTGTTAACAAAGTTTACCTTTAACCAACATGATTTCTAGGAATAAAGAATATCTAAACTAAGAATGAGGCTATTATTAATATAATAATCATCATCATCATCACCATCATTCACAAATGGCTTCAATGTGAGCAAATCACTTAGAAACATTAGTTTTCCCCCATTGTGCAAACAGTTAGAAATTACCTGCCCATCCTGAGAAAGGGTATGCGAGAGATATGCTAACGATATATGTATATGTGTATTTAATGGTGACAAGGACATTGCCTCCTTCAGAGGAATGGAATCCTTCTACATATCCACTGCCCCCATTATTAAATTAAAATATTTGCATATTAGGCATCATTTTCTACAAAAGGCAACATTTTCTTAGTCATTGTATGATTTATTGTCTAAGTGCTACCCCCTGAAATAGATTACTGGCAAAGGTGCATTTGAAAGCACTTCAATAAGCAGTTCCTAATGCCAAGCTTATAATGCCTTATTTCTTTTCATATCTGTTTGGTAGCTGTCCAATAAACTAACTTCTTTGGGTGTCATACAATTAAGCAATTTATAAACACAAAAACTCCATACTGTCCAATCAGATATGAGGACACAGTACTAACAGCCAATAAAACCAACCAACCTGTAACATTATATTAGCCATTCGCTAATCACACAGACGGCTAACACCACTTGAAAGGACAAAAACACACTAGCTGTGCAAAAAGCGGAGACCAATACATTAACAAAATTCCCATGATAGTGTTTTGAAAGTAGTTAGGACTGCAGGTTTTTTTTCCTGGCCCAGATCTCTCTATGCCGTAATAGTAACCCAGGATATGTCAGTCAAGTAGCCGTTCCATTCTCTGTGCCTATAAACAATTCACCTACTACATTCCTGAATGTCCACTTAATGTTAAACACATGGGAGCAGAGCCAGTAAAGCAAGAGCAAACTAAAGCCATCTTGAAGGGAGGAGGTGGGCAAGCTGGGTTGGTGCCAGCCAATCACAGCTCAGTGTAGGGCTAAGGGAAGAGAAATGATATAAAAACTAGGCTTGACTCTGGCAGAAGGCAGATAGGGATAAAATAGCTTGGGCCCCATCTACATTGATCATTTAATGCAGTTTCAAACCAGTATTGAAGACTGATTTTACTGTACAGATGATGACACAGGAAATTTAAAAGCAGACAAAAGTCTGGACGGTTATACAAACCACAGAGCACTGATGCGGATTAGGAGTTTTTTCTCTCACTTTTGTGAGAGTTTCATGTCTGCCACCACAGTTTGAAGCTAGCTTCGAACTGCATTAAAAGGTCAGTGCAGATGAGGCCCTAGAGGTATTGAAAAGATGTACCAGTTTACTTTTGCCTGAATCAACTGGGAAGGGCAATATTCTGCCTTCTTCACACTCAATTTTCTCCCAAAACTTTCTTTAAAAGGTCCATGGCCTCAATAACACCTCTTCTCATATCCTCCTGGTGTGAGAAAATGATGCACGAGGAGACCCGCGGCGGGGGGTTGAGGAGGGATTTTCCTCTTCACCCCTCCCATCTTCTCACTCAGGCATCATTTTCTTTTGCCAGGACAAGGCGAGAAGAGGCTTTATGATGGCCACAGATCTTTTAAAATAGATTTTAGGGGGAAATTGGCGGGCTTAAGAGTAGCATCATGCCATCCTGATTTGATTTGGGATGGCATGTAGCCACCCTCCTGGGAAAGCCCAGACTTTTGGTGAATGGGTATAGACAGGAGCCTGTGCCAAAGTGGATTATTTTTACCTGCTTCAGAATGGGTGTAAGGCCTGTGTGGAAGTGCCCTCAGTTTGCTGTAATCAAAACAAGGACAAACGGAGAAAAGGGGAGAAGAAATAAACTATGGTATGTTAAAAATAGCCCCAAAAGGGTGGGAAAGTGGGGTTGAGGAGGGGAGGGGTGGTGGTGACACAGAATATTAATGGGGATTGCCCTTGTTGAAACTAGATGTTAGAGGGTATGGTATTCATTGGTGGAAAGGTAGAGAGGTATGGTGAGCACACTCTGTAAACTATGCAGAGGAATAGGAAGAGAGGAAAGCAGCCATCTGAAATAGTAGTTCTGGTCTCTTTCTTTCCCAAATTTGCAACATTTTTGTGAGCAGCAACTTATAAAGTAGCACACACTACATTTTGTGCTATGGATAACCGCAGAGGAGAACAGGTATGCAAAATCGACATATTGAAAACTAGGGCAAGTTATCACATATAGATCACAATTCCAAGTATCCCTCAGCCACTCCTGATACCTTTTCACATTGCAGAATTATAGCACAGTATATATATTCTACAGAATCCTGATATCTGTAGTTTGCTGGGACACTAGAGTTCTCTATTTGAGAATTCTAAATATCCCTCCCTAAACGGCAAAGGATGAAGTCATGGCAGTTGAAATGGTACCAAAGTGTTATAATTGCCTGGCATGAAGGGGAATTAGTACATTTATTATAGCATAAGCTTTCATTGATGGCAGCCTTTATAGTCTTTGCTGCTTAAGCTTTACAAAAGGTATTTTCTCATTACTTACGGCTTCTGATACACAAGCTGCCTTTGCTAACCTAAGGTTATGCCTTTAACTGGATCCCTCTTTGGCTCTGCAGAATTCCACCGAAGCCACAGCACAGTCATTTAATCAGTGATTGCTAAAGAAAATGATGTGTCACATCCTGGGAATGTAGGCATCCGACGCTGCCAAATCCCCTTAGGTAGGCAGCGGTACAGGAGAGAGAAAGTGGCATTGATATGGCCTGGTGGGGGAGGAGGCACGGAGGCTTCCAGAGACAGAAAGTCAGGGGGAATGACGATGATTAAAAAATATGTGTATCTCACTTGGCATCGCAGAATCATAGGGTCATGGATAAGATGAAGAAAATAAGTTTAAAGCAATGAAAGTAAACGGTTTAAATACACTCAAAGCATATTAAATAGTCACCCTCAATCATTTCCTACCAGCTTCCAGCTAAGCTCACCAGGGTTGCAACTGATTTGGAAAATTCGATTGGTCTTTGAAAAAGACAGAAGGTGTAAATTGCTGCCAGGCTGGTCAGCAACTTCTTGGAATCCTGCTCTTTTCTGCTTCAACCTGTGCTGTACCTGAATCCTTTAAAAGGCTTGTGTCTTTCTTCCATTGCTCTACCCCATAGCCCCTAAAGTGTAGCTGCAGAGTGGGGAACTAGGGCTCTTCTCGCAGCCAAGGACAGCATTTTCCATCACTTTTATCCAATGCCTGTGTTTTATGAAGCTGGGGCCCAGCACCATCTGGAGGACCACAGGCCCCTCACTCCTGTCCTAATCTCTTCCAGTTTTTCTTTTGGCTTATTTTCCTGGAGTGCACCCACACCACACAATTAAAGTGCCATTATTATTTTTTTTACTTGCTATATCAACATCCTAAGGAACTCTGGGGTTTGTAGTCTGATGAAGCATAACAGTTCCCTAGTTAGGAATTCTAAATGTAACTCCCTAAACTGCCAATCCCACAAATTTATAGGATGTTTCCTTGGCAGTTAAAGTGGAATAATAGCACTATAATTATGTAATGTGAATATGTTCCTGGGCAAACCACTCTAAATACAACCCAGGCAGGTTGGCTTGATGTCAACCTGCCTGGATTTTCCAAACTGTAATCCTATCCAGACCTATATGTCTGCGACCCTTGAGACAACTGTCCCTGTGGTAGCCCTGTAACTTCTGGAACAGATCTAATTGTTAGCCAGAGAAAAACCATCCAAATGAAACATCTGAAAGATATAGCACCCACAATAATTCAATGGCTTCCAGTTAAGAGTTATCAGTCAATCACTAGCTCCCTCTCCTCCAGAGCTTCCTATCTTGGGTCTGCCTTGGGTCTTGGGCTGGGAGAAAGGTAGAATATATTCAATAAATAAATGCCATTTTCATAAGAAATACCGCTGGATTGCTATAAATTGAGAGGAAAAACTGTTTTCTCCCTTGATTTTTATAACACTATTGTGATTTTTTACCTTCCAATTGTGCATGCATCTATCATGTTGTGAGTCAAGATGGCTTAGCCTTAAGAAAGAGGGAGTGTGGTTATTTGTGATAGTATTGTCTTTTTAACAAAGAAAAGAAAGTCTGCCTCCGCAATGACAAAGCTCTGGTAGCAAGGAAGGGGAGGATATCTGTAACTTAAGGTTTGAAATCATCATCACCATATTTACTTATTCACCACAGTGTGGTCACTATTAATATTAGAATACTATGCAGCAAGTTTTAATATTCAGATGGGGACTTGAATTTAGATTTCCCAAGTTCTACTGTGGCACACTAAACACTACATCACAATGGCTGTTAATATCAGCCTTTTCCAAGCCAGCACTCTCCAGGTGAGCTGGACCACAGTCTTCATCACCAAGCCCTCTCATTGACATGAAGTGGTGGGATTTCTAGTCCAATGATCTGACATCAGATTGGAAGAAGCCAGGTGTGTTCTTTAGGATGAATGACCCAACTGGAAGCAGCCTTACTGTATGAAACCTGAGGATAAGTACAGAGTTTCTTGAATTTATAGAGGCATCCTATCATTAACAAGCATGTTTGAGCTATGAATTAGTTATGTGAAGTGTGCAGGTGAGCTCCAGGTGAGTTGGCATCCTTTTTCCTCCACTTGGCAATTCTAGTGTGGAAATGCATAACTTGTAGATACAGAAAGATGTTCCCCCGGGGAAGGAAGAGAGAGCAATGAATGTTTTTCCCTTCCTCATATTACTCCAGCAGCAGAGATACAAAACATGAATCACTTGGGTTTCCTTATTCAGTGCTTTCCTGGTATCATGCAAACCAGTCTTTAGAAAAGCACTGTGCATATAGAAACATTGGAAGCAGCTCATTTGTATCATGTTTAAAAGTCAAATTGCCTTAATGTTACTCACTGCCTGACGAATCGGATAGGCCTCGCCATAGCAACTAATAAGGCCTCGGTGTTTTATCTTACATCCGCACCTATTTGAAGTATGTATAAAGCCCATCTGATCGGTGTGGTCTGAAAATATCTGTGTAGGAGAAGTGCTTTTCTGCTAAACAACAAATAACTCTTACATGGCAAATTGCCACATTAAAAAAATAGATGGACAAATATTAAACTGCACAAGTAATTAGAGTGTGTAACAGCCAGCATGGCAGAGTGGTTTGAGGTTGGACTCGGACACAGCGAATTTAATCACCTCTTGATATGGGAAATCAATAGTATTTATTTTCTCAATTTAAACTCATGGGTATTTAAATCTTTTGATATTCCATACTCCAATTTTGCCCATCTGATGCTTTCCAGATGTTTTCACTGAAACCCCCAGTAGCCCCAGCTGGCATGACAAATGACTAGGAATAATCCAAAATGTCTGGGGGCATCAGGTTAGAAGAGGACAGCATTGGGGAAATAAAGTTTATTTTCTTAGCTATTGTTGTGCAGACAAAGTCAATCTGGCCAAACAAAGCTTCTCCAGAGTACAGGCAACAGTAGTAGATGACAACCTGGATTTATATGGTTAAAAAGTGACTGCAGAAGTGCTTTAATTTTGTTATTGTTGTTCTTCAAAGTCAACTTGGCCTATGGATATCCTTGGCAAGATCCCTTCAGATGAGTTTATCACTACCATTTCCTAAGGCTGAGAGAGTGGGTTTCTTGGCAGAGCAGGAACTTCAACACTTGTCTTGAGGCCTAGACCACCTTGCTGGCTCTAGGGGTCACTGGTAACCTGCAATGAAAATGGATGTCTATGAGTAACCATGGCATCCTTTACTTTAGTACTAAATCAGTACTAACAGAACATCCACAAAATCAGTACTAACAGAACTCATTCACAAAGGAATTGTGTATTGTTGTTCAATTACTATTCATTGATCAAAGGGCATCCTTATTTATTTTCTGTTTCAGCAGACTCACAACAAAGTACTCTCCCTCTTGTAGCTATGAGTTAGATGTTCTCAGAGTAGTCATGACCGCAATACAATCTTTCCTTCATCATTATCATAGACAATCCCTTGTGGCCAGAAGTAGTCTTGGCAATGGGTCCATAAGTGACTACAGTGACCTATTCTAGATCAGAATGGTCTATCACAATGAAGTCATCCCAACAAGGGTTTGCTTGATGTACCTTCGTCTTGGCACATTTATTGCTTTCGCCCTCAATTCATTCCTCTTCAAAATCCACAGCACTGTTGGTAACAGCTGACCTCCACTCAAGGACCAGGGCTTCCCAGTTCTCAGTGTTTCTCCCACATTTTTAAAGGTTAGCTTTAAGCCCACCTTTGAATCTCTTTTGCTATCCACTGACATTCCATTTTCCATTCCTGATTTAGGAGACGGTGATTGGGCATTTGGACAAAATGCCCAGTCCAGCAAAGTTGATGTTGAAGGACATCACTTAAATGTTGGTGCTCTTTGCTTTTTCCAAAATATTGACGTTTATATGCCTGTCTTCTGAAAAGACGTGTGGGATTTTTCGGAGGCAACAGTGCATGTTTCACAGGCATGCAACAGAGTTGGAAGGACAATAGCTTTATAAAAAGCATCTTGGTATCTCTACCAATGTTGTGTTCCTCAAACACTCTATGTTTAATTTTTTTAAAAGTTCACTTGCAGAACTCAGACAGTGTTGTATTCTGGCATTGATGTTGGCTTTTGTGAAGAGGTGGCTGCCTAGGTAGTGAAAATTATCAATATTTTTAGAATTATACCATTAAGCTCTATTTCCAGCATTGCAGAGGATAGGCTGGTACCTCCTGAAAGAGCACTTTGATTTTCTTGATATTCAGTGAGAGGCCAAGTTTTTGTATGCTTCTGAGAAGGTGTTTAAAATGGCTTGTAGGTCTTCCTCTGAATGAGCACAGACTACATTATCATCATATAGGAATTCTATAACAGAAGTTGTTGTGACCATACTTTTGGCTTTCAGCCTGCTGAGGTTTGCCATCTGTAAAACAGGTGATTTCCACACCGGTGGGAAGCTTCCCATCAACAAGGTGTAGAATCATAGTGATGAAGATGTAAAATAAGGTTGGGGCAATAACGCATCCCTGTTTGATACCTAATCCCACCTTAAATGGGTCACGTTGAGAGTCGTTGTTGTCCAAGACCGTTACCATCATGCCATTACTTATAACCTTACAGGGCTGCAGGTGACATTATTGAGATAATGAGAAGAGAATTCAGCACTCAGGGGAAAAACCCTATTATATGTAAACCCTAAAGCAGTGTGGGGAGTGAAAGTAAAAAGGTAGGAGCCTGCAGCTTTTAAGAGACTATTGAACAACTGATATCATACCCTTGCAGTGCTCAGTTAGGAGTAACTGAACTACAGTTGACAAAGAAATTTCTCTTCCCTCTGATCCCTGTGACAGTCAGGAGACAGAGAGCCCTTATCTGCTTGCAGGCACCTTTTTCAAGTGCTTAGTATTTGCCATAAAAATATAAAAGGAGCCCTGTTGGATCAGACCAAATGTCCATCTAGCCCAGCAGCAAAATGACTAACCAGATGTTCTGCACATTAGGAACCAGAAGCAGGGCCTAAAGGCAACATCTCTTTCTCATTGTTGTTCCTCGGCAACTGGTAGTCACTGGAATAAAGCTGTAATCTTGACAATTAACAATTAATTGTGTCATCCTCCAGTCATTCGTCTAATCCCCCCTTAAGTGACCATGGCCCTGTCTTGTAGCAGAAATTTCCCTACTTGGTGCCTTGGGACAAGAGGCACTTCCTTTTGGCTGTCCTAAATGTCTTCAAATCCATTTCACTGAAGGACTCTAATCTAGTCCCAGAGTAAGTCACACTCTGAGGCAATGTGGGGAAATAAGTCATTCTACTTTTCTGCTCTGACGGGGCCCCCATCTATACTGCCATATAAAATCTAGATTATCTGCTTTGAACTGGATTATATAGCAGTGTAGACTCATATAATCCAGTTCAAAGCAGATAACATGGATTATCTACTTTGATAATCTGGATTATATGGCAGTGTAGATCCAGCCTGAGGTACAGAAACGAGGGCAGGCATTAATGAGGTCTAGCCTGGGGATAACCAGTAAAAGTTTGCATGAGGTGCAATGGGTGCAGGAACATGCAACCAAATTCTTGCATTCTGTGATTCTATGATTATAAGAAAGGCAAGGGCATTTGGTTTCATGTGGTTTGAATCATTTCTAGTGTAAATGAGGACACATGGGCCCAAATCCTATTGTGAGTGCTGACTAGAATAGAGCCACGGAATCAGAATTCCAATTACTCAGAAGCCCCGATGGCGAAATGCATCAAAGTACTGAGCTGGAGACCCAAAGGTCCCAGGTTCAAACCCCAGGAGTGGCATGAGCGGCCATTGTTACCTCCGGCTTCTGCCAACCTAGCAGTTCGAAAACATGTCAATGTGAGTAGATCAATAGGTACCGCTCCGGCGGGAAGGTAACGGCGCTCCATGCAGTCATGCTGGCCACATGACCTTGGAGGTGTCTACGGATAATGCCGGCTCTTCGGCTTAGAAATGGAGATGAGCACCAACCCCCAGAGTCAGACATGACTGGACTTAATGTCAGGGGAAACCTTTACCTTACCTTTACTCAGGAGTTATTGATGGAAAACATTTTTTTTCCATTTATACAGTTGATTGATATATAACTACTAACAGAGAAAAATTAAGTCTCTTCTACTAGAGAAAATGCAATCCCGAAGACAAATAAACACAAACTAACAACAAGTGAATTTTGAAAAAGTCTGAAAGTCAATCTGGAAAGGATAAGCACTTGAGGCTGAATATGGAGTGGCAAGCTTTTTAAAAGGCAAATGAAAGTAACTTTGAACAAGAGGAATGTTTGGAGGCAGATTGGGAAAGGCATGTTCTCTGAAGGGCAACTGAGACAGATGCATAATATGAGAAATGTTTGAGTGCCCAAAGAGCTGTTGAGTACTCATCCTCCAGAGCAGTTGACACTGAATGATCATTAGCAATTATTCATGACCGTCTTGAGCAATACTATACTAGCAGTACTATAGCCATTAGCTAGTTCTAAAGAAGAAAATCTTCATTCCTTGAAAGCTAATCCCAGCCTAATCAAACAGGCCACCAAGTCAATGCAGAACACTCTTTTCAGATTGACTATGTGCCTGGGCCTTCTTCAGAAGTGCAGGATAATGCAGAATATAGAATTCCGTGATTGGCAAGCAGCACAAATCTTTTGAATTGTAAGGGCTTGGATAAATGCTAGGAGCCAAGCATTTACATTTGTCTGGTCAATTGAGCAAAACCTGACATACTTTGAAATCCAACTTCTAGTGCAAAACACTGATCTCAAACACAATCAATGTCCAGATTTAGGCAAAACAGCCTATAGCCCTCGGAAGCTTGCCATGGCATGTATATTTCATCCTATTTATTTATTTATTTATTTACAGTATTTATATTCCACCCTTCTCACCCCGAAGGGGACTCAGGGCGGAACACATTATGTACATATAGGGCAAACATTCAATGCTCATAAACACATCGAACTGAGACAGAGACAACACAAAAACATATGATACGCCTGCAGCTTCACACATTAGGGAATATCTATTATTATTATTTTTTAAAAAACTTTTTATTATAATTTTGCACATATATAGCTATATACAGATAAAAAAACACACCACGGGAGGGGGAGGAAAGAGGGGAGTAGTGGAGGGGGGCAGGGAAAGGAAAAAAAAGGGGGGGGGAGAAGGAAACAATAGGGGAGAGGGGGAAGGGGGGGTTGACTTCCACTTCACTTGGCAGGTAGGCCTATCTTTCTCATTTTGAAGTTTCTTCATCTGTTACTCTTTACTTGCTTCTTTTCACATTGTTATTTTATTGTCTTCTTCATGGGATCTGTGATTAGGTTTCAACTCAATCTTAGGGCTTGATCTGGTATTCTTTTCTTTTTTATAAGTTTTAATTTATTTTCTTTAGTTAATTATTGTTATTTATATAGTCAATCCTTTGTTCTTTATTTTTCGATCCTATTTTGTAGTCGTGTTAGTTCCTAAGTACTTTTCTATTGCTTGCCAGTTTGTTTCTTTCCTTGGTCTACCCTGATTCTTTGCTATTAAGTAGGTTAGTCTATCCATATTTTTTATTTCCGCCACTTTAGTTAGCCATTCCTCTGTCTTAGGTGTTACTTTCTGTCTCTAATATCTGGCGTATGACATTCTGGCCGAAGTGGTTAGATATGTCATTAGTTTTTCCTCATTTATGTCCTGGGATTCTTTAAAAATTCCTAACAAGTAGAGTTCCGGGGTCTTTTTCACTTTTATATTCAACATATTTTGTATGGTTTCATGTATTTTATTCCAATATTCTTTCGCTTTTTGACATTCCCACCAAATATGATGGAAGGTTCCCTCTTTTTCACAGCATTTCCAACATTAGTAGTTTTTAGTTTTATTAATCATTCCTAATTTTTTGGGGGTGATATACCACCTATAAAACATCTTCATCCAGTTCTCTTTTAACTGATAAGAATATGTGTATTTTAACTTCCTTCCCCAGCATGCTTCCCACTCCTCCATTTGGATGGGCCTTCCTATATCTGTGGCCCATTTAACCATATTATTCTTTACCTGTTCTATTTCTGTATTCCATTCTAGTAATATTTTGTAAATTCTTGAGATTAGGCGGCCTGTTGAAAATAGTATTTTATCCCAGAGATTGTTTAGGGAATATCTATTATTGACCACATGAAAATACCATGAATTTGTCGTCAAGTCCACTTAGTTCCCAAGACCTCTTCTGTGGTGGAGGCTTCTCTGATAATAATGACCATGTGGCAAAAGCCAAACCTCATGGAAATTGTTTTTGGGAGAGGAGAAAATTGTTCTGAGGAAACTGATCCTCAATTATTTTCAGCCACATGTAACTGTAACTTTCTCCATGGCTCTGGAATCTTCCATAGATCTTTAAATTGTCTATCCAAAAGATGCTGGTGTTTGCATAGAAGGCCAGACACAAAGGGATTTACAGTTGAAGCCTTGGAGATAAGGAGTCTTAAGATGTCTGGAGTACCAGCTCAACAGGGGTCAACACAGACCACTTAATGAAGAGTATCTCTGCTTCTGAAATCCCCCCCCCCCCCATGTACATTCCATTTTTACCCTATATATAGAAGAAGGGAGCTGACACTTTCAGGGCATAAAACAATCTTGAGAGAAATAAAGTGAATACAGGGGAGATTAAAGAGAAAAAGATGAGCTGATGATGTGCTTTTACTAAAGACATGTATAAAGTGCCTTTCCTTTTGGGAGTTAAAGCTTTGTGAATGAAAAAGCTCAAATGAACATCTGAGATATATGTCATTGTTTCCATTAGAAGTATTAATTCTAATGGAACCTTCACCACTGTGAGAGGCAGTTTAACTCAAGCAATGAATGGAAAATATTATATAGGTTACTAACTGATGGTCAAGTGCTTTTGATGGTGACTAATAGTACCTAGAGTGGAACCTCTTAGACGTTCAGATTGTTATTTTTCTAAAGAAGTATATACAGTATTCAAGATGCTGTATTAATGAGGCATACGGCACACTAGTGTGTTTTTATCATAGAATCAAGTCCATTTCAAGATAGTTTAGTCCTGGAGGGAAAAACAAGATAGCACTCAGTTCCCATTAGATGCCAACAGGTCTATTTTTGGGATGGGGTGGTACGTTTCTGAACCAGATTGGTCTCCAACAGTGGGGAACAACCAAGGAAAGCCAGGAGGCTACAGCAGCTGAGGAGTTCTCTCTTCTGCCACCCAGTCCTAAATATAGTAAATGGCTTCACAATTAATGAGGAAACATCCAAAGAAGTTTCATACTCAGGGGACAGTATTTCATTATGTCCATGGGTTTTGTGTATGAATTGAAAACAGAACTAACCATATTGGATTACCGGCAGACCAGCTTTGAACACCTCTATCCTCCAGTTTCCGTCCATTTAAGAGACTGTGTGTGTTGTTTTAGTGTGTCTAGATTTGAAGGGGAAATAAAAATCCCATAGCATAGAATTTAAGCTAACTCTTGTGAAAACAGACACATACTATAAAGGACAATAGCACTTGGGGAATGCTCAGTCTATTTAAGCACCTCAAGTCTCATATATTACACCCTCTGATTTTTATTTCCCTGCCCTGTAAACCTTTAACATAGGGTAACTTCAGAGCAGAGAGCTGAGTCATCACACAGGCTATTAGCTTTATCTGCAATAAAGTGTAGACTCCAGCAGAAACCCCCAGGCCCATATGGTTTCACATCTGAATTATTTTAAGCCATTTAAGTAACAACTTGAAACAACCTTCCTTTCTCCATATGTTTAGGGGTGTGTAGATTTCCCTTGTACAAAGAAACTCTTGCCAGCCTTTGAAGAGCATGAACCTCTCTTTGACCTGGCTGGAAAGAAATGGCCCAGTCTTATGGTGAAAATACAACTCTCAGTTTCTTTCATAAATATTTCATCCAG
Source organism: Anolis carolinensis (assembly GCF_035594765.1). Lineage (NCBI taxonomy): Eukaryota > Metazoa > Chordata > Lepidosauria > Squamata > Anolidae > Anolis > Anolis carolinensis. The sequence continues at coordinate 105,723,811 of NC_085842.1, read as the reverse complement.
AGAAGGTTATTTACAGTTACTATACATTCCCGATCTTTATCAGGCCAAATTAATCAGAATTCCTTGATGTATTTCCATTCATATACTAGAGAACCTTAAAGGACCTTCATTTTGTCAGGCTTTATTGAGTGGGACAAACAATTAGGAAATAGTGAACATTTTGAAAGCCAATCAAAATAATTGAGAAGGAAGCAGTGGCAGATTATGGCTCCTATTTCAGTGGGGAGGTGAATCCCTGCCACATTTTGGCTTGATTTAAATGAACTATCCAAATTGTTTCGCTGGTTTCGGCTACCTGGAGAGCCTACTGCCCTAATTATATGGGGACCAAGAAACAACCATCTATGGTGAACCCAGTCATGCCAGAACTATGAAAAGCTCTCTAGATGTTGCTAAGCACATGCAGAAAAGGCATCACTAAGTTGATCCAGATGTTAGAGGAGAGAAGACATTCAATCAAGAATCACTGATAGATAATTTTAAAGCACATCAGAAAGGAAGATAGGCAGTCTTGGCAACAGCAGCATAACTGCTCAATCAGTTTGCAGTAAACTTAGATATAGATTGCTACAGGTCATCCTACTGTATGGTTTAGGGCTGTGATTCCCAAAGTGGGCGCTACTGCCCCCCGGTGGGCGCTGGAGCGATCCAGGGGGGCGGTGATGGCACCTATTCGGACATGGGGGCGGGACCAGGGGAGGGGCGGGGCCTCTTCCCAAGTGCCGGAGGCAGGGCTGAGCACCTAAGGCGTCTGTTAGGACACACAGTGGGTGGAGCTAGAGGAGTAGGCGTGGCTTCTTCCCAAGAGCCCAAGACAGGGCTGAGAATCTATCCCTCTTGTGATGACCCATGGGCCTTGTAGTCCTGCTCAGGACACTGTAATTCCTGATGAAGATGAAAACTTGGGTTTTTTACCTTCCCAGTCTGAACTGGATTCCTCTCAGCCAGATCTTTCCCAGGCCGATCTGGGAACCTTGCACCTGCAAGAAAGTTGTCTCCCAGAAGTATGTCAAACAACCCCAGAGTCTACTTCTCCCGTGTTCTTGCGCCGGGAGTTTTGTAAACAACAGAGAAGTTTGGAATCAGCTTCGCGCAGGAGTGCGAGGATAGCAGCTAAGAATGTGGCCAATTAAGTCTGCTTCTCGTGAGAATCTTTGGGGAGTCTCACATCTGGTCTCAGAGTTTAGCTTTCGGTTCTGATTCCCAGAGAACTGCTTCGGCGGGAAAGTTAGTCTCTATTTAGGTGTTTTACCCGCGTAGTAACTTCGCGGAGTCAATTCGTCAGCCTACGGAGCAGGTCGTGTCTGGACAGCGCGCTCCGATTCAAGCCTCGCTCCCGCTCAAGCCTTGCCTTGCTATCCAGCCTTCGCCTTGCTTCCCAGCCTTTGTTTACCTACGGACTTTGCCTTGTTTCCCAGGACCAATCCTTGCCTTGTACCACGGATTTTACCAAGTTATTCCACGGACCTTGTTCTTGTTCCTAGTTACCTTGTTCCACGTTTTAAGCCTTGTTTCAAGTATCAAGTTATTTCCTAGCCTTGCTCAATTTATGGACTAAAGGACCTTGTCATCTCCCCTCACTTTGCTTGGCAAAGTGAGTGTTTCGGTTATTGGATTACAACTTTGGACCTTAATATTTCATATTGGACATTATTTCCTTGGACTAATTTTGACCTTTCCTGAAAGGTCTGCTTCTGGACTATCTTTTACATTTGCTTTTACTAACTTTATATATTTCCTTAATAAAGATATTAGATAGAATCTGGCCTCTGCGTATGGTTATTGGTGCTCTGTAGCCTGGGTCGTGACAGTTTGACTCCGCCGCACTAAGCACCAATTAACCTCGGCCAGAATGTCTACCGGAGTCGTACCTGGGCCGAGCGGCCAGCCGATTACCTACACCATCGACAAGGATGAGGTGGACCGAATCCGTGATAAGCTCAATGCACAGGATGGAGAAATAAGGGGTTTGAAGGAACGCGGAATTCGTCTCCCGGCCATGGCGTTGCCAACCAAGTTTACTGGAGAAGCTTCTAAGGTTCATGTCTTCCGTCGCCAATGCCAAGCTTATCTAGAGGCCCGTGCTGCCGAGTTTCCCCAAGAAGACATCAAAGTGGCATGGGTTTACAGTCTTCTAGACGGGCCAGCGGCCAGCTGGGCGACGGCGCTGTTCGACCAAACCTCTCCACACCTAAGATCAGCGCAACACTTCTTGGACCACCTCAAGGAGACTTGGGGAATCGAGGACAATTTGGAGGCAGCCGGTCACAAACTCCGTCGCCTTTTCCAAGGAGACAGACCTATGTCTCAGTATATAGCCGAGTTCCGAGTGCTGGCCCACAACACCGGCTGGAACGATGTAGCCCTCAGGGGACAATTCCGGGAGGGTCTTAACATTGAAATGCTGGAAGAAATCTCCAAGGTGGATCCTCCCCAGACCCTCGAGGCCCTCATTGATCAATGTTTACGGGCTGAAGTCATGATTGCCAACAGGAAACAGTGGGTTCGAGGCCAGGGCAGTAGAGCCGGGGCAAAACCCCCCGCTCCCGCCAGCGTTCAGCCACGCCCGGTGTGGAGACCCCCACCGCCAACCCCATACCCCAGAGGAGGCGAGGAGGTGCCGATGCAGTTGGGCAATGTGCGTCCCAGACTAGATGCCGCCGAGAAGGCCCGTCGTCAACGCTTAAACCTCTGCTGGTACTGCGGGAACGGGGGCCACTTCGCCAGAGAGTGCCCAGCCAAAGGGAAGCCCGCCGCCCGTCTTGCGGCGGCGTCCTCCACGGAGACGAAGGCGTCTGAGCCGACTGGCACACAGCCGGCGGGGGAAGCCAACGACCGGGTGTAGAGAGGCTCGCCAACCCGGTCAAAAAATCCATCCAAGAGCCGCCAACCGGGGTCCTGTTCCTTCTCGTGGTCACATTATGGTCAGCAAAAAGGGGACCCGTCATGATCCACGCCATGATAGACTCTGGAGCTACCAACAATTTCATTGATAGAGAGTATGCCGACTCTCTGGGATTACAATATCATGATTTCAAGAATGCCCGTGTGGTGCAAGCCATAGACGGCCGCCCCCTCAAGACGGGTCCCGTAAGTCAGTGGTCGGAACCCACCAGGATGTGGATAAGGGAACATATGGAAGAGATTTCCTTCTTTGTTACCGAGGTTTCCCATTTCCCTGTGATTTTGGGAATTCCATGGCTGACTCTCCACGACCCTAACATCTCCTGGTCCAACAGAGAACTGCAGTTTGCTTCACCGTACTGCCAAAACCATTGCCTCGTAGCCAAGGTATGCCATGCCACAGACACCGAGCCCATCATCACCTTGCCAAAGAAGTATTCCGAGTATTGGGATGTATTCAATGAGAAAGAGGCCGAAAAATTACCCCCACATAGACCTTATGACTGTGCCATTGACTTGGTGGAGGGGGCCCCGATCCCGCGAGGGCATCTCTACTCCCTGACTGAACCAGAGCAAGAAGCTCTCAGGGAATTCCTAGAGACAAACCTTCGCAAGGGATTCATCAGACCCTCTCAATCCCCAGCCGCCTCCCCAGTGATGTTTGTGAAGAAGAAGTCAGGGGAACTACGCTTGGTGGTGGACTACAGAGCATTGAACAATATCACCAAGCGGAACAGCTATCCCCTGCCCTTAATCTCGGATCTACTGGATCGGCTTCGAGGAGCCAAGGTTTACACCAAGCTGGATCTTCGGGGGGCTTACAACTTAGTTCGCATCAGGGAAGGGGACGAGTGGAAGACCGCCTTCCAGACCAAATTCGGATTATTCGAGTCCCGAGTTATGAATTTCGGTTTATCCGGAGCCCCCGCAACGTTCCAGCATTTTGTCAATGACATTTTTCAGGACTATCTAGACAGGTTCTTGATAATCTACCTGGACGATTTTTTGGTGTTTTCTAGATCACAATCAGAACATGAGAACCACGTCAAAATGGTGTTACAACGATTGCGGGATCATGGACTTTATGCCAAGCTGGAAAAATGCGCCTTTGATCTACAAGAGGTAGATTTCCTTGGTTACCGCATCTCGCCTCTAGGGCTTTCCATGGATCCAGCCAAGGTTTCAGCAGTATTGGAATGGCGGGCGCCAACTAACAAGAAAGAGGTGCAGCGTTTCTTGGGGTTCGCGAACTATTACCGCAAGTTCATTCCAGATTTTGCCCGCTGGTCCGACCCCATCACTAGCTGCATCCGTGGAAAGCAGTCTTTCCGCTGGACTGATCAAGCAGAGAAAGGGTTCCAGCAACTAAAGAAACTATTCACCTCCCAGCCAATTCTACAGCACCCAAATCCTGGAACCCCTTTTGTGGTGCAAGCGGACGCTTCCGATGTGGCAATTGGGGCTGTACTCTTACAACCGGTGGGAGATCACCTCCATCCCTGTGCCTTTTACTCTCGTCAACTAACCACACCAGAGAGGAATTACACCATTTGGGAAAAAGAACTACTGGCCATAAAGGCAGCTTTTGAAACTTGGAGACATTGGCTAGAAGGGGCCAAATTTCCCATTGAAGTCCACACTGATCATCGTAATCTAGAACATCTAAGAACTGCCCGCAAACTAAATCAGAGGCAGCAACGTTGGGCTTTATTCTTTGAACGTTTCAACTTCCAGATCCATTATGTGACCCCAGCCCAAACCAAGCAAGCAGACGCCCTGTCACGTAAACCGGAATACGCTGCAGGACGCAAGGAGACCTTTGAATCCCAACTGCTACAACCCGAGAACTTTGCCACGCTCACGGTGGGGAACACCAAATCCATTCCCATTGGTTCAACTTCCCCTACTCCAGGACCCATCTGTGCTCAAGAAATCAGGGCTAGTCAGCAAGCAGATGCCTGGGCGCAGGACCAACTTCGCCAAGGTCTGCATTTTCCCTTTTCGCTTAAAGATGGGCTGCTCTGCTATAGAAATCATGTTTATATCCCACCCGGACCGGGCAGGGAAAAAGCGCTTCGTCTGTGTCATGACTGCAAACCAGCAGGACACTTCGGACTATTTAAAACTATGCATTTGATCCTAAGGGATTTTTGGTGGCCCAAGATCCGCAAGGATGTGGAAAAATATGTCAACACCTGCCCAGTATGCCAGCGCTCCAAGATACGAAGGGAGAAGCCCTCAGGACTTTTACACCCCCTTCCTACCCCATCTCGCCCATGGGAAATAATTTCCGCGGATTTCATCACTGACCTACCACCTTCCTGTGGATTCACCACGATCTTAGTGGTGGTGGACCTTTTCACCAAGTTAGCCCATTTCATTCCCTGCGAAGGCCTCCCCACGGCCAAGGAAACTGCGGATCTATTTCTTCAACATGTTTTCAGACTACATGGATTGCCCAAGAGTTTAGTCACAGACCGTGGATCTCAATTCACCTCTCGTTTTTGGAAGGCGCTACAAAAATTATTGGGCATAGACTCTCGCTTATCTTCAGCTCATCATCCCCAAACAGATGGGCAAACGGAGCGCACCAATGCCACTTTGGAGCAGTATCTTCGCTGTTATGTAAACTACCAACAGGACAATTGGGCTTCTCTGTTACCACTGTCTGAGTTTGCCTACAACAATGGAGTTCAAGCTTCTACAAAAGAAACGCCGTTCTTTGCAAACTACGGCTTCCATCCACGTTTCTTTCCCCCTGTCATTGAAACTTCAGAAGTTCCCGCAGCAGAGGATTGGCTGCAGGAACTCACAGCGGTGCAACAACTTTTGCTCCAGCAATTGGACCAAGCCAAGGAGGACTATAAACGCCACGCTGACAAACACCGCCAGCCGGGCCCCGAAATCAAGGTAGGAGATCGGGTTTTTCTGTCCACTCGCTTTCTGCCCTCCCACCGCCCTTGCCGGAAGTTAGATGCCCGTTTCATTGGTCCCTATCCAGTGGTGGCGCAATTAAACCCCGTGACTTTCAAACTCCAACTTCCGCGTTCAATGCGCATCCACCCAGTGTTTCACCGCTCCCTGCTCCTTCCGGCGGATGGTGTGCGTCCTGATACAGACCAACCGGCCCCCCCTCCTGTTTTGATGAATGGGGAGGAGGAGTTCGAGGTTGAGGACATTTTGGATTCTCGCTTTCACCGCCGCCGCCTACAATATCTCATTGACTGGGTGGGTTTTGGCCCTGAGGAACGCTCTTGGGAAGACGCCTCCAATGTCCATGCTCCTGAGCTAACCCGTCGCTTTCATCAGACCTATCCTGCCAAGCCGCGTCCTCGCGCCTCGGGGAGAGGGCCCCAGTTTGGGAGGGGCCTTGAGGAGGGGGATAGTGTGATGACCCATGGGCCTTGTAGTCCTGCTCAGGACACTGTAATTCCTGATGAAGATGAAAACTTGGGTTTTTTACCTTCCCAGTCTGAACTGGATTCCTCTCAGCCAGATCTTTCCCAGGCCGATCTGGGAACCTTGCACCTGCAAGAAAGTTGTCTCCCAGAAGTATGTCAAACAACCCCAGAGTCTACTTCTCCCGTGTTCTTGCGCCGGGAGTTTTGTAAACAACAGAGAAGTTTGGAATCAGCTTCGCGCAGGAGTGCGAGGATAGCAGCTAAGAATGTGGCCAATTAAGTCTGCTTCTCGTGAGAATCTTTGGGGAGTCTCACATCTGGTCTCAGAGTTTAGCTTTCGGTTCTGATTCCCAGAGAACTGCTTCGGCGGGAAAGTTAGTCTCTATTTAGGTGTTTTACCCGCGTAGTAACTTCGCGGAGTCAATTCGTCAGCCTACGGAGCAGGTCGTGTCTGGACAGCGCGCTCCGATTCAAGCCTCGCTCCCGCTCAAGCCTTGCCTTGCTATCCAGCCTTCGCCTTGCTTCCCAGCCTTTGTTTACCTACGGACTTTGCCTTGTTTCCCAGGACCAATCCTTGCCTTGTACCACGGATTTTACCAAGTTATTCCACGGACCTTGTTCTTGTTCCTAGTTACCTTGTTCCACGTTTTAAGCCTTGTTTCAAGTATCAAGTTATTTCCTAGCCTTGCTCAATTTATGGACTAAAGGACCTTGTCATCTCCCCTCACTTTGCTTGGCAAAGTGAGTGTTTCGGTTATTGGATTACAACTTTGGACCTTAATATTTCATATTGGACATTATTTCCTTGGACTAATTTTGACCTTTCCTGAAAGGTCTGCTTCTGGACTATCTTTTACATTTGCTTTTACTAACTTTATATATTTCCTTAATAAAGATATTAGATAGAATCTGGCCTCTGCGTATGGTTATTGGTGCTCTGTAGCCTGGGTCGTGACACCTCTCCTGAGGCACTTGTTGGGACACAGAGGGCGGAGCTAGGGAAGGGGGCGGGGCCTCCTTCCAAGAGCCCGAGACAGGGCTCAGCCTCTATACCTCTTCTGAGAGGCCTTTTAGGACTAAAGGGCAGGGCTGGGGGTGGGCGCGGGGCCTCTTCCCGAAAACCTCTGTATACCTCCCCTGAGGCGTTTGTTAGAACACAGGAGTGGGGTATAGAGGTCCAGCCCCATCAGGCACTTGGGAAGAGGCCCCGCCCCCTCCTCTAGCCCTGCCCCTTGTGTCCTGGCAGGCACCGCAGGACAGGGATAGAAGCTCAACCCTGCCTCAGAGTTCGTAACTCCGCCCATCCCTGCCCTGGCCTCCCATTTGTGGCTCCGCCCACCTCCCCATCCTAGCCCTGCATCTTGGACTAGGGGAGAGGCTGAGCACCGCCCTCTTGAGCAGAAACCACGCCCACCCCTCTAAACCACGCCCTCCTTTTCAGGGGGCGCTGAGTCATATTTTTTCTGGAAAGGGGGCGGTAGGCCAAATAAGTTTGGGAATCACTGGTTTAGGGGATACAATAGATAATTGACTTCATTCTCTGAGCCAACATATTGCATCTGACATCTGGCTGTATATGATAGAGATCTATTTTTTAGGGGGGAAGGAAGGATCCCTAAAGCCCACATTCTGCCCCAACTCCCTGTCTTCAAGCCCCATCCAATCAATTCAAGATCAAGGCCTGAATAGCTGCTATCTTCCTATTCACCAACCTGACATTCACCATAGATCATGACAGTTAAGCATAGTAAGATGCAACACATGTTGTGCTCAGTACATATAAAGCATTGGTTCTTACCGTAACTTCCCCCCCCCCTTTTTTTTTTTTTTACCAGGGACCACTTGACCAGAGACCAGGAATCACTCTCTAACATTAGTACCAAAAGGGATACGAATCAATTTTTGGTCAACTTTAGATTCTGGTGTTTTTTTGGGGGGAGGTGTTGATTTAGAAATGAGCTGAAATTAATTAATTAAGTAAGTAAATAGATAAATAAATAAAGAGGAAGAAGGTTTATGGACTGGATTTTTGTTGCTGCAGCCCATTACTGGCCCATGAGTTGAGAAACACAGACATAAAGGGAGGAATACCATAATAACATGCTGCCTGCTCCCCTATGTGTATTTGACACAACTCAGTGAAGGACTTGCATGTACACATGTGTGTATGTGGATTCTGTGTGTATTGGAAGTCCTTGTCTTTGCGGGGACCTGGATTATACATGCAGAGCCTACTGTCAAAATGTGGGATTTTCAATAAGTCATGTTGAATGCACAAAGGGGGCAAAGGGGGATTAGTTGGAATGTCTATGACAGGGGTCCCCAGACTAAGGCCCAAGGGCCAGATGCGGCCCTCCAAGGTCATTTACCCAGCCCCTGTCCTAAACTTTAGATTTAGGGTTGACCTAAGTCTACTTGGTCTTTGGAGATCTCTTTGCTTAGCTACAGCCCTATGAGCCCATCTAGATGGCTTTTGGAGGTCACTTTCCTTACCTATGGTCATATCAGATCATCTAGATGGCCTTTGAGGGTCCCTTTCCTTATCTATGGTTTTATGAGATCGTCTTGATGACCTTTGGGGGCCCCTTTCCTTACCTATGGTCTTATGAAACCATCTAGATGGCCTTTGAGGGTCCCTTTCCTTGCTGATGGTCTTACGAGACCATCTAGATGGTCTTTGGAGGTCTCTTTGCTTACCTATGGTCTTGAGATCATCTCGATCAGGGGTCCCCAAACTGTGTCCCTCAAAGGTCATTGACCTGGCATCTGTCCAAAACGTTAGACTTAGGGTTGACCTAAGTCTGAAATAACTTGAAGGCACACAACAACAACAATCATAATTTTGGACTATTTCATAGTCCGGCCCCCAAACAGTCTGAGGAACTGTGAATCGGCTCTCCACTTAAAAAGTTTGAGGACCCCTGGTCTATGATGCTGTTTTCCACCCCTCCATGTGCACGTCATGTGTATATTTCAGCACAGAGCACCATCCAGTGAGCTAATCCCCTGACTCAGGTCTATACATCTATAACTTGGAACTATAGTTTCTCAGTCATCATAGAATACACATACCTTTCTAATTACAATTTCATTGTATCAGAGCCTCAGTTCTTAGAAATAAGCAAGGAATGGTGCTAATGTTCCATTCTCTGCAGTTGATATGGCTTCCAAGGCAGTGTAGCAGTGAATCCAGCTTTTAGTCTCAGCTTTGAAGAAGTTGTCCAAGGTGCTGAACCTTATTACTAAGCTAAATTCAGCATCTTGACTTGCTCTTTTAAAGCTGAAATTAAATCCAGGTTGTATCAATCACCTGATGTGGGAGTTCTCATAGTGAAAGACTGACCTAGTAATGCATCTAAAGATGACATCTTGTTAAAAATGTAATTGCATAGTAAGTGCTAAATCTAGATCTCCCAAACCTTTGATGATATTTGGAGGTAGGATGCAGTAGTATGTGTATCATGTAGCTCTCCTTTTAAAATTCCATTCAGAATGATGTCTGCCAAGATAGAACAGCAGCAAGGTTGTTTCTAAGAAACATGATATTCTGGTATCAAAATGAAAATCACATTTAAGATGATCTGAGTTGCAATTTCCTTGGGATCTCAGCTATGGCTTGGTTCCAAGGCACCAACTTTCTCAATTGAATGAATGAGAAACAGCAGATTGAGGCCTAAAGTTAATAAAGTATGCCTTAACTACAACGCTATGGTGGTTTTATTACTCAGCATTAATCTGACTCATTTCTTATCTGTCTTTCTCACTTCCATGTGAGGCTCTCTGAATTTTAAAACAAATCTTAGTAGTGGCCCAGCAAGGTATTTATTTCTTACTTCTATTGGTCTTCTGGAGGAAAAATAAATGTTGGTTTCTTCTCATGGTCAGAGGAAATATATAGTATATGAACACCCTTCGGGTGAGAAAGGTGGGATATAAATATTGGAAATAAACATGTATAACTGCCAGCAAAATAAAATGTGTTATCTGGAGAGACTGTGAGGGGAAGCAGCCTGGGGAACAGTTGTTATGTCAGTGATGGGCAGACTAAATTATGGTATGTTGGGACAGTAATATTATCATGGTAGAAGAGAAAGCAGTAGACTGCTAGTTGCCCCTCAAGCTGCCTCCCATTTCATATAGTTTGGAGAGCTTTGGCAGCAAGCCCATTGGGCTGAAAATGCTGTTGGCCAATACCAGGTTGGTGAATTGAAAATTATATTTGATCCAGGATGTGATCCTGCATGGGTATGCTGACTTGGCCTCTATTATGGAGACCGGACTGGACAAAGCAGTAGGGTGGGGTGTAAACCTTTCCCACCTTTGTCCACCTAGATTCTCTGTCTAGCAGTAGGTGAGGCCTGTGGGTGGGAAGTCAAAGTTGCAGTGGTCTGTTGGGATTTAACCTCCCTCACCAGGTGCCCCTTCCCACAGTCTGCTTGGTTCAAGTGTGTGCTTTGAAGGTGGTTGATGGGACAAATTAGGCATTCTGTTGAAGTATCATTCACCTTGCTGCTCAGCGGTTTCCTTTCCTGAATTAGATACGGTGGTCTTGGGGTAGGTGTTGAAATTCCCTCAGTTTGTTGTACTGGGAATCTTCAATATCCATGCAAAGACTTCTTTCTCAAGAGCAACTCATGACCCCTTATCCTCCATGAACAGCCTCCATGGGACTGTTCCAAGTAATCTGGTGTTATCCCTGCTTCAGTACACCATCTGGACCTGGTTTCTTCTTCTGTTCTATGATCTGTGTGTGGACAAACTTTCTGTAAGTTCCATAGTCATAGACTGTTCATTACCTGGTGAGGTTTAGACTGGCTTGGACTCAGAGCTTATACAGGAGTGGAGGATCATTAAGATGGTCTGCCCAATAAGGCTTTTGAATCCAGAAAGATTATTGGTGGCACTTGGGGAGTTCAGAAAGATTCCTTATGACTCTACCAGGTGATCTGGTCAAGTCTTAGCTAATGTCTGGAATAGGGAAACAGCCAAGGCACTGGATACAATTGTCCCTAAATGCCCCCTTCCCCAAAGTGGAGCCAAGATAGCCCCCAGTTCACTAGGGACCTGATGGTGATGAAACAAATGGCACAGGAATTAAAGTGATGATGGTGAAGACTCAGGTCCCTTCTACACTGCCATATAAAATCCAGATTATTGTCTTTGAACTTGATTATATGGCAATGTAGACTCAGATAATCCAGTTCAAAGCAGATAATCTGGATTATATGGCAGTGTAGAAGTGGCCTCAGAATGTCTGACTGAATATGGACTAAGGCTTATTGGAAAGTTCATGTTGTGGCAATAGTGATGGTAAATAAATCCTTCTTGGCCACCATTGCATCCACACAGTATCATCCAGAAGAGTTGTTTGAGTGATCGGGGATCTTTTACATTATATAAGATTAGTATATAAACTTCTTCTCGGCCTGTTGTGAAAAGTTTGCAGAGCACTTTACAGAGTTATCTTAGGGTCTGAACTTCAAGACACACAATCATGAAGAATTACATTATTTTTCAGCCTCAAACCACTTATCTGTAATTATAGGGATAACTATACCCCTTGTAGACCTTTTATAAGAACTATTGCAAAAGTGTTTGTTAATATTTAATTGTGTTATTTCTATATTAATTTGTTTTATTTTACTGTGGTAATTTTTATTTTAATTTGCATCATAAGCTGTCCTAAATTGAACATTAATGATGGGCAGTATATCAGTGCTTTGAACAAACAAAAGAAGAATAGGTAAAGGTAAAGGTAAAGGTTTCCCCTGACGTTAAGTCCAGTCGTGACCGACTCTGGTGCTCATCTCCATTTCTAAGCCGAGGAGCCGGCGTTGTCCACAGACATCTCCAAGGTCATGTGGCCGGTGTGACTGCATGCAGCGCTGTTAAAAAGAAGAATAAACAAGAATAACAACTATTTATTGCTATACTACTACTAGAGATGGCTAGACTGATTTTTAGCAAAGAGCAGTGGCCCAGTCTGTCATAACCTGAGAGGGAAGCGAAGCTTAATGAACATAATATGTTTGCTTGGGAAAATCTGTTTTTCTCCATAAAACCATCTGCGCTAAGTAGAACGTGGTGCCATAGAAATGCTGATGGAAGCTTAAAACTTCACAGTTGCTGATACAGAGTTCTGATGCTTGCTTGAATTTCTGTGTCAGTGTATAAATGAGTTGCCAGTTGTCCTTTGATCAATACTTTGTATTGTAAGCCAGGCTTTCTGACAAATCACGTCCATAAGATAGATCTTTGAAATAAAGAGGAAACAAGAAGAAATTAACATTTTTAAAAATTATGTAAGTAGAAAGGAATGTGAATTTATAGCAGAATCTTCAATCCTGATCATGTCTGCAGATATTTGGGAGAAAGACATTAAGAAATCGTGCCTTATAATTATTTCATAAAAACGAAAGAAAGAAAGAAAGAAAGAAAGAAAGAAAGAAAGGAAGGAAGGAAGGAAGGAAGGAAGGAAGGAAGGAAGGAAGGAAGGAAGGAAGAAGGAAGGAAGGAAGGAAGGAAAAAAAAGAAAGAAGCACACCTGAATTATACAAGCTCCGGTCCTGATGATTTAGTGATCTAGGCACCAAGTCGAAGGAAATGTCAGTTTGCTTCAACTCCATAGGATTTTGGGTTCTAAAACCTGCCGCTTTTTACGAATACATACAAAATAAGCCAAACCAGCTCATCCCAATTGGTTGGGTTCTGCTTTAGAATACAAATATGCCTCTCTCTTATTTAAACAGAAGCAAAATTCTTTGAAATTCAAAAGTGCCCCAAATGCCAGAGAAATGCTTAATTAACAATTTCCTGGTTTCCAGGAGGTACTCCTTCCCCCTCCCCTTAACTTACTGCTGCCTCGCTTTCCTAAGCCACATTTGCATTTTGACAAAGGTGTCCTGATTGTACCAAATTAGGAGAAAAAAAGTGACTGGACACTGGATTTCTTAAAATGCTAAAATATCACCTTCAAGACTTAACGCACTAACACATAGATATTTTAAAATGCAGTCTTATATTGTATGTTATGGGATGCTAATAGAAGGTCTAAACACTGGCAAACAGACAACTGGTGGCCTGCTTGAACCTTTTTAAATTCAGCAGCACAAATTAATCAAAAGAGGAGAAGTGGGGAGGAAAATGTGAAAAGGAAGGGATAATACTGCTATTTAGACCAAACAAGCACCAACATGAGGCGAGCTAAAGACAGGGATATAGACTAGGGAAAGCCACATTTTTTTTAGATAATACCAGATGGGCTATTGAAATTGTAGCAGGAGGATTCAAGAGTGGGTCTAATATGGCTGGGGAAGCCTTCATTAAGCTGTGACATGCATACAAAAATAGCATTGCTTGACATGTACCCTGCTTTCAAAAGGATTTTGTGCGAAACATTTACTTTTTCCTGAAATACATACATATTGGAAACCACACGATGCTCAAATGACAAGCAAAGAGGTAATAGCCCGAAAGACATACAACAACCCAAAGAGGTAATACTTTTCCATTTCACATACACAGAGACCAAGGGTCTAAATGGATTGATGGACTTCTTGTTCCAGAAAGCCAAGTGAAGTGCTCCTTTGATCTGTTCATCATTCATTGTCTCGTCTCACCCAGCAGCATCAAAAAGTATATGCAGGGAAGGAAGCTGACGAAGCCTCTGGACAAAAATTGTACTTGCTGTTGGTGATGGACATTGTTCTTAAATTACAAAAGCACAAAATCTGTCTAATTTCTATTGAAGCCAAGAGAGTCCTTTTGTAGTCTGGTACGCTTGTACCCAGCCACACACATTCACGGTGGCAGAAAGGGGTTTCCCCATTCAGGCTCTGATCCCCAGTCATTAACCTTGCTTAGATGCAGCAGGGTGAATGTATCATGCACAAGATTACATTGTCAATTGAAGCGTCCCAACTTGGCCCTTCTGCAGCAGCCTCTGCCACCTACTTAGATGGTTAGACAACATGCAAGAAGCTCTTAATGATATGGATTCACAATCCATGCACAGTCTTATGTATGTTTACATTTCTGGGAAGAGGGAATCACTGTATTAGTTTGTTCCTCAGGTCACTTTAAAGACTAGCAAGTTTTATTTGGCACAGGCGTTGGTGGATGCCAGCCAATCTGTGAAAGCCAATGCTAATTAAAACTCATGAGTCTTTATAAGGTGATACAAGACTCTCACATATGTTGAGTCCAACTGTGTTACTACTTATTACTCCCTACTGAAGAGTATTTACACTGAAGCCTGAGAGCAAATCCAGAAATGCCAGAAAGCCACCTGGGATGCAAGTATCCCCTGCACTGGTGGGGAAGAGCATACCTGCCAACATTTCATAGAAGCAAACTGGCATGTATGTGGCCAAACAACATCAGACTGTGGTCAAAATGATAAATGTCAATAGTGAGAAAGAGCACACAAGTGAAGAGTTGCTGCAGCAGTTTGTTTTTGCCTGCGCCTACTGAGAAGAGCAAGATTCTGCCTCCATCGCTCCTCTTTCCTCTGCTAAGGTAATTGAGAGCAAACTACTTTTGCACCTCGAATTCCAGTAAGCTGAGAATGAAAGGGAAAAGTGTGAGAGAGAAATTGACATTTTAAAAGCAGCTGGAAAAGTTACAAGAGGATTCATAGGGATTATTCCAGATAAACCGAAACAGCTGGAAGATGAAGAATCCTGGAGGAGGGGAATAGGTACATCCCAGGAGGTTCCAAGGCTGCGGGTCAGGCCTGCACAACTTGTCGGTATTAAGCAGCCAAAATTAGATAGGCTAAGTCTTTTGGGGCTGCAAAAAGGTTTTTAGCATCTCACTTTCCAAGTAAGGTATAATTAATTATTAATTAGGATTGTTTTTGTTGTTGGAAATAACAACCTCCCAAGCCTTTCACTATTTATTTGTTAATGTATATATTTGCTAACCTGTATTCTATGTCTATGTTGATTTGCCAGTTTGACTGTACCTCTCTGGTGTGGGAGGGACTATAGACATGTGATTGTACTGAGCATGTTCAGACTCAGGACTCCATTTTGTATTCCGTATCTGTTAACACCTCAGTGGAGGTGGATCTATCTGCTATACCCTCAGAGGAGGTGGATGCATGTTGCTGTTGAGACTTCAGTACAGAAGTATGACTTATGGACCTCAGTGAGTACAACTATACCTAAAGACGATGAACTATTGATTAAGAATGATACCCTGTGTACCCAACACAGAAAGAACTACATCCTATCTATAACTAAACTATAATAAGAAATGTGCCTGTATCGTGAATTAATGTATGATGCTTGTGAGTAAACAAGATATGTTATTTTTCAAAGAAGACTGTTTTGTTTTTGTTTTTATTATCTCTGAGTACATATTTTAAACTAAGAGGTTTCAAGGGAGTGTATATCTTTTGGGCAAACTGCAGCTACAATCTCAGCTCAAAGAAACAACTATCTTCTGCTAACCAAATATATTTTATAGTGGCATGTCTTTGTCCTTGGCAGTCCAAAGACATGGGTCTTCAGTTTAACAGCCGAGTTACTTATGTGCCATTACATAAATACTTATGAATATGACTTGTTCAAAGAGTTGACTTCTAACAAGGCCATGCTTTTCTTGACTAGTGGTTTTCAAAAGGTGGTCTCCACATGTTCATGGAGATTCACATTTGCCAAATAGATATAACATCATTTTTTTCCTTTTCAACAAGATTATGGTTGCCATTTACAACTAGGTGCAGGTGCAGTTATTTTCCATAGGTTATGTCCAATTGTTGATGAGTGCCTTCAGCTTGTTTCAGACTTAGGGCAACCTTATCACAGAGGTGATTTTTTTGTCAAGATTTCTTCAAAGTGGATTTGCCTTTGTCTTCCTCTGAGATTGAGAGAGTAACTTGCCTAAAGTCACTCTGTGGGTTCAGAGCCACAGTCCAAGGTTAAGATCAGACAACTTTAATTGTGTGAACAAAGAAAAGAATTGTTGAAGGCTTTCATGACCAGAATCACTAGGTTGCTGTGAGTTTTACGGGTTGCATGGCCATGTTTCAGAAGCATTCTTTTCTGACGTTTCGCCTGCATCTATGGCAGGCATCCTCAGAGGTAAGGAGAATTGTGTGACTGTATCTTCCAATGAAGAAGGCCACAAAAAGCCTATACTATGATAAATCTATCAAAATATAAGAAACCATGGGATTGTTTGATGTTTTTCTTTTGCAAATGAACAAGGCTGCCCTTCTGGAAATTGCTACAAAGAAAAATGGCAATGCAAATCTATGAAGGGGTATATAAATCTGCAGCCAGAGATCCCAAATGCCCAAGACTTCCCAGACTGATGAATTTTTGGGTGAGCAGCATTGTTGCATCCAGGTCCTTTCCTCATTTCATTAAGCATTGCTCAGCTTAGCTTGACAAGCTACTTGGCTTCTGTATCCATTTGCTTTGCAGCTGACTGCACAGCTTGCACTTTGGAACAGTATTCTGTATGCTTTCCACAAGGAGCAGCCAAAAGCCAAGGTGAGACTGAGCAAAGTTAACTGAAATGTGATGGCCTGAAGTATGAAGTCACCTAAATTGTGATGCTGAAACTTGGAAGCCAGGCTTATGAGAGTGACAATTGCCTTGCTCTTTTGGTAGGCAAAATGATGTGCTCACAAGACTTGTGATTAGATTACCTGTGGAACATACAACTTGGAAAGGTTAATTTTTTTAACTTCAACTCCCTCAATGTCATTGCAGGCTGGAGAATTCTGAAAGTGGTAACTCGAAGAGAAAAATTACTACTATTACGGCTATTGATTCTTTCTCTTTTCCATTTCATTCTGCATTTTTCTCAACTGTGGACCTCAAGGTGTCTTGCAGAATTAATCAGATGTACCTGAAAACTCTCATATAAATACGATTGAAACAAATTTAAAACCATGCTAATTAATAAACAGGAAATAAGAGGACTGCACCCGAAATATGTCCAACGTCTTGTTGAAGGCTGACAGTGACAAGCAACTGAAGACTTCCCCTGTCGAGGAGGGAATTTATTTGGCATGTTAACAAATGAGATAAATACCTGGGTGTTTCCTACAGCTATAAATTTAAAAAGTCTAGAAGCCCTGCAAAACTGCCCTGTTGTAGTCTGGTTTTCCATGGATTATAACCCACTAGGTCAGATGCAGTGGTGTCTCTAGGGAGGTGTGGAGTAACACAGACTGCACTGGGTGACACCACCAGAGCAGCACACCAAAATGACTGTCTATAATATTTTATGCCATGTTTCAGCAGAAATTTATTATTTTTCATGAAGACATCCCTGTAGCTAGTTATAATCACTTTTTAGTAATCCCAGTTTACATGTACTATATCAATATACCCCCAAAACTAAAATTCTATGTGAATGTCCTTTTTGAGCCTTCTAATATGCATGCATTCCAGTCAGAGCTGTCATTATTATCCAGTTACAATTATGCTTCCAATTACTTTCGTCTGAATGTGTTGGGTTTGTTGCTGCTGCTGCTGATTTTTTTTATAGTTACTGATTTTGTCATTATATTCAATGATATACAGGAATTACAATTTACAACTAAGATTAGTTACAAAAAAACATTACTAAGGATTTTGTGTAGTCTGGAGGAAGTTCATGGGCTGTATACCATCAGATATTGCATTGGGTGACACCCACCCTATTGATGCCACTGATCAGATCTACAGAGGACAGATCCACATGGAAGCTACCAGCTATCACTAACAGGGTGTCATTCAGAATTTCTGGTGTATATATTTGATACCTTGGATAATGCCTCTTGGATCTGATAAAGTGGACTGAAGTCCACAAACATTCATACTATAATAAATACATTTGTCTTTAAGCTGATGGCGGAATTTGTTGTTGATTTTGCTGTAACAGGTTAAGGACATTTTAGGCACAGAATCTGTATTTGAAGAAGCATCCAGTCATGTGAGGGCAGCAGGGTGTTGCTTTTGTGGAACCAACACTCATTCCAAGATCTGCCTTCTCTTGTTGCCTGCCTGCCATTATGC
Source organism: Anolis carolinensis (assembly GCF_035594765.1). Classification (NCBI taxonomy): domain Eukaryota; kingdom Metazoa; phylum Chordata; class Lepidosauria; order Squamata; family Anolidae; genus Anolis; species Anolis carolinensis. The sequence goes on along the minus strand of NC_085842.1, from coordinate 105,705,489 downwards.
ATGTCAAGGAATTTACTTTGAAACATCAGACATCTTCAGAATTCACAAGAAAGATATTCTTATAAAACTTTTGCTACAAAACCTCCGATCCACTCAGGGAAGAGGGAGTATGAACTAACAGAAGTTTCCAGCATCTCAGACAACAGATCATTACAAGACAGGACTGGAATTCAAAAAGATCTTGACAGTTTGGAGAATTGGCCTAAAACAAAACAAAACAAATGCAACAGAGAGAAATAGAAGGCAGGAAAAGGGAAATGTACAAAGATGGGATGCGTGACATTTGGCTTGAAAGCAATATATGTGAACCTATTCTAGGAATTTTACTAGATCACAAGATAAATACAAGTCAACAGTGTGATGCAGTAGTGCAAGAAGCCAATGCAATTCTTGGTTGCATCAACAACAGCATATATAATATATATATATATAGAATATATATTCTATATATATAGAATATATAGCCCCATTCTATTTTCCTTTAGTTAGAGCTCTTCTGGAATACTGTGTTCAGTTGTGGGCACAATAATTCAAGAAGGATATCAACAAGCTGGAATGTGTCCAGAGAAATGAGAACAAGATGATCAAAAGTCTGGAAACAATCCTTATGATGAACAACTTAGGTAGCTGGCTATACTTAGCCCAGAGAAGAGAAGATTGAGAAGTGACATGATAGCTATCTTTAAAACATCTTCAGGTAGAAGATGCAGTGGGCCGCAAGAACAAAAATCCGGTCTGCCAACCTCATTTCTCTTTGTTTATTTATTTTATTTTAATTCTACTCCTTTCTGTAGAGCTGACCATTGCATTCGATAGACCACATTACCTCTAAATTATTAAATATGGTTTTCTGTGGGTGAGGAAATGGCAACTATTGGATGGCATATGTTTTGTATGAGAAGCTAGAGCTGATGTGGTCTATCCAATGCAATTTTCTGAATCAGCACTCCAAATAACCAAACTGAATCTAATCTTGACCAAAAACTGATTTGGTACTAATGTTGAAAAGTGGTCTCCAGTCAAGTGGTCCCTGGTCAAAGTGGTCCTCATTCAAGTGATCCCTGGTAAAAGTGGGCCCTGGTCAAAAAAAGGTTAGGAACCACTGCCATAGACTAAAGCATGAACCAATGGATTCAAATTACAAGAAAAAAATATTCCACCTAAATGTCAGGAAAACCCTCATGATGATGAGGGCTGGTCAGCAATGGAATAAGCTGCCTCGAAGTTTGGCAGATGCTCCTTCTCTGGAGATTTTAAAACAGATAGCCATCTGTTAAAAATGCAGTCAGTGACTGTGTATTCCTGCAGAGCAGATTGGGGTTGCACTGGATGGCCATTGTGGTCCCTTCCAAATGTAAGTTTCTGTGTTTCCATGGGAGGGGGGGATGTACCATAATATCACCCAGGATATTTCTAACAATCTTGATTGATTCTGGTGCCTAAATTTGCAAGTGGAGATAATCAGATTGAATTTTAAAGTTCTGCCACTCAAACTGCAAAATATAATAACAATTTAATGCTGTAATCCCTACATTCTCCACCCATCCATCCTGGCAGGTTTAAGTCAAGCTTTCTGTACTGTTGTAGCTTGATTCACAGAACAATGATTACTCACTGATATTAGCTTTGGGTTTTTCTGTACTTTGAAAAAGCAGGACTGTACTTCATGCCAGGAAACTAGAGAGATCGTGGAGAAAACTGACTGACCATTTTACCAAAGAGGTCTTTCTACCTTGTGGCAGATAAGCTGTGGTATTGTGGTTAGTGCATAAGACGGCAGTCCCAAATGAAATTCCCTGTCACTTGACTGGGTCCTATTGCTCCCAGTTTAATAAGATTGTATTGCATGAGAGAAAAGTAATATAAAAAAACAACATGTGGGTATTTTTCCAAGAAGTCCAAGCAAAAATGAAGCAAGCAAAGACTCAGTAAGCCGCCCCAAGTCCTTTTAAGGGAGATGGTGGTGGGATATAAATAAAGAAGTTGTTGTTGTTAAGTACAAAAATCCTCTTCCCCAAGAAGTGTGTCACTTTTCCTCACTTCAGTTAAAACAAAGAGGCCCTCCTTTTCTGTAGATGGCATTGTCACAAATTTGGATTTACATCTGTTATTAATGGCTGGGTAAACAAGTGGATTGTAATTTAAATCATTAATTCCCATATGCATTGGATCAAAGTTACAATTCTTTTGTTTCCCTAAGTTCCATAAGTGTCTGCCTAATTGTCCACATCCTTTCATTTTATTTCAGTGGAAGAATGGATGATTTGGTGAATTCTTCCAGCTACTCTGGAAGCATATTGCTGAGATAGTTGCTGTCTTGGCATGCAAAGCCATTGGTGTGGTTGCTAATGGACAATTCAAGTGTTCTTTAAAGCCATTTTGCATGTATTTTCTTGTATGGGGAGCAGTTGATAGGTCAAAGTAAAGGTTTGCTCCTGACATAGAGTCTAGTTGTATCTGACTCTGGGGATTGGCGTTCATTTCCATTTCTAAGCCAAAGAACCTGTGTTGTCTGTTGATGTCTCCAAGGTCATGGGGACGGCATGACTTCCTGCCGGAGCAGTGCCTATTGATCTACTCACATTTGCATGTTTTCAAACTGCCAGTTTGGCAGAAGCTGGGGCTAACAGTGGGAACTAACCCCATTCCCCAGATTCGAACTGCCAACATTTCGGTCAGCAAATTCAGCAGCTCAGCGGTTTAACTTGCTGCACCACTGGGGGCTCCATACAGTTGATAGCTGGAGCCAATTATTAAAAAGAGACATCAGATCATAGTTGGTAAGGATACTTTATCTCCCTCTTTTCCTGCAACCTTGCAATGCAAATCTGTTACTCTGGAATTTGAGGCTAGAACTTATGATCTTGGAAGTGAATGCTAGTTCACTAGGATCTCAGCTGCTGCTACATATGACACACCCATTAAAACATATACTTATTGCTTAATACAAAAGGGAAAAGTCATGTCACAACATGCTATCACTGACATATTATATTCATCCCAAAGCCATCAGCAGTGCCACAGAATAGAGTTCTCTGAATAGGTTGCCAGTATTTGTGAACTCTTTTAGGACATTAATTGTAGCTGTGACTCACTATTCTAAAGATATTCTGAAAGAGCCGATACCAGTAAGACCAATCCTGATTGAAGCATGTTACAACTTTCCCCATCCTGTTGCCCTAGTGATTTACAATCCAACATATCTTCAAGGTGCCAGCTTAGGGGAAAGGTCAGTGTTATTTTTTGTTATATGAATAAGGTACAGTAAGAAAGTGGAATTAATATTGGTTGGTGTTCTGAACAAGAGCACCAGAAAACATTGGCATTGTTTGTGACCCTCTGATGAAGGTTGACTCATATGACCTTTTCCAGTGATAAAGGTAGATCACAGGTTTATTTTGTTCTAGAGACAAGTCATTAAAAAAAAGACATTGAGAGACCTGAGCGTGAGGTTTTGTTTAAATAATGTTTCCTTTTTACTGCACCTTGAGTCAGTGTCAATTTCCTCTCAATGATATGTACATTATTTTTTCTTTAAAAAACCCCCCTCTCTATCTCACAAACAAAGTGATATTTTAAAAGTTCTATAACTCTAAAATGGAAAATAAAAACCAAACAAATGCCTAATAGAATTACTTGGAATGTATGTATGTATGCCTTCAAGTCGCCTCTTGATTTATGGCAATCTCATGACTTTCATAGGTTTTCTTGGGTAAGGAATATTCAGAGGTGGTTTTTACAGTGTTTTCCTCTGAAACAACCAATAGCACCTGGTATTCCCTGGCAGTCTTCCATCCAAGTACTAACCAGAGTTGACCTTAGCACCCAAGATCTGACAGGATCTGGTGCCTTAATACAACCACCCAGAGTGGTGTAATAAGTGGCTATCATTGAAAGAGCCTTTCACTAGCCATCTCATCACTAGACTGCGGACTCACATCCTTCCATAATCCCCCAATTGGCGGAGTACCTTCTCTGGGGAGACCCATTTGACATTCCCTTTATATACATTTAGACCAGAGTGAGCAAACTGGGACATTCCAGATATTGTTGGACTGCAACTTTATTATTCCTTGCTACTAAATGTGTTACTTAGTGCAGATAAGAGTTGCAATCTACATCACCTGAAAGGCTGCAAGTTGTGCATAATTTAAATGTCATGCTATGATATTCCTCTTCTATCAAAGAAAAATCTTGCATTTAGTCTTTAATTTCTTTCTTTTATTATTTTCTATTTCAGGATTTTTTGTGTCTTAATGTTTTAATATTTCAATACTGAAATCCTAGTCTTATTTGTTTTTGTTGTAATTTTATTGACTTCTTTTTGTTTCATTTTTGTAAACCACCCTATGGAGCTTTGAGGGTTCAGTGGTATTACAAATAAGTTATACAGATACTAGGATTTAGATATTTACAGCAATGAGGATCCTAATGAAGTAGGTCTCATTCCTGCCAACTCCATCTGGAGCTGCATCATCCTAAACTGAATTGGTCATTTAAAAGCTAAATCAGAAATATTAGATTTTGGTCCCAGCACATTTTACTATGAATTGAATTGACTGTAGTTTATTTAATGCTTAGACCATAGGTTTTTTCAAATATAGGACAGACAAATATATACATAAAACATTTTACTATGACAAATGGTTTGCAGAAGGACTACTAGCCAATCAGGAGGGGAGTAGAGCTTCTCAAAGTCTTTCTAAATCAAGATGCAAAGAAATACAAAGACAATTCATCATTCCGTACAATGTCCCTACGATCCCCTTGATTTCATAAGCACCGAGAATGCCCTTGTCCTAATGGCATCCGTTCCAGACATCATGCCATGATGAGAGCACGCTTTAGGACTTGGCCCTGCCATTAGATAGAATTGCCCTCCCAATTTTCATCTCATTGCTGGCATTTGCGGTTCCTTCTGTTGGCCCTGGCTCTCATCTCTCAAGGATAAATGGTGCCACCAGCCAACAAAATTGCAGGAATTATAACTGCTAAGTCGGCAGGACTGGCAATCCCTTCTGCATTTCTCATTAATATGCCGACTTTTTGTTTGCCAAGCTCTGTTTTGTGTGTGTGTTTTTAAAAATCAGGTTGGGTTTTTTTTTAGGATGCTGTCACTTTAATGAAAGTATTGCTTGACAAAACCAGCAGAAGAGAAAGACATTTGCAACCAATTATGTTATTGCTGATCAGTCAAATTGCATTGAAAATTACATGGTGAGGTTTATTCAGTCCTGCTGATATATTAACTGGCAGTATTGCAAGGAGGATCCTGTATCAGGTTAATACATTGAGCTGGCTTAATTTGAAATGCCAACAACAACAAAGAGAATACTTATTGCAGAAGACTAAGACAAAATACTTGACTATTTATCAGTGTACACTGATAGCTAACATTACCAGAAGCCAGGCTTGCACCCTAAGACATCTTCCTTTACTTGTCCTGGTTGACTCAACAAAAGCCATAGCATTACAACAGTGTGTAAATTAGAGTCAAATTTGGTTGTCTCCCTGTGCAAATTCATAGCTGTGGCTACATTAAACTTCTTCTTTTACAAAATAGAAAATGATTTCTCACAACCACAAGAGGAAGTTGGCCCTTTAGCATATAATTCAGAGGTTACCAAATTGCTGGCCATTGATCAGTTTAGAGGGTGATGTTTGCTTTTGTATTCTGTCTTCCAAAAGACAAAGTAGCAAAATGATGATGTTTTCTCCCCACAGCAGATGTGCTTCTTAGGGGTTTATGTATAGCTCAATTTTCTTAATTAGTACCGGCATTTTCAGAAGCTTATTCATGGAGGAGAAGACCCAATCAACAGATAGCTTTAGAAAAATAGTCTGGCTTAAATAAACAGAAGATAACATAACATACATATTTTTTTTTAAACCCAGAAAATCCGTAACTCAGGAGTGGAGCATAAGAGGTATTAGAGAGGTGAGATTTTGGAACATTGGCTATTGCAGAGATAACAGAGTTCAAGTTGCATGCTAATGAACTTTATAATCTGCATTCACAACAAATTATGTAAATTGATAAAGCATGGAAGTGTAATGGTTGGGAAAGAGGCATCTGCTGAATATCCACCTGTCACACAATTGTTAAAAGTGCATGGAAGAGGCCGCAGCTCCCTTAGCTGGCAGAGTGCTAGAGGAATTAAGGCATGTGAATGAATTCTCATTTGGGCTAGAGGAGCCATACCATTGTCAAGGAGGAATACAAAAAGGCTCTATCTATAGCCAAAAAGAAAGAAGGTCCTCAGTAGTTGACAGAAGAAACTACTGAAGTACCTAAGGATACACAAGAAGGACAAGATGACAGAAATAGGGTCAGAACCCTGAATGCAACTGTTCAGAGACCTTGGTGCAGGAACAAAAAGAACGAATATTGTAATTAGTGCAGAAAAATAGAAGATGACATCAATAAAGGAAGAACAAGAGACGTCTTCCAGAAGAGCCTGGAAATCAAAAGGAAATTTACACCCAAAGTGGGGGTGCTATACGACCAGTAAGAGAGCAGCACATTTCATGACCAAGTACAAATAAAGAGATGTTGGATAAAATGCACTGAAGAACTATATATAGAAAATGAGAAGATGACAAATTAACTTGAAAATTAGCCTACAGTTGTAGAAACTGCACTCAAAACACTTAGGAGAAATAAATCACCAGAAACAAAAGATGTATCAATAGAACTGCTTCCAGCTACAGACAAAATATACTCTAGTCCTAACTAAAATCTGTTAACAAACATAGAAAACAAAACGATTGCCCACAAATTAAAAATGCTCTCTATATATTCCTTTCTACCCAAAAGGGGATACCAAAATTGCAGTAACCATTAGACCAGTGCAATAATTTTCCATGCAAACAATCTGTACCCAGGATAAAAGGCTACTTTAGTACAGAACTAGCTATGCCCGGCCACGCGTTGCTGTGGCGAAGTATGGTGGTATGGGAAATAAAGTATTGAGAAATTGGTGGTAGTTAAGGTAAAGGGTAAAGGTTTTCCCCTGTAGAGTAAAATCTCACTTATCCAACATTCGCTTATCCAATGTTCTGGATTATCCAACGCAGTTTGCCTTTTAGTAGTCAATGCTTTTGTAGTCAGTGTTTTAAATTCATTGTGATATTTCAAAGCAGATAATCTAAGATTATATATGGGTTATAGCTGTGTGGAAGGGCCTTGAGTCTACACTGCCATATAATCCAGTTCAAATCTGCTAATCTGTATTTTATAGGCAGTGTGGAAGAGGCCTAAGTGAGGCCTATCTCTGCCTGTCCCCTGGGCTGAGTGGGTTGCTAGGAGATCAAGTGGGTGGAGCTTAGCCTTCTAACTGGCAGCAATTGGATAAAAACAATTATTCCTCTCCCTCTAATTAGGACTTTATTTTTGTTTTCTTTTGGTTTTATGAATGTAGAGGCATGGATGAGGGGTTGTGCTGCCAAGTTTAGTGTTTCTGGGATGTGTAGTTTTGTTGTTTTGTCCTAGGCCGAAATTTCATTACCCTTTTATATATATAGGTAGAGAAACTGAATAGTTTCTAATTGGCAAGTGTGTTGGACAAGTTGGTTGTGAAAGCTGGACAGTGAATAAAGCTGATAGGAATAAAATCAATACCTTTGAACTATGGTGCTGGAGAAAAGTTCTATGGATACTGTGGACTGCTAAACAGACAAAGCAAATCAAGTTTGAATTTCTCCTAGAAGTCAAGATGACTTCAACGCCTCTGTTTAAGGAGCTCCACTGGCTGCCGTTTACTTTCCGGGCCCAATTCAAGGTGCAGGTTATCACCTACAAAGCCCTAAACGGTTTGGGACCCACCTACCTTAGAGACCGCATCTCCCCCTACGAACCCGCACGTTCTCTTCGCTCGTCGGGGGAGGCCCTTCTCTCGCTCCCACCACCCTCGCAGTCGCGGTTGGTGTGGACGAGAGAGAGGGCCTTTTCCGTCATGGCCCCCCGTCTTTGGAACTCTCTTCCTAGAGAGATCAGGCAGGCTCCTACCCTCCTCTCCTTTCGTAGGAGCTTAAAAACCTGGCTCTTCCAAAAGGCCTTTGATACCTAATTTGATGTTGGACTGATCCATCTGCCCATTTTATAATAGCCCCCATTTTGAGATGTTGCCAGTGCTATTTTGCACTTTATTGTCCATTTCTACCAGCACATTCTGTTCTGGATTTTATGAATTAGTCTCCTGTTTTAATATTGTATGTTTTTCGTATGCTTCTTGCCGATTTTAACGATTGTTTTATTGCTATTGATGTTTTACTGGTATAATTGTTTTATAGTCGTCTTACTGATATTGTTTTATCGGGCTAGGCCCCATGTAAGCTGCCCCGAGTCCCTTCGGGGAGATGGGGCGGGGTATAAAAATTAAGTTATTATTATTATTATTATGAATAAACTGAGACTGTTATACTCTGGCCATATCATGAGAAGGCATAAATCACTAAAATAGATGATATTGCTTGGAAAGATAGAATGCAGTAGGAAAAGAGGAAGATCACATTACAAAAGAATAGGCTCAGTCAAGGAGGCTTGGGTAGGTCAGTGGTTGATAGGGTCAAAGTCATTGGCAGTTAACAAGAACAAAAACATAACAAAATAGCATCAAGCGGACATTCAAAATGGGCAGAGGGAAGAACATCCAGGTTTGTCATCTGGACATAACTTCTTTAAGTTCTAAAAGTTGGGGACCTAATCTCATTTTTGTTGCTGTCTCAATTACTTCTCCTTCCACTCTGTAAAGAATGAAGAAAGAAATCTTACAGTTCTTCCATTTTACTTCTTTGTTGGTAAAGAATAGGGAAGAGAAGAACCAGACTTCCAGAGGATATAGTAAATGCTATCTCCTACTCTGTTTACAGCTCTGGTTCTCAACCTGTGGGTCCCCAGATGTTTTGGCCTTCGACTCCCAGAAATCCTAACAAGGTGGTAAACTGACTGGGATTTCTTGGAGTTGTAGGCAAAAACACCTGAGGACCCACAGGTTGAGAACCACTGGTTTACAGAGTTTCATGCATCTCCTGCTTCAAATGTATAACCAGAACTCTGGTTGTGCAAGCTGTCACCTTCTTCCACTGCAACACACACAGATAATGTAATTGTGGAATCTTAAGACTGAAAGAAGGTTGTTTCATAATATTTAGCTAGAATTTACTTCCTCATAATTTTGACCTGCTGGTCCTAATCTTGCCTCATGGGATAACAAAGAAATCCATGTCATCATCCATGTGACATCCCTTCAAATACTGTGCATCTTGAAAACAGTAAAATAGTGTGAGTTCTTTCAATGTGATCTTTTTATCCACAGATGGTGTTCATCATAAAAGTGAATGAAGTTGGTTCAGTTTCATTAGGGACTCTTTGACACTACACGATGATAGTACTTTGGCCCCACTGTTTGCAATGGCTGCATCCTATAAAGTCATAGAATCATAGAGATGGGCTATCCAGTCCAACCCCCTGCCAAAAAGCAGGAAATCACATTCAAAGCACCCCCAACAAATGACCATCCAGACTCTGCGTAAAAGCTACCAAAGAAGGAGCCTCCATCACACTCGGGCAGAGAGTTCCACTGCCAAACAGCTCTCACAGTTAGGAAGTTCTTCCTAATGTTCAGGTGGAATCTCCTTTCCTGTAGTTTAAATCCATTGCTCCGTGTCCTAATCTCCAGGGCAGCAGAAAACAAGCTTGCTCCCTCCTCCGTATGACTTCCCCTCACATATTTATACATGGCTATCATGTCTCCTCTCAGCTTTCCCTTTTGCAGGCTAAACATGCCCAGCTCTTTAAGCCGCTCGTCGTAGGGCCTGTTCTTTTTTTAAAAATTATTTTATTTATGCTTTTACATATACATAAAAAAGAAGGCGCAGGGGAAAGGGAAAGAGGGAAAAAGGGTAAAGAACAAAAAAAAGAAGGAAAAGGAAACAAAAAACAAAAAACCCAAAAAAAACCAAAAACCCTCCTCTACTTCCAGCTCCTCTGCATTGCTTCATGCATCATCCTCTAATCCACACGGCACACAACTGTATGACACCTGAAGCCTAAGAGTTTGTACAGACGTAGATCATTGATCATATCAACTCAATATTACTTCTTAACAGATATTGCCTCAGTTTATTCCAGTCCGTCCATTGTCTTGACGAAATGTTCTGTGAAACTTTTTGAGTTAATAAGTCCATATTTTTAATGTCAAGTAACTTCAGTAACAATTTTTCTCTTGTGGGAATTTCCTGTGTTTTCCAAAGCTTGGCGATGCATATCCTGGCGGCTGTTACCATGTAAATGAAAAGTTTCTCTGTGTTGGAGTCCATTTGAAAGTCAACCATACTTAATAAAAAATATTCTGGTTTTATGCTAAATTTGATTTGTAATATTTTCTCCATTTTTCTTTTTATTTCCTGCCAAAACCCTTTTATTTTACTGCAACCCCACCACATATGCATGAAATCACCATTGTGTTTCTGACACTTCCAACATTTCCCATCACCTTTGCCTTTGCTAAACTTCGCGAGTCTAACCGGTGTGAGGTACCACCTGTAGAAGATCTTAAACCAATTCTCCCTTAGTTCTGCTGCATATATTAGTTTCTGGTTTTTTTTCCATATCCTCTCCCAGTCATCTAAGTTGATCGTGTGGCCTATTTCTCTCGCCCATTTTATCATTACTGCTTTCACATAGTCCTCCTCAGTATCCCATACCAACAGCTGTTGGTATAGTAATTTTATTGTTTTTGTTTCTACTTTTAATATTCTGTCCCAGCCTGTTTCTTTTAGTTCAAAACCTATTTTTCTGTCCTCTTGGAAGATTCCCCTTACTTGCCAGTAGTTTAGCCATGTCAATGTGTGGTCTATTTTTTTTTATCTCTTCATACAATTTGAGTTTAACCTCTTGGTTTTCCACTCTTAACATTTGCCCATAGGTTAGCCATGTCTCCCTTGGGATTTCCCTCATATGCTCTGCTTCAAATGGGGAGCACCACATCGGTATCTTTTGGTAGAACCTTTTTTTGTATTTCTCCCAAGTCCCAATGAGCGCCGCCCTTAGAAAGTGGTTTTTAAAATTCCTTTCCTTACTAGCTTTCTCTCTGCAAAGGTAGCTGTGCCACCCTTTCCTTAGATCTTGACCTTCTAGGGCCAATGTTTTCCTTTTCGTTAAAGTAGCCCACTCTTTAATCCAACTTAGGGCGGCCGCGTCATAGTACAGCTGGAGGTCTGGCAGGCCCATCCCTCCTCTCTTGATGTCATCCTTCATGTGTTTGAATCCTATTCTGGCCTTTTTACCTTCCCATATAAATCTCTGTATGTCCTTGTGCCATTCTGCTATGGTTTTTTTTCTTCTTAAGATTGGTAGGTTCTGGAATAGAAAATTTACTTCGGATAGAATCTTCATTTTCACGATCGCAATCTTCCCTAGGAGCGAAAGTTGCAAGAATCTCCATTTCTTCATTTTCTCCTTGATTTCCCTCCACTTCCTCTCATAGTTGTTTTTATATAATTGGGCATTACTTGCCGTTATTTCTATCCCTAAGTATTTGATTTTATTTATGATCTCTATCCCAGTCTCCCTTTGTAATTCTTCTTTTTTCTTATGCGTCATGTTCTTCGTTAATATTTTGGTTTTCCCTTTGTTTATTTTGAATCCTGCCACTTCTCCAAAATTTTGGATTACCTCCCACCATTTGCTGAATTGCTCTATCGGGTTTTCAATTAGACATACCAGATCATCAGCAAATGCACGGGTTTTGTAGCAATAATTTTTGGTTCTGAGACCTTTTAACTCTTTGTTATTTCTTATAGCATTTAATAGAACCTCTATTGTCAAAATGAATAAAGACGGGGATAGAGGGCATCCCTGCCTTGTCCCTTTATTTATATTGATGACATTGGATATCTGCCCATTCGTTATGACTCTAGCTGTTTGCTGCGAATATATGGCTTTTATGGCATTTAAAAAGTAAAATCCCGCATCCATTTCCCTTAAAATTTCAAACATGCAGAACCAATTGACGTTATCAAACACCTTTTCGGCGTCTAAGAAGAGGAAGGCTATCTCCTTTTGATTATTCTTATCGTAGTATTCTATAGCATTCAGTATGTTCCTTATATTGTCTCTCATTTGCCTGCCAGGTAGAAAGCCAGATTGGTCCTCTCCTATTCTATCCTTTAGTATCTCTTTTAACCTACTTGCTAGAATACTGGCAAAGATCTTATAATCTGTGTTTAAAAGTGATATTGGTCTGTAGTTCCTGACCTGCGCAATATCCGTCTTCTCTTTAGGTATCACAACGATGTTTGCACTATTCCATGATTGCGGTACTTTCCCTTCTTCCAATATTTTATTCATGACTTTCTGAAGGGGTGTAAGAAGTATATCCTGGAATGTTTTATAAAATAACATTGTGAACCCGTCGGGTCCTGGTGCCTTGTTCGAAGGGAGTTTCCTGACAGCTCTGCTTATTTCTTCTTCCTTGATCTTACCATTTAGCACTTCTCTTTGCTTCTCTGTAATTTTAATTCCTATGTATTGTGTTACCTTTTCTTCTGTGATTTTATCCCTTTTGTATAGCCTTTCATAGAAGGCCGTGAATTCTTGGCCTATCTTTTTATTACTGTAGTATGTTTTCCCATTTTCTTGGATTTTGTTAATGTACTGCGCCTGTTTCTTCTTGTTTATTCTCCTGGCCAACCACCTTCCCACCTTGTTCGCATTTTCGAAATAATGTTGCCTCGCATACCTTATCTTCTTTCCCAGTTCCTCCACCTGTAGCGCGTCCAATTGTTTTTTAGAAATATCTAGGATAAACTGGGTTTTCTTATCCTTGGGATTATCTTTTAAGATTTTCTCCAATCTTGTTATTTCGCATTCTAGCTTCTGGGTTTCCATTCTCCTAAATCTTTTCTTCCTGGCGCTTTGTTGCATTATCTGTCCTCTGATGAAGGCTTTACTGGCGTCCCAGATAACTTCTATTGCTGTATCTTCCACTTTGTTAAATTTAAAATATTCCATCAATAGTTTTCTGTACCTATCTTGCTCAGCTTGGTCTTTTAACTCCAGTTCATTAAGTCTCCATCTAAATTCTCCTCTTGCTGGGTCTCCCCTGTCAATTATCACCTCCATGGGTGCATGATCTGAGTTTATCCTTGGCAGCATTTTGCACTTGCTTAGTCTAGAAACTATCGATTTATTCCCCCAAATCATGTCGATTCGGGACCATGTCAGATGTCTATTTGATAGGAATGTGTAGTCCCTTTCATTTCCATTGAGATGTCTCCAAACATCCAACAAATTTAAATCCTCTTTCATTTTAAGAAAGCTTCGAGGTAGCTCTCCTCCCTGTTTTATCTTTTTAGTCTTTTTTCTGGGTTGTATTTGTCTAATTCGGTATTGAGCACCCCATTAAAGTCTCCCAATACTATGAGGTCCTCATATTCTTGCTCCAATATTTTTTGATAAAGTCTTTCTACGAATTTTAATTTGCTACCGTTCGGTGCATATATGTTACAAATTAAAAGTGTCCTGTTTTCTAGTTTTACTGAAATCCCTAGCATCCTCCCCTCTTGGTCCTTGAATGCTATTTTTGATGACAAGTTCTCATTAACATATGTCACTACCCCCTTTTTCTTCTCTGGGCCTGATGAATAATATGTCTTCCCAAACCTGCTATTTTCTAGATGCGACACGTGTTTGTGTGTTATATGTGTTTCTTGCAGACAGATTACATCATATTTACCTTTTTTAATGTGTTGCCAAACCTTCTTTCTTTTATTCGGTGAATTAAAACCATTTATATTGTTTGAGTACAGTTTAAGACTCAGCGCCATTATCATTATTCTTATCCTCCCCCCTGGGTTTTTCGCTCTTACCCAGATCCATTAGATCTAATAAGTCTTCGGGCGATTTTTCCCTTAATCTTTTTTTAAGTCTACTCCATTCTTCTTCTTCTCCAGTTTTCCTATCATCTTTCCCCCCCTCTTCTTCTTTCCCATTGTTTTGATGATCTCCTCTCTTTTTCTCTTGTGTTCCTAATTTTAAGCACTTCTCAAAGAAGGCGTGAGCTTTGGGTTCACTTGTAATCCAATGCTTATTTCCCTCCCACGTTAGCATCAGCCCCTCTTTCCTCTCCCATTTAAATCTTATACTCCTTCTTCTCAGCTCGTCTGTAAGAAAGTAATATTTTCGCCTCCTTTGAAGTACCGTTGTAGGGAATTCTTTTAGAATTACGATTTTATTTCCCTTGTAATAAGATGGAATTTTAGCGTTACTTTTAAGGACGTCGTCCCTGAAGCTTTTTTTGTTGAAGTGAATTACAATGTCCCTGGGCATATTGAATTTTCTTGAGTAGTTCGAATTGATTCTGTAAATTCTATCTATATTACCATCCACCATTTCCTTGGTTCTCTGGGTAATGTTTGTTACAATTTCTACTATTTGGTCTCTTAGGTTTTCATCTTCTACCTCTTGTAAGTTGCGAAATCTTAACTGAAATTCCTTTTCTTTTGTTTCTAATATTTCCTGTTGTACTTTAACTGCATTTATTGTTTTTTCTAATTCACCCAGGTCTTTCCTTATTTCCCCTTGTTGGATTTTAATTGTTGTATGTTCTTTGGACCTTTCCTTATTGTCTTGCTTGATAAGTTCTATGTCCTCTCTTATCAGTCTTATTTCCTCCTTCATTCCCTTCATCTCTTCTCGAATTTGATTATATTGTTTATCTTGCTTTTCCTGTATTCTGATCACCTCTGTTTGTAGTTTCAATAGCTCTAACATAATGTCTCTAATGCTATAGTCCTCTGGAAGTGAATCTTTCCTTGCTGTTCCTCGTTTCTCTTTGTCCTTGTCCATTTTCGTTTTAGGTGTGTTCATCTCTATCTCTGCACTTATCCTCTCCTGGGAGCCTCCTTCTTATCCCTCTTTCTCCACCTTTTTCTTTTCTTTTCACCTGTTATTATTATTATCTTTTCTATTTTATTATTATTATTGTTATTATTTATTTGTTTTTCCCCTTCCCTCTCGATGCGCTAGTTCCGTATGCTAATGCAGATGGCGCCAAATATACTGAAATTGATACCTCTGGTCTAATATAAATGGACTAGGTCAAAACAGTTTGAAAATCCCACACAGGCAAACAGATCATAAAAGCAATGAAGATAATGAAAATAAAGACACAATGCTAGTAATAATAAATAGAAATGTGGAAGGTTACTACGTTTGTTCGGCGAAGGGCCGAGATATATACGTCTTTTATAGTCTCGTGGGCCCAATCTTTCAGAACACAGTTGTTAGTCGGTATTCTATCCTCTTCTAACTTCTTATTCCTCTTATTCCCATGTCCTCCCAATCGTCGCGGCTGATGACTCGCTGTGCCAGTTTTGAACTGGTCAACAGTTCTACTCTGTTCGCGTTTGTCACTGAAGTACCACTACCTCCTACCTTCCAGCCAGAGGTGTTGCTTCTATTTCTCCTTTGCCTTGCTACAGACCTGCACCTTGCCGTCCCTTGCATCGACTGGTGCCCTTGATCTGTAGAAACTTTCCTTGCCTCTGCCTTTCTGTCAGTCTTTTACCAGGAAACTCCAAACTGCTGTTGCTTGTACGGCCACAGTGGCTCTGTTCCTGATATCCTTGGCGGTATTCTATCCTCTTCTAACTTCTTATTCCTCTTATTCCCATGTCCTCCCAATCGTCGCGGCTGATGACTCGCTGTGCCAGTTTTGAACTGGTCAACAGTTCTACTCTGTTCGCGTTTGTCACTGAAGTACCACTACCTCCTACCTTCCAGCCGGAGGTGTTGCTTCTATTTCTCCTTTGTCTTGCTACAGACCTGCACCTTGCCGTCCCTTGCATCGACTGGTGCCCTTGATCT
The DNA here is from genome assembly GCF_035594765.1 of Anolis carolinensis. Classification (NCBI taxonomy): domain Eukaryota; kingdom Metazoa; phylum Chordata; class Lepidosauria; order Squamata; family Anolidae; genus Anolis; species Anolis carolinensis. Next base: position 105,689,618 of record NC_085842.1, on the reverse strand, counting down.
GTAGAAACTTTCCTTGCCTCTGCCTTTCTGTCAGTCTTTTACCAGGAAACTCCAAACTGCTGTTGCTTGTACGGCCACAGTGGCTCTGTTCCTGATATCCTTGGCGGCGCGCGCCGCTACACTACGTTGCGCCGCTTTGTGCGTCGGCACGCCGTGCGTCTGCGTCGTGCCTCGTACGTCGTCTTGCGCCAATGCCTCCGTCACGCTGCCACCGCGCCGCCGCCTCTCCCCCTCTGCTGCGCCGCCTCTTCTCCGCCCTCTCCTTCTCGCGAGTAGGTGAGTGCCTTATCCAGCTCACTACAATTCTCTTCAATTCTCAAGGTAGCCTTCTTTCACCCCCAAAATTGTGCTTAGATTTCCTTTAATTTTCTTTCTTTATACTCGCCTGCGTCTTCCTTTATGCTCGCCTCCGTCTCTCTTGCCCCACAGTCCGGAACCGTTCTCCCCTCCTTAGGCTTCTCTCCCTCCTTCGCGCCCAAAACACCTTTCGCAATACAGACTCACTTTTCTTCTGTGTTTTGCTTTCTTCCCACTCTTCTTCAAGCTTAAAATAGTGACGGCGTTCTGTCCTAGCCGAGGCTAGGGAACCTCCACCTCGCTCTGCCCGCAAGGACTGTCTCCCAGGACGGAAGGCTTTGTCGTGGCCCAAGCCTTCAGGTTGGTCTGGGAAGGTCCTATTGCATTGCAACCCAACAGTTTAAGCTACTGTTGGGTGGGAGCCAAGGCTCTACCTGAGCTCACGGTGAGGTCAGAACGGTGAGGAGTTGAAGAGCCTCAGCGTTCTGCTGCGTCCGCCATTAACGCCACTACCGGAAGGCCTGTTCTTCAGACCCTTGATCTTTTTGGTCACCCTCCTCTGAACGCTTTCCAGCTTGTCAACATCTCCCTTAAATTGTGATGCACAATTTTGAAATCTTGGTGTTTCTGGTATGATTTCAGGCACCAGAGGAGCTTTTGGGTTGATTATTCTAAATTCCTTTCCTCGAACTACAAATTGTAGACTCCCATAGAATGTTGCCATAGCAATATATGGAACCATTGACTCATCATTTTGTAATGTGAAGGGGTCTGAGGAAAGTTGAGGAAAGGACAACTTTGACCCATACTTGCAAAATTCTGGAATTTTCCATTTGCACCGGAATTTGCAACTTTCTTTATTGTAGCATGATACCCCAAAGAAGAAAGAATATTGATTTTCTTCCATTTGTAAGATGGAAGAAAATCCATACTTCCATTTGAAATAAAAATGCTATGCAAGTATTTGAGTCTAAAATGCTATTTGCCAAGCTTGTTTTTGGGATTGTAATTCCTAGAATTCTTCAACAAACATGGTCATTAGCCATTTTCTGTCTGAGGGATTCTGGGTGTTGTTGTGTGAAAAGGGTGTTTTCTGAAGTTCAAGATATGCCTGCTCTTCTGCTCTTGCCCTGTGTGCCATATCGACTAAGGGAAAAGAGAGAAACCATGAGTGTTTTTGCTCTTGAATCTCTGAGCAATGCAGGTCAGGATTTAGGGGGCCATTCACTTTGGAAGAGAAGCATAGAAATGTACTGTTTTCTTTCTGAGCATATATTTAGAGATTCATAGGTTGTTCAGATGTTACATGAGAAGAGGAGCAGGCCCTCAGGCAATGCAAGCTCCAAAGCCGTTCATATTTCAGATTTAACCTCAGTGCCCTGGGCTCCTGGTTGCTGGGAATTGTCCAGTCAATCAATCTAAGTTAGCCTGAAGCAGGTTGAAGGGAGTAGCTTTCTCATAAGAGAATTTTCAATTTAATCAACCTGAATTCTGGTCCCTTTGACCAGCATTATGATGATGCTAGAACTGCCCCATCTTATGGGTTACTCCATCAGGTATAAAATAACATATGCAGTTATAATGCTTTCTCAAGTCAAGCTGAAAGCTTCCCATGCAATACAGAATACATATAGTTTGCTTATGGTGAGAATGTGAACTCACACACATCTTCACACACTGAATGTTAAACCCTAGGTGTTTGAGTAAACTGGGAGCTTAATTCTCCAGAAATTAAATAACTATAATAAAGATAGGTGGAAAATACAACTACAATATGTATTAAAAGTGACTTTTTGAGTCACTTTTGAACAACTGAGATTTAACAGGCAACCAATGCTGTTTGCTTCTCACGTGGGAAGAGAGGGCTGCTTTCTCTATTTTTGAATGCACTCCAATGTCTCTCCCAATTGTTACCAAATCCTGCTACGCATCTGATGTATGGTGGAGAGAGAGACATTGTTGACCAATGTTGTCTGGAAAGAATTTCTAGATTACTACTTTTATTGTGTAATAAATGTTAGATTTCAGTTGTTAAAGATGGAAATACATTTTACTACTCTGCCGTCATCCTCTTGCAAAAACTAGTACATCTCTTACTACTTATTACTTACAGTAATTCTTTCACTTGCTCAGAGGATGCATGCCACACTAAACACAGTTTCATTAGTATCCCGCCATTTACTGATTTGCCCTTGTGGAATGACAGGTGGTGAGTTAGGCCTGTCTTTTTAGGTACCACCTCAAGTGGTAATACTTTTAAAATGTCAATCGCTGGCCAGTCAGAGGCACCTGTTACTCTGCCAGCCATTGACTCCTCTGCCAAAGGTAAATACTCTCCCTGAAAAGCCCTGTGGGGCTCAACTGCAAGTATCATAAAGGCTTTTGTAACAGACTACCTGCCGGTTTGGATAAAGCTCCAACAACAGGAGGAGCACTTCTATTCTGATGAGTGTGTGAACAAGCCCCTCCCTCCTGTCTACGAGCAAGGACCTACTTGCTGCTGGCTGTTCTGGCGGCTGATCATGCCCCTAGCCCAGAATCCTTCTTGATTCCCTGCCCTCCTGACCCTGGGTCTCAAAAATATAGGTCCCCAATCCTGGTTGGGGGCATGCCATTTTCGGTTAGGACCTAAAACGTATTTCACAGCTATATTCAAATTTGTGTTTGATCCTGACACACCTTCCTTGGTTAGACTCCAAGCAGACATACTTATTTGCATCCCTTTTAAAGGAGCGCCAAAAGGAGTAGGACCCCTCTTATCCCTGATATGCGAGCAGATGTCTACTGTCCATATGTCCTTATCGATGCAGTCCTATCTGGCATCCATTCTGTGAGATGCATTTGAATGGAACTGGGTGTCATAATAGATTGCCACTGTCTCATTTGCCATCTCTCTGGCCTTTAAGACATTGATTTGATGCTTGATGAGATGCCATGCCCTGTCTGGGCATGCCATAGCCACTACTGCCATGAAAACCTAATAACCTGCCACCTAGTTGTTAAAATTACACTCCATTCTTCTAGTTCTTTCCGGAAATCTGTGGAGTGCCAGGTTAATTGCTGACAGGTTTCAGTAAGAAGAAGTCATCAATGAAGTATCTGTTAAAGATCTTCTCCCTAACTTATTGGTCAAGGTGCTCCTCCTAGCTCTTAAAAGCCTTCAATTGAATCTACAGCTGCTGCTGACTTTCTTTGGTACTCACTTCCTGGCCATGACTTGTCTTCTTGTTTCTTGCTTTCGCCTCCTTATTGTTCATGGGGCCAGCCCTGCTGTGAACATGTCAGTTTTCCAGAATTCCTCTCTAATAATGCCATCCTCTCGAGAGGGCTCACCCGAAGATTCCTTTGTGCAGAGGAATCCAACAATTCAGCTTTCTTCAATCTCTTGTGCTTGCTCTTGGATACAGCACCAACTCCCTTCTTTGATCTGTCCCTGCCAAAATCAGAAAAGGAGCTCCTGGATCTCCTTCATTCTCTCTGTGGGGCCTGGTTCACTGTCATGCCCTGTTGCCTTTCTTCCTGTTCTGCAGATTGCTGGGCCCCATCAACTTGATAGCTATCTTCTCTGCTGGCTATTGAACCCTGCCTGGAGCTGGCTGTGGGGTCCTTCAAACTGCTTATAATCAAGCCACCGAGCCCATGAGAAGAAGCCTGTCCTTGGCTGGCAGTGCCGCCACTAGACCTGGTTCACTCTGCACTTCTCCAGAAACTGGCTCTGGTTCCAGACAATTTAAGTTGTGCCCAATCATGTTTAGCCTGGGCACTTCCTCCATGCGACCTAGATTCATGGCCAACCACTGCATAGTCTGAACAAAGCCTGCCAAAGCTTCCACTGAGCCAACCAGGGATGGCACTGCTGCCACCCTTGGGTCGAGTTGTCCCTGAGAGGACAGCTACCTCTCTTCTTGGCACCACTTCTGCCCACAACCACTTAACCTCTGCTCTGCGGTGCCTTCGCCTGAAAATTCTTCACCTTCCAAGGAGGCATGATGTCCACAAGCCAAGGCACCACCTATAGAAAAATAAGAAGACAGCTGACTTATTAGTCAGCTTCTGGAGTACTGCTTCCTTTCGAGGTAGCCTCCTCCCTGAGACACCACTTGCCACCTAAGAGTCTCCTTCCATGGGAACATAAGAATAAGATGGCTGAGGAAAAATCGGGGTGGGTAGGCATGGAGGGGGTCAGGGCACCAGCTGGCAGGAACTGCGACAACCTCAGCTTGTTCAGGTCCCTTTCCCTATTTTTTTTAATTGGCCCCCCTCAAAGGCCTAGCTATGATGCAATGGAGACTGCCAGTCTGGGCCAGAGTGAAGAGGGGGCCAGGAAGACATCATTCCACCATGTCTCCTATGTCATCAGAGGGAGCCCCCCACCCCACCCCACAGGACTAACTGCCAGTCTGGGCCAGAGTGAAAAAGGGGGTCAGGAAGACATCGTTTCACCATGTCTCCTGTGTCCATATAACAATATAATAATATATCATACTTGCACTATGCTATACTAATAATATAATATATTGTATATACATATAATATTGATAATATTATAATGTAATATAATATAAAATACACTATTATAATTGTATATTTATATTACATGTAATATTACTAATAATATTGCAATATAGTACAATATAGTAATATATAATGCTTATACTGTGCTATGCTAATAATATAATATATTGTATGTACATATAACTTGTAAGCGCCCTGAGTCCCCTTCAGGGTGAGAAGGGCGGGGTATAAATGTTGCTAATAATAATAATAATAATAATAATAATAATAATGGTTCCTTCTTTTCCTTTTTTGTACATTGATATATGTCAATGTGTGTGTATATTGTCTGAGTATGTGAGACTATACATGTTGCCTCCTTGTTGTGGTCACCTGTGGAGAAAAGTGACGGTCAGCTGTGAACTCGTCTCAAGGGACCTGAGCCATCCGCTCTTATGCCTGCATATAATGTGTTAATTTTTGCCATCTTTTGTTTTAGGTGTAGGTGTTCTTTTTTAGGCTGAGAGAGTGTGACACTCATGCTGGGTGGTTGGGAGAGGCACAGGGCCTCCTTGGGGAAAGCAGTTCGCACGCCCCCCCCCCCCCCGGCCCTCCAGTCAGGCATGCCCGTGTGACAAACAGACCTTCTCCCTCACAAAGAGCAAAGCCAGCAGCCCCACCACCGTCCAACCCTACTGTGGAAGTAAAAAAAGGAGAATACCCAGAGTTGGTTTCACTACTTGTTTCCTCTAAAATGTAGCCTATAGTATCTGGTATTCATTGGCTCCCTTCTAAGTACTAACCCAGGCTGACCCTGCTTTGCTTCCCAAATGTTTTAAGGTACCAGCAACAGAAAATAGATTTCAATTAATTCCAGCCTTTTAATAACTCGGAGTACTAATGTAGGCAGCATGTTTTATTTTTTTAAAATTTCTGTTCTCCATACAGTTTCCAGTACCAGGTACAATATTAACACTCATCAAGAGGTCTGGGGTTTCGAACAAGGCAAGCACTGTTGAAATCTGAATTCTAAACCTGAGTTGGATTGCGCACTACTGTAGTAGAAAATTGATCTAGAGCATTGGAGGTGAAATAAGCATAATTTTGGCTGGCATTTGAGGTTTTTAAAAGCCTTTCCCCCTATTGCTTATTTTCATTGCAGTGCATTTCATGCTTGCCTCTACTGATACACTTCACAGTGTGTCTTATAAAATAAATATCTTAGCTTCTTTTACAACATTTGGGCTTCTAAGTGCTATTTGCTTTGAAAGTGCCAGACTGAGGCAAAATAACTCTTCCTTTGCTTTTAAGGCCAATGAATGCACTGGTTTATTTGTTTTTATTTCTTCCAGATTCTCCTGGTCTGGGGCTTGGAGTGTATTTACATGGAAAATACAGGCAAATCTGGCATTATCCCAAGAGAGGAGCTGTTTTGAAGATCTGGAGTTATCTAACAACCCGACAGAGGGCAAGTAGAGCTCACTTGTTTACAGAGTGCAAAGGAATTGCCTTTAATAACCACATCTCACTGAAGCAATGCAAGCCTTTTCAATAACTCTTTGGATATTTATGTGTAGGCACAGCAAAGAAACACAATAGCCATCCCTCAATCAGGAGAAAAGGGGAATGGGGACAAGAGCATAGATTTTCTACATTTTTATAAAAAGTGTCTGCAGTATTAATTTTACAAGTCAGAAATCATTCCTTAATAAGTGAGGAAGAGAAAGTCTGGACAGTGTAGGAAGTTAATTCATACTAATTCGCCCATTTATCTTCTCTGATAGATTTATTGGTTAATGGATAGTTAACCAGGATAGTTATCCAGATTATCTGCTTTGAACTGGATTATATTAGTCTACACTGACATACAATGCAGTTCAAAGCAGATAATCTGGATTCAGAAATTGCATTATAGAGCAGTGTAGATGGGACTTTAAAAGCCTTCCACGCTATGTAACTATAGCACAATGATCCCACTTGAAACTCCTATTGCTCCACCCTATGGAATCCTGAGATTTGCAGTCAAGGGAGGAACCTTTAGAGGGACCTTTAGACCTTTGCTGCCTTTGACCAAACTACACATCCCAAGATTATATAGGAGGTAACCATGGGAACCAAGTGGCATCATCATGCTATTATCTGGTAGTGTTAAAAAGCCCCAGATGTTCATTGACATGCAGACTCTTTCACCCCTTGGTCTGAATTCAGTTTCAAATAGATTATCTCAGAATTAGAGGGGGGGGGGATATTTCAGTGTTGGGCAGAGCCAGAGGCAAAAGGGTGAGGCCCCAAACACTAGCATATTTTATCTCAAAGTTTTTACTGTCGATAGCTGGACCTTTAAATATTTCAGAAAAAGAGGGAAATTTAGACAGCATAACGGGGGAGGGAGCATAATCATCTGGGGAGTTTACAGGTCTGTATGGGAACCCCAGAAAGAGGTCTGGATTGAACCCCAAGGTAGTCTTTCCTTTTCTCTATACCTGGCCCAATAGCGCATGTTTCAAAATTCTTACTCCTTTAATTGAGGACTGAAGTAAGACCCCATCTACGGAATCCAGATTATCTACTTTGAACTGAATTATATGGCAGTGTAGACTCACATGATCCAGTTCATAGAATCATAGAGTTGGAAGAGACCTCATGGGCCATCCAGTCCAACCCCCTGCCAAGAAGCAGGAAATCGCATTCAAAGTCTCTGCTTCAAAGCCTCCAAAGAAGGAGCCTCCACCACACTCCGGGGCAGAGAGTTCCTTCCACTGCTGAACAGCTCGGACAGTGAGGAAGTTCTTCCTAATGTTCAAGTGGAATCTCCTTTCCTGTAGATTAAAGCCGTTGTTCCGCGTCCTAGTCTCTCCCCCGCCCCGTTCCCTCACATATTTATACATGGCCATCATGTCTCCTCTCAGCTTTCTCTTCTGCAGGCTAAACATGCCCAGCTCTTTAAGTTGCTTCTCATAGGGCTTGTTCTCCAGACGTTTGATCATTTTAGTTGCCCTTCTCTGGACACATTCCAGCTTGTCAACATCTCCCTTCAATTGCGGTGCCCAGAATTGGACACAGTATTCCAGGTGTGGTCTGACCAAGACAGAATAGAGGGGTAGCATGACTTCCCTGGATCTAGACATTAGACTCCTATTTATGCAGGCCAAAATCCCATTGGCTTTTTAAGCCACTGCATCACATTGTTGGCTCATATTTATAGTTTAACTTGTTGTCCATGAGGACTCCAAGATCTTTTTCACACGCAGTGCTGTCGAGCCAGGCATCCCCCATTCTGTATCTGTGCATTTCCTTTTTTCTGCTAAACCAGGCAATCCCAACTGGATGCCCCCCCCCCCCCATGAGGGTCTTCCTCCAGGGGCAAACCAATAATGGGCAACTTGGAAGTCCATGAACAGACTCAGAAGCGGAGTGGTCAGATCTAAATACAACTTAGCAAGGTGGCACTACCTGGAGGAATCCTCCACCTTGTGTGACTGTGGAGCAGAACAAACAACCCCGCATATGTATGCTTGCCCACAATGTCCTGCCTCATGTATGGAAGAGGAGTTGTTTAAATGCAGTCGCTGTTGCCCGCTTTTGGTCTAAAATTATTTAGCTGCTTGTGATTTCCTTTATTTCATCATTTTTAAATGTATTTATTATGCAATGCTTTTGACACAAAATAAATAATTTTTTCTGCCTAAAGGGAGTATCTTCCATTTGTCCCTGTTGAACTTCATTTTGTTAGTTCAAAGTAAATAATCTGGATTCAGAAACAGAATTGTATGGAAGTGTAGATACAGCCTAGGAAAAGATAAGGCTGGATTTACACTACCATATAATCCAGTATCTCGTCCCAGATTATCTTCTTTGAAATGAATTACATGAGTCTACACTGCCATATAATTCAATGCAAAGCAAATAATCTGGGATCGCAAACTAGATTATATGGCAGTGTAGATGGGGCCTTTGTTCCTTAGCTGGCCAAGGATAAGACATTTCAGAAACTGAGAATACAGGGGAGAAAAATGGCACCTGTATTCTAGTGAATTCTGAAAACACACTCATTTAGTAAATTACACACCCTCTAATAAAAAAGGGTGTGATGCTTCTATTTTGGCAGGTGAATATCTAAGTAATGAGAGGGAAGTCTTTTTCTCTCTCAGACTGTATCTTGCTCATGTCTATCAACTATTGACTTTCACAGCAAATGCCAGATTTTATTACTTGGTAGCCTTATTTGTTTTTTCATCCTAATCTTGCAGAAGCCAAGTGAAACTGATAAGAGTGGTGTTTGGAATCCCCAGTGTGTACAGTCTGACAAGATGGAGTGGAAGACAAATATTGCTGCCTTTTACCTTTGAAGTGTTTTGTCAGAACAGGTAGCTGTGCGAAGCTGTCTCTTTCTGAGGGTGAACTTGATTCCCACCGGCTCCCCAGACGGCGACCGTGAGAAAATCTGTGCATCCTTCTTACCTGATGGATGGCACTGCAGGTTGCCCTTGAACTCACCCACACTCAGACAAACATGTATCAAGTCTGGGATCTGAAAGATGTTTTTGTGCATTTATTTAGCTTCAGTCAGATTTTCTTTAAATTGGTCTGCAAGCAAGCATAACATTTATGTTATTACTAGTTACATTGTAAAATTCAAAGAGCCCCAAAGCAGGAAATACTGGAAATGGGACAAAGGTGATGAACTCTCTGTCTTAGATTCGATTACTAGTTCCAGCCAGACTTAAGTCCAGTGGAGCAATAAATAAATTAAACAAGAGCTTTTTCACTTTAGCAGTAGAGATACTGTTACGTCATGGATCCATGTCCTTGCTTTGTGTAAACCAGGCATGTGAAAGCTTCAGTCCTCCAGGTGTTTTGGACTTCAACTCTCACAATTCCTAACAGCCTACCGGCTGTAAGGAATTCTGGGAGTTTAAGTCCAAAACACCTGGAGGACTGAAGTTTGCCCATGCCTGGTGTAAACTGTTGCCTCTGCGGTACATGGGTTCTGTATACATGACTATTCTGATCACAGGAATGCTGATGCAGTCACCTCTGTAGCATCTATGTGATTATGCAAGCTTACACAAATGGTATGTCCCCACATAAACATTGGAGGGCCAGAAGTGAGAGTGTAGTCCTTGCCATACTGAGACATCTGCATTGGATCTAATGGGATGTATGAATCAGCCCTTAAAATATTTTCATATATGAAATTGGATCTTTAAAAAATCAAATTCAAATGATATCAGATTTAAACAGTTTTTAAACCAATTGAGTATCCTAGAATGGTAGGTAAGATAAAGGTTTTCCCTGACGTTAAGTCCAGTCATGTCTGACTCTGGGGGTTGGTGCTCATCTCCATTTCTAAGCCAAAGAGCCGGCATTGTCCGTAGACACCTCCAAGGTCATGTGGTCAGCATGACTGCATGGAGCGCTGTTACCTTCCCGCCGGAGCGGTACCTATTGATCTACTCACATTGGCATGTTTTCGAACTGCTAGGTTGGCAGGAGCTGGAGCTAACAGTGGCTGCTCACGCTGCTCCCGGGGTTTGAACCTGGGACCTTTCGGTCTCCAGCTCAGTGCTTTAGCGCACTTCGCCACCGGGGTACTGTTCCATTATTCAGGTAGAGGCCACAAGGGGGTGCTAGAGAGAGACTGATTGTCCATTTTACAGGGATGGAGGGTGGCTTGAAGGAGGAAAGCCACTTCCTCCTGTTTTCCTGTTATTCCCCAATCCATGTTCCTTTTACGGAAACAACCCTTTTTTATGACATGGGAAGTGGGAAGTGGGGAGGTGGAATAACCAGCAAAAACGGGGAAAATGGTTTTCCTTCTTCCACTCCCCCCCCCCCAATAAAATGGACTATCCTTCTCTGACTAGTGCCCCCTTTTGGCCTTGGCCTGAATAATGGAACAGTACCTACATAATATCCTAGAATGTATCTCTAATGGAAATGTTTACTGAAATAAATCTGAAACAAGGTAAACTTCCTCCCCACCCAGTGCAGTACACAAAAAATTCTCAATCCACAGCAAAGCAATGTCTTTATCAAGACCAACCCAAAATACACAAAAGTGAGGACAATTATCCAGACTTCTTAGCTAGACATGACCGTGAAACCTGAAATCACATATTAGGTTGGTCCTAATAAAATTATTTTAACTCCAACAAAAATAACACATGAAGAACAGCTGTGAGGGAAGCCCTGTTGATAACACTCACAGCTACAGTGACAGAGTTGCAAAACATTTGGGGGGGGGGGGGATGCATGGATGCTTGGTAGCAACAACCAGCAAGAATGCAGAGAACCTTGCAGTGATTCTCTCAATATATTTCTTAGTAGCATACAGTACATATTCAAGCTATTCATTCATACATATTCAAGCTAAGAAGAGCATTCTTCTCTTTACAAACTCCTGCCATACAGTAAGATTTTGGAGCCCCTGGCTGAATTGTTGTACCTGTAGCTTGGTGGTTTTGTGAGCTCAGATCCTGGAGAAAGAAAAATAGTGTTTTAATATGACAACTTGTTTCATTGTGCTAAACATTTGTTTTTAATATCAGGTGTTAACATTATTTAACCTTGTTGTAAGTTGCATTGAGTTGCAAAGAAAGTAAAATAAATATGCTTACCTGTCCTGATTTTGTTTTTATTTTAGTCTCCCTCCTAAGTCTCTCTTCCTTTAGCAGGATAAAGAAGTGTCCAGTTGGCTGAAGAGGCTTATCAGCTCTGTCTGTCTGGGTGTTAATCTATTTGCCTAAGTATCTGCCACATTCACATGCAGTGATGTTTCCATTGTGACTCACCACATTTGGCTGAATGTTTTGCTTCCTGCTCCCCCTCTTCCAGCATTGTCTCTCGCCCCTCCTTTTCCACATACCACCCTTCTGACACAGCAACTACTTACTGAAGAATACTGCTGCTGAAGATAAAAGGAAGCGTCAATCGCCTTCCTTTCCACACTTTTCTTGTCCTTTCTTTTGTCTTCTTGTCTTTTCTGTGTCCTTCTTTCTTCTTGTCTTTTTGGGCCACTTCCTCACCCCACATATAGGTCTTAGAAAACTTTTAGAAAGGAAAAATGCTAGAAATTTGTTTTACTTGGTTAGTCAATGGCACTACTACATTCTACTTTTTCTATACTAAAACAGACAAAGATGAACATCTCTTTGAATGCTCTTAGAAATCAGTGTGTAATCCTGTATGAATTCAAATAAATAAGCCTTAAAAGACTCCCATCACTGAACTCAATGGGAGTGAGTGAGTGTACAGGACTGCATCCTTAATGCCAAGCTAAGGAATTTTTGCTTTCCTCTATTCTGCTGTAGATGCCACCCCCCTCCAATATATATTAGTGCTGAAAAGCTAAGAGCAGTGTCTGTTAGGTATGTCATATAATGCAAGCATTTTGGGGATAAGTAATTAGGGCATAGGATAGAAGCTTTTGGCAAATGACCCATTCAGGTGAGGAAAAAGGCAGGTACAACTGGCATACCTTTCCACTGACCCATTTTGGCAGGAACAGTACACATGGTCCTCTTATCTTCCACTTTTCCAACTATTTTTAAAATGTTCCTATTTCTTCATTTATCCCTTGGGCTTCATTTTACTTCAGTTTTTGCAAATCAAGTTCAAAGTGCAAAAGTGGAGAATCAATAAACTCAGCGGGGGGGGGGGGGGATAAGAGGATACACAGCCAACATTTACACAGCCATATAATCCATTTTCTGAATGCAGATTATCTGCTTTAAATTGGGTTATATGGCTGTGTAGACTCATAATACAATTCAAAGCAGATAATCTGCATTCAGAAACTGGATTATATGGTTAGTGTAGATGGTGTCACAGTCTTGCCCTTCCCAATGGGCTCAGGCAAATGCGCACTGCTACAGTCCCTCCTAGCTTGTCTGTTTCTCTTCAGCAATAACAATAATTATATTGGGTCGCTGTGAGTTTTCCAGGCTATATGGCCATGAGGTTACCTCATTACCTCTGAGGATGCCTGCCATAGATGCAAGAAATATGTCAGGAAAGAATGCTTTTGGAATATGGCCATACAGTCTGGAAAACTCACAGCAACCCAGTGATTCTGGCCATGAAAGCCTTGACAACACAATAATAATATTACTCTAGTTGTTTTTTTTTCAGAAATAAGGCCCAGAGCAGCTCACACTTAAAAAGCAATACAATTGAAAATGGACAAAATGTAAATATTATAATAGAATTAAACTTATACAAGTACCAAAACAATTCAATTAGAATACCGGTATAATTAAAAATTAAAATTAATAAATAAAAAGCTTTTAAAATCAGTCAGCTCTTTAAATACTTTCTGATTCAAATGCCCTCTTGAGTTGATTTTAATGTTGTTTGGTCACAACAGATGATGAGGAAAAAGGCAGGTACCATTGACATACCATTGATCTGTGACATGTTGGACAGTGTGCATAAATCTATTGAAATCTGAAATGGCTTCCTTGAGTTTCCATCACCCCTGCTACTTTTAGGATTATTGCAGCTGGCTTTTTTTGCCAGATATTTGATACTTGGGCCACACATGTCCTCCTTTTCTCAGTGACATAGGATTAAATTTCGAAGCACATTTCACACTTATACTAAAACTAGCTGTGCCCGGCCACGCGTTGCTGTGGCGAAGTCTGGTGGTATGGGAAATAAAGTATTGAGGAATTGGTGGTAGTTAAGGTCAAGGGTAAAGGTTTTCCCCAGACATTAAGTCCAGTCGTGTCTGACTCTGGAGGTTGGTGCTCATCTCCATTTCTAAGCCGAAGAGCCGGCGTTGTCCGTAGACTCCTCCAAGGTCATGTGGGATGACTACATGGAGCGGCGTTACCTTCCCGCCGGAGCAGTACCTATTGATGCACTCACATTTGCATGTTTTCGAACTTCTGGGTTGGCAGAAGCTGGGGCTAACAGTGGGGGCTCTCTCCGCTCCCCCAATTCAAACCTGTGGCCTTTCGGTCCAGAAGTTCAGCAGCTCAGCGCTTTAACACGCTGCGCCATCAGGGGATTTTATTTCCTAAAGGTTGTGATTATACAATATTTCTGATTGGTTTTTTTTTTTTTGTTGGAGGCAAGTATGAATGCTGCAATTAGGAAAAATGATTAGGATGTAATGGCCTTGCAGCTTTAAAGCCTGGCTGTTTCCTCCCTGAGTGAATTTTTTGTTGGGAGGTGTTAGCTGGCCCTGATTGTTTCCTGTCTGGAATTCCCTTGTTTTCAGAGTGGTGTTGTTTGCGATATTTTATGTGCTTCTACTGTCTGTGGCCCTGAGAAAACAGGATTTGCCAGACTTTGATGATGGGAATACTTTGTTGGGAGGTGTTAGCTGGCCCCGATTATTTCCTGTGTGGAATTCCCCTGTTTATTTACTGTCCTGGTTTTAGAGATTATATTGTTCTGCATTATTCTATCCCAGTAATTATTTCATATTAAAGAAGAATCTCACTTATCCAACATTCGCTTATACAATGTTCTGGATTATCCAACGCAGTCTGCCTTTTCATAATCAATGTTTTTGTTTTTGTAGTCAGTGTTTTAAATTCATTAGTGGTAAATTTGTAAATACAGTATAGTAGAGTCTCACTTATCCAACATAAACGAGCCGGCAGAACGTTGGATAAGCGAATATGTTGGATAATGAGGAATTAAGGATAACCCTATTAAACATCAAATTAAGTTATGATTTTACAAATTAAGCACCAAAACATCATGTTAGACAACAAATTTGTTAGAAAAAGTAGTTCAGTACACAGTAATGCTATATAGTAATTACTGTATTTATGAATTTAGCACCAAAATATCACGATATATTGAAAGCATTGACTACAAAAATGCGTTGGATAAGTGAGACTCTACTGTAAATACTACATAGCATTACTGCGCATGGAACTACTTTTTCTGTCAAATTTGTTGTATAATATGATGTTTTGGTGCTTAATTTGTATAACGATTACCTAATTTGATGTTTAATTGGCTTTTCCTGAATCCCTTCTTATTATCCAACATATTCACTTATCCTGCCGGCCTGTTTACGTTGGATAAGTGAGACTCTACTGTATATTGATAATCTTAAATTATCTCCTTAGAACTGGATTATATGAGGCCCCTTCTTCACAGCTGTATAAAATGCCCACTGAAGTGGATTATATGGCAGTGTGGAGTCAAGATAATCCAGTGCAAAGCAGATAATATAAGATTATAAATGGGTTATATAGCTGTGTGGAAGGGCCTTGAGTCTACACTGCCATATAATCCAGTGCAAATTAGATAATATGTGGAAGAAGTCTAAGTGAGGCCTAAATCTGCCTGTCCCCTAACTGAAACCTGGCTGTCCCTTGGTTGCTAGGCAACCAAGTGGGCAGAGATTAGCCCTCTAAGCTGGCAGCAATTGGATAAAAAAAATTATTGCTCTCCCTCTAATTAGGACTTTATTTTTCTTTTTGTTGTATCAACCTTGAGGCGTGGATGATGGGTGGTGTTGTCAAATTTTGAGGTTGGGGGGGCCTGTACTTTTGTTGTTTTGTGAATTGCCGTGATGCCATCACTCTTTTATATATATAGAAGAAGGTGTGGATACTTATGTGAGTAGCCTAAATGCAATTTTTATTTCTAAATATATCAGAGATATGTTGAATCAATGGGAACGTGGTTCTGGCCCTTTCACATGACACAATTATAGCTTGATTCAACTGTAGCTGCCATTGCTGTATCCTATGGAATCCTGGGATTTGTAGGTTAGGGAGAGACTAGAGCAGTGGTGCAGAACTTTTGGCCCTCCAGATGTTTGGACCTCAGCTCCCAGAATTCCTGACCATTAGAGAGGCTGGCTAGGGCTTTTGGAAGTCCCAAATACTTGGAGGGCCACAGGTTGTGCACCACTGGACTAGATCTTTAGAAAGCAACTGCCACAATCTTAGCTGAAACCCCAGAATTGCTTAGGTTGCAAATAAAATAATAATACATTTTCATACTTTACTACATAACTGTAGTGTGAAATGGCATTAGTTGTCTACTAACATATAACAATTGGACTTTGGAATTTTTTCAGTTCAGGTGTTTTGAAATATAATTCCCATCATGCCTGGCCAGCATGACCACCAGTAAGTCTAAAATGCTTTGAGTGGGTGAGTCGAGGAGCATATTAGTCTGCTTGTCCCTAGAAGAGCCTTCCCCAACCTTGTGCTCTTCAACTGATTTAGAACTGCCATCATTGGCTTTGATGATTGAGGATGATAGCAGTTATAGGACAAACACATCTGAAGGCATATAAGAGAAAGATGCTTTGGAAGAATTGGTCTGTATACTCTTTTTAGGAAACGGGTGGGTCTCTTAATACTTGCTTGTGGGCATTTCCTTTCTCTTTTGTTCACTGGGTCAGTGCTTGGGAATAGGTCTATGCTGATTGACCAATGATGTCTCTTCCCACTTTCACATGCACTTGGTGTATCCCTGCCCTCTTCTTTGGAACAATATAATGACCCATATATTGGCAGAGAGGAAAGTATTGGAACCTACTGGGTTCCGCACCCCACAAGGCCTGCAGTAGATAGTGGATTTTATTTTTCAATGTGGCCTCCCTTGTAGGCTGAATTACAACCTATATCTGACTAAGTCACTTCTTTAAATGCTGCAAAGGTCTGAATTTTCTGCCTCCTCATGCAATGGTCAAAACCTCCCATAAATCCATTTTTTCTAGGTTCTTATCTCCTGACTTTATAGTGGGTGGTGGATAATGGAGACAGTTGAGAAGTGTACAACTATAATCCTGTTAACTGAAGCATATTGACAACACACCATGGCTGGATCTACACTGCCTTATAATTCAGTGTCTGATCCCAGACTATCTGCTTTGAACTGGATGAGTCTACGCTGCCATACAATCCAGTTCAAAGCAGATAATCTGGGATCAGAAACTGGATTATAGGGCAGTGTAGATCCATCCCATGTTTGAGGAACAGAGCAAGCCTGGATAGAGCCATCCAATCTCAGCTCATGACATGCTGTGAAGGAGGTCCACTGTGGGATGGGATGGGATGCAAATATAAAACCACTGAGTTAGATATGACAGCTTAGAAAAAGAGTCAGATAGGTCAAGACAGAAAGTGTGATAGAGCCAGATAGGGATAGGGTCAGTTCGGAAGAGAGAAATGGAGGAGGCCTGAAAAGGACTTTTGGGGAGCTGAGAATGTGGAGAGAATTCAGGAAAATTGTTACTTTACTTGAAACAGGTGTTACCATGTCTTCTGCATGGAACCAGTATATGACTATCTGATTATTTTATTTTACACAATATTTTTTACTGTTTCATTTTCTACATTTCTAATATTTTAATTTAATAATTTACTGGACATGCTTTACTACACTGAACCTATTGATCATCACCACTTATCCACTACTGTGATTATCTTGAGACCGGAATATCAAATCCAGAGAAAAATCTTCAGGATAAAAGAACAAGGTGAGTGATAGGAGCCCAAAGGTTGGAACTACAGGCCAACCTAATTAGAGCTCCATCATATTTCTAGTGAATATTATGGACCACATAATCTATAAAACTCTTATAAAATCTTTAATGGTTATCTTCACGCTGTTAGAGTATCCCATTTCATGATTTTTACTGAAACCAATATTGATTATAATGAAAATAGAATCAGTAGAATTAGTTTTAAGACACGATTATTTTTAAGACACTTTAGAAGCGCCCTACTAGTAATATCTACTTTACTTTACTTTATCATTAGGTTTACTGTGATAAGTGTAACAGGATACTATTTGAGTGGTATTATTTGATGAATATATCACTTTATACATTTGAAATTTACAGTGTATATCTATATTTAATGGCTCTTCTGAATCAAATTAAATTCTGTTAAAACGTTATATTCATGAAGAACAAATGTCAGTTCTAGCAGTTCTTTCTAATGGTATCTTTTTTTTTTATTAAACAGATAACTATTCCATCCTGACATGCAATAAACTATGTACTTGTGTTTTTGTAAATGTTCCTCTTGGGAACTACAGGCGTTAAGAGTGACATTTTCTTTTACATCCCAAGAGAAGTGCTATGGAAATTGACTAAGTGCTTTATACACAGAACATTTGAAGGAAATCCATATAAATTGCTGAATTTATGCCATTTTAATATTTGTAGCATTTCCTGTCACAGAACTGGAAGAGTAGAGGAGGCTGCAGAATCAGCTGCAGAAATTTCATTGCTATAGGAGGACCCTCTTCACTTGTAACACTTTAGTCTGCATAATCTATTTAATTAAACCACAAAGCACATGGTTGGACTGTAGTTTGAGCTAGAGAGGTGGCATTTCCCTCCATCATTTCAGGCCAATATTCCCTCCACCTTGTCTATTAGTCACCAAAGTCACAAGGCATCAGCAAAAGCAGCATAGTTAACTAGTTTCAAGCACTATAGAATTGTTGTTCTTCTCCTGTGCCTTCAAGTAATTTTTGGCCCATAGTGACCCCATGGCAAACCTGTCAGAGGGCATTTGTTCTTGCTTGTCTCTGAGAAAGTATGAGTTGCTCAACGTCACCGAATGGATTTCCATGGCTGAGCAGAGATTCTGATTATGGTCTCCAGTGTCCCAGTCCAATGCTCAAATCTTTTTGCCACACTAGTTCCATTGTTTTTATTTATTGCCATCCAGTCAACTTCCACTTATGGTAATGCTACAACTGAGAGACCACCTAGTCTCCCTTTTATTAATAGCCTGACTCAGGCTTTGCAAATTAAGGGTTGTGGCTTCCTTGATTGTATCCATCCACCTATATGCAGTCTTCGTCTATGCCTACTGCCTTACCAAGCATTCTTGGTTTTTCTTGCCTGATGTCTTTTCATGATATGATAAAATTGTTATGGGTAGAATCAACGCTTTTCTATGGCAACTCACCATTATATGCTAAGTTGTCCCTCCCTCCATTCCCTTTCTACTTTCATGACCAGTGGATTGTGCAAAAGGGTTTTATGGTGGAATTGAAATGATTATATACTGTTTTAAAATATGGCTGTTTTTGCATGATAGCTAATTAACATGAGAACTAATTTCTATAATCATCTTGTTAGTTTTGTCCTGTTTTAAGCTTGTTGTAAACCACTTTGGGTCCCTTGTTGGGAGAAAGAATAGTAACTAACCTACTAAATAAATAAGTAAGCAGGGAAACCTTTTCTTTCTAATTGATTCCTTTGGGGCTATAGTTCAAATCATCCCTCGTCACCAGCCATACTTTGTTGGGAGTTATGAGATTTGGAGGCTAGCAATATCTGGAGGGCCACAAGCTCCACATCTCCTTGTGTTGTTGCTATAGCACTGGATGTAGAACTGGGTATGAGAAAGCAGGATCAAATCTCTAATCATCTGTGAAGCTCACAATTTTATATGGCTGTGGAAAATATCCCCTTTCAATAGGAAGTACTTTACTGCATTCCTGTTCACCTGTATGTAGGATGTGAACTAGGATTGTGCCTGACTTGTGCCAATGGGAGCATCAGACAACTAACAAAGCTCTGAGCTTCTTGACTCGAATACAAGACACACACACCCCCAAGCATTTCATAGACAGAACCTGGAAAGCAGGTGGTCAAGCAACATCAACACTGGCTAAAGATATCAAAGGTTATAAATAAGGAAGAGGAAACAACAAGCTTGGTGAGACTGTAGAGCTTTATTTCTACCTGTGCCTGCTAGAAAGGAATATGCCACTGTCCTCTCCCATCTCCTGAGTTAACTGAATGCAAACTACTGCTGCACCTTTAACCCAGTTTGCAGCAATGGAAGTAAGGGGAAAATGGGAGGAGGGAGAAACTGAGGTGCTTTAAAAGCAACTGAAAAAGTAGGATGGCAAAGAATTTATTAGGACTGACCCTGTCAAATCAGGACAGCTGGAGGATATAGAATATAAGTATGTGCTAAATTACCATTGATTGACCCTAAGTTCCTGTCCCCTTGATTATAAAGCCACTGCAGGTAGAAGTGGTTTTGTGGGGAAATTCCAGGAAAGTATTTGGGGCCATCCATTTCACATCTGCATTTCGGAGAGGTCATAATACATTTGAAAGAAGTTTCCTTCAATTATGAGTAACGCAAGTTGTGGCTTGACATAATGTGATGCTATATGACCACAGCACTTAATGTTAAGGATTGCTAAGGCTCAGTGGGATACTATGTGTGTGCGTGTGTGTGTGTGTGTGTGGGGGGGTTGTGCCATAAGTCCCCTCACTCTCCAGTCCACCCCGGAATATCCATTTAGTTCTGAGAAAGAACTTGACTGTGAAAAGCTGGAGAACTTTTCTAATGGCCACATCACACATGAGCATTTATCCACTTTAAATGCTATGACTGCCTCCTGCAGAATTCTGGGGTTTGTAGTTTAGGGAGGGGCCTTCAAACTGCTCATCCAGAAAAGCCCTGGGCCTCCCTAAACTACAAACCCCAGAATTCTGCAGGAGGCAGTCACAGCATTTAAAGTGGATTAAAGTGGGAAAATGCTCAAGTGTGATGAGGTCCCAAGACAATACCTAGCAAACGCAAGGCCTGACCTGTATCCCAGAGGCAATTTGTTAGTAAAATCCCTTACCTTTCCAGGCATCCTTTCTCCAATGGAAGGAACAAATCCAAAATATAAGACCTAGAGAACATTGGGAAAAGGTCAACAATGATGATGGCACCCTCTTTGACACAGCATCTTTTTGGTCATTTTAAACCCCAGCATAATCCTACAGTCTAGTACTACTTTACAAAGTGATGGCAATCAAGGGGGATTATTTTGGTAAATTAAAGTCTCATACTATCCTGCTGTCCATTCAATGTTGATGGCTATCTTCGTGACCTCGTCGTCCCCTATGAACCTACGCGATCTCTAAGATCTTCCAGTGAGGCCCTCCTCTCACTTTCGCCTTCTTCACAGATGTGTCTGGTGGGGACAAAAGAGAGGGCCTTCTTGGCCGTGGCCCCCCGGCTCTGGAACTCCCTCCCTAGGGAGATTAGGTTGCCGCCCTCTCTACCCTCCTTTAAGAAACAACTGAAAACTTGTATGTTTAGGTTGGCCTTTGGAGAGACAGCCATTGGATGACCAGCCTCATTATAATACTATTCTGAATTTTACTAGGTCGCTCTTATCTGGGTATTTTAATCTAATGATTCTATCTTTATATTGCTGCTATAGTCCCCCCACCCATGAAGTTGACTGAATTGTATTGGTGGTTGTTTGATATTATCACTGATGTATTAACTTTTGTGTTAACTTTTGTTTTATTACCCTTTTGCGTTTTAACCTGTGTATATTGTGCTAATATATCTGTGTTGTTACTTTTGTAACATTGTGAGCCACCCCGACCTGCGGCGAGATGGTGGTGGGGTATAAATAAAGTTATTATTATTATTATTATTATTATTATTATTATTATTTCTTGGTCTTCATCCTACTCAGTCATTCATAGACAAAAAAGAAAACCTCAACAGTGTGTTTAAACAAAAGGAAGACATTCATTCTTAAAAGGGATAAGTAAGTAAAGACTGGTTGACTGCAAAGCAAAATATACTACGATACTAAAGAGAAATATGTTACAAGCACATAAAGATCCTGGCAATAGTAACATTTCTACTGTCTGCGAAAAAGCATTCTCTGAGCTTAGAGTATTTAAGATTCCTTCAAATAACTTATACCAAGATTCTTGTATCACTGTTGTATGAATGGCCACTGTCAAAATCACAGTTACCACTGTATGTAGTTGCTGGGTTCCATTTCCCACTGACTACAATGTTTACAATCCTTATCTCTGCCAACTATATGTAATTTAGGACAATTTCTCATGCCTCTCATGAAGTATGTCAGACTAAAGTTGCTAAGAGTGTATCCAACCAGCAGCTTCTGTTGATAAAACAGTCGCCATCAGCAGAACAGATATCTTATTGTCAAAGGCTTTCATGGTCAAAATCACTGGGTTGCTGTGAGTTTTTCGGGCTGTATGGCCATGTTCCAACAGCATTATCTCCAAATATGCTGCTGGAACATGGCCATACAGCCTGAAAAACTCACAGCAATCCAGAACAGATATTATCTGCCTGTTTCTCCTGAAGCCACTGCAAATCTACTCTGGTGGGCTGGGGATTCTCCAAGATTGGGAGCGTGATGCAGGGAGAAAGAGGAAGGAGTAAATCTGCTGTAATTAATGTTTGATGTAACTCCTAGTCTTTTAGTTTCTGGAGAAGACATGGTAAAGAGGTGATATGGGCCGTCTTCAAAAATATGAAGGGATGTTATGTAGAAGATGGAACAGAGATCAGAACCCAAACTAATAGATTAAAGTGTCAAGAAAAGGGATTCTACTTAAATATATGAACTTGCTGAGGTTAAGAGCTATTCAAGAATAAAATAGACTGCAATGGCAAATGGTGGGTGTTGGAGGTCTTTGGAGGTCACACTTCTCATGAATGCTTTAACTGTGGAAGTGGGTTGGACTAGATAACTTTCAAGGTCCTTTCCAACTCCATGATTCTATGATTTGAAGGCTCCATAGAGCTCTTTACTGGTTATCCTCCAAAATAAACACAACTATCCTTCTGAGTAGCAATTTCTTAAATTTATTTCACATTTTTTGTTCGGCAGACCCCCAACGTTTATTTGGAAACAACATTCCTTCTTTTTGCTGTTTATGAAGAATCTCAGCTCTTGAAAGAGAGTAGAGATTTGTAGACCTTGAAATGAACTTTAGAGATGGGACAACAGTTTAGAACTGAAGCCTACACATAAATATTTCGCATTTTAAATGAGAACAATAGATCCTGTTGAAGTGTGGGAGATGAGGAGATCCTGAAGTTTTAAATAACTTCCATAAAGTTTAGTGTTGTGAAGTTCCATTCTTGTAAAAGAAAGGAACATTGTTGAATGACAGTCTAATAACAGAGAGACTGTTAATCTCTGGGATGAACTATTCAGCAGTTGATTTTTTGCATCCTTTGGTATGGCTACCCCCCTCCTTTAGGTGGAATAAAAATGAAGTCATTTTCTCATTCTTCTAAGAGTTTTGTCTTAACAAAAGTCTATTTTGGGTCTAAATAGAGAAAAGGACTGTGGGTAATGACTGGAAAGAATGACAATGAAGAAAGTGCTATATGTCAGCAGGAAGCTCTTTTAATAAGTAAATCAACTGATACAGGATTGACCTGCAAATATTCAGGAAATGCTCCAAGTAAGAACAACAACAGAAGCATTAAATTTTCTGTTATGCCTGCATGACGTTCTAAGTTACCTTTATTTTGCTTCTGCTTCTATTAGTTTAGCTAAGCGTAAGACTTCTGCCTTTTAATGAACAGAATCTCGATGCTGATAATATATCTACAAAACAGACAGGTAGTAACAGGGAAAGCTTTCCATGTCAATGTACCACTGTATTGATAAAATCTTCATCTATTTGACACCTGCGACTAAACACATGGAGACTTTGTATCGGAAATGTCAGGATTTTTTTTTAAATTATGGAGAATATCCCCTACCCTTTTACAAAAGCCAACTGAACTGATAGTTTGTCCTGACCACCTTGGGAGACACAGTGGATACAATTCTGCCTCTAACACCTTGCTTCTGACCCCTGTCCACTACCCACCACCCTTTGAGAATGGAGGTGACTGCAACTATTTAACTCTGTCTATGGTACAGCTCTGTCCTTTTTAACACTCCATATGAAGTGATTTTAGCTAGGACAGCAGATAAGAAGGTGAACTTCCACTAAACCAGATCAGCCAGGACAGAAAACAAAGCACTCCAGAATACAGAGGTATTTTACTGTTTGGCAAAAATGGATGTAAGTATCAAGCCAATGCTCAAAAAGTACAAACATAACGTCATAAAAAAACACAAGACATTTTATACACTTTTGATAGCTGATTAGCTATCTAATTGGCTAAGAAATGGGAAGACTAGGATCCATGCAGGAATTAGCTTCAAATTTCTCTAATGTTACAGACTGGAGAAGGGGATCCCCATGGCAGGAAGAATAACAGCTGATTGTTGGTAGATTAAAATGTCCAGTCTGTTGCAGAGATGCCCCCTTGGAGGGTGTGAAACCAAAGAAGATGGTGACGCGGGTATGCAGATGATTCCTTGATTGATTTAAGTGTCCAGTTCCATGAAGACAAAGGTGAAAGACCCAGAAAACAAAAGGTAGTAATCCTGGGTGACCAGAGGCTTGGCTGACCTTCAGAAGCCTTTAGCCTTTTCTTCTTTGAAAATCATAGACCTCTAGTCACATTTAAGCAGGTAGACAGTGTAAAGAGAACCCTGGTGATAAAGGGATTATCTGTCTTGCATACATGCACAAAGAAACTAATATCATCTAGCTTGAGAGATCACTGGGGCACCTTCTTAATTGTTCAGAGATCTCAGTTCCCAGAAGCTTATGTAAATAGGGAGCACTGGGGCAAACAGGTGTCTTCATAATACATTTGATACAGTTTTATACATTTAGGAATTGATATAGTACTGTATATACTCAAAGATAAGCCAAGTTTTTCAGCCCTTTATATGAGCTGGAAAAGCCTCCCCCGGCTTATAATCGGGTCAAGGTCAAGCTGGCAGTGGAGCCTGGAGGCCATTGCTTGCAATATATGATATATTTATCTCTCATCTTACCCTCCCTTATCAGTGTTTACTTTTCCAAAGCCTCCCTCGCTTTTAACCAAGGGAATGTTTTGACAAGGGAAAGAAGCCCTTGCAAGTTAGGAAGAAGAATATATATATATATATATATATATATATATATATATATATACCCATTAATCTTATAAACGCATTTCCCCCTGAAATGTTTGTTAAACTCTGCTACAGATATATAAGCATTTCCCCCTGCAAGCCTTTGCAATCCCTATGTACCTTTATATTTGTATCTATCTATCTACATTAATTTTATATATGAATTTTCCCCTCATATGTTTGCAAATCTTTGCTAATCCTATATACATATAGATATCTAGAGATTTTCATTTACCTGTATATCTGTATCTATGTGTATACATTATTTTATATATGAATTTTTGCCTCACATATTTGCTAGTCTTTGCAAATCCTATACAGATATAATTATCTATATAGAGAGAAATGTCTAGATAGATATATATATATGAGTATAGATATATAGGGCTTGTAAATATTGCAGGGGGAAATGCACACACACAGAGAGATTTCTAGATAGATATAAACATAAATATATAGGGCTTGCAAATATTGCAGGAGGGAAATGCACATATATAGCGAGAGGATTTGCAAACATTTCAGGGGGAAATGCATATGTGAAGTTAGTATACATAATTATAGATCTCTATCTAGCTCTGCATTGTTTATGTAGGCATTGAATGTTTGCATGTTACTATGCTGGAAGCTGGCCTGAGTCCCTATGGGGAGATAGGGCAGGGTACAAATGATGTTTTTTATTATTATTATTATTATTATTATTATTATTATTATTATTATTATTATTAAGTTATTGTTAATACCATATTGTTTTTGTTAACCCTACTTTTCCACTTACAGAGCTAGTTTACAGTTTATCTTTGAAATACGGTAAATATTCAAAAACATTTAACCTACTGATGCCTCAAAATAATTTCATTGGGATCTATTTTTATTTTGAAATTTTCCAGTAGCTGCTGCATTTTCAACCCTCAGCTTATACTCCAGTCAATAAGTTTCCCCAGTTTTTTGTGGTAAAATTAGGTGCCTCGGTTTATATTAGGGTCAGCATATACTCAAGTATATACGGTATACAATCAATACAAGTGATGCAAGAAATATCATTTCATGCATTTATTAAAGGGTTTTGGTTCTAATATAGTTTGGGATACAGTTGCTGCGGGGTCCTTCCGGAGCCTCCAACAGTTTTGATACTGCAGAACTTCGAAAGATCAGGAGATCAGGTTTAAAAATAAGTCTCATTAATGTCCATAAATAATTTGTAAGTGGGGATGCTGTGGCTCGACAACACACAGAGGCAGGACAGAACTAATATGTTAAGACACCTGTGTTAAACACAAGGCCCACATGTTACATCTAGCCCACCATGCCATTTTATGTGGCCCGTGAGACTTTCAATGCCAGGGCAACATGGTTAATTTTACAGTCTTATAATGAAAATGACCCTTTGAAGGCAACCATAAGACTGATGCAGCCCCCAATGAAAATGAGTTTGACCCACCTGCGTTAAGTCAACAGTAAGTGGGTAGTCATTGTGCCATCCTGAGTTTCTCTGTTGTTCAATATATATACCAGACTTTTGAGAATATCTATGATTCCTGTCCTTTGAGGAAAGATGAAACATATTCTCTTCCCTGTCAGCCCCTGACAACAGCTCTTTGGTTCCACACTACAGCCATCTTATGCTTCTTATTTTTCCTCTCTGTACTTGAATGACATGACATTATTTCCTGATTCGTGATGCTATTTCTGCCCTAAAATCTCATAACAATAAAAGTGTGCATCTGTGTCTCTGCCATTCATGACCCACTGATGATTTATTGCCACTCAAATTACAGTGTCAATTTTTACCTCAAAAGGGGCCTGTCTCACTCAGGAAAGATCTGTCTGAGAAATTGCTAAGTTTCCTTAAGAAAGAAAAAATAATAATTGTTATTGGTTCAAATATATATAAAATTTGAATAAAACATGCAGAAAAAAACTACAAAGGCACAATACAAAACTACCAATAACAA
This sequence comes from Anolis carolinensis, assembly GCF_035594765.1. NCBI lineage: Eukaryota > Metazoa > Chordata > Lepidosauria > Squamata > Anolidae > Anolis > Anolis carolinensis. The sequence continues at coordinate 105,663,108 of NC_085842.1, read as the reverse complement.
AAACTTACCACACAGCCTACAGTAACCTAAAGTTCCTAAATATAAAACAAAAACAAAAAATAACAAAAGGGGTGGATGATTTCCAACTTTCTTTTCTGCTGTTTTATCTTAAATCTAGCAATCCTACGTCTCTATACCTAATCTAGAAATGACACTTCATCTATTTATTTAAAATTCCTGCAGTAAACATAGGGGCCTCTTTTGGTGTGTGAGGACCAAGGGGGCACTCTCTACATTTTAGTCAGAACATAATACAATTGTGTACATTTGTGTAAACAATATGTACACAATACAGTTGCATACATTTGTGTACAAAATTCAATTCACATCTGTGGAAGAACATAACACAGGTATTTGGGAAAACATTGAGAAAGTTACTATAGGTTTCTCTTGTTCTCTCTCGTTCTCTCTCTTTCTCTCTGTTTGTATACTGGAATTTCCCTGCTTTCAGGTGTTTAGTGATTTTCCTATTTTGTTAAGGTTTTATTGCAAGTGATGGTTGTGAGATAATTTGTAATAATTTTTTACATACTTATTGTGTACTATAATTTTATAAATTAAAAAGACAATGATTACATTGCAAGAGGCAAAAGAGTGAATAACACCTGTTCAAGCCTTCAGCAGTCTCAATCTGAGACTTACATATGGAAATAGTAAGTAAAAATCTGTAGTTACTATAGAAAGCAATCTTTAGCTACTGATTTAGAGTTGTATAAAACCTAATGGAAGATAAACTCTTTGTTATGAAATGTCTGGTAATTCCAATTGTGTCTTCATCATGCAAAAGCTATATTTCCGTTTTTCCTCTTAAGGATCAGCAAACACAGGCAGAGTACAGCCTTAGTGAATGAAGATGAAAGAGGAATACAGGCAGTGTCCCCTCAGGAGATTATATCATTTGCTTACAAAAGTGTTCAATGTGTCCATTCTACCCTTGGGTATAGACAAATTCTCTAAGTTTCCTAGTTCCACTTCTAATTCTCTAGTTCTACTACCATATTTTATTGCTGTTAAAATTATTTTGAAAACCCTAGAGACTTTGTCTTCAGGGCCTAGGAAGCTGATGAACTTAAGGAAAGCAAGGGGGACACACTACATGACACAGTATCACAGAAAAAACTTTAATTCCATCTCTTGTTGGCAACATATATTGTTGTTGGTTTCCCATTGCAATGTATAATAAAGAATGTATACACCGGAGGGGTGGTAAATGGGGAGATAACGAATGGGCATGTTTGATTTTAGCCCATGTCCAGGTTGAGGTCACTAAATTTCTAATTGAAGTTTTCAAGAACGGATGCAGCATTACACTGCTAACTCATGTTCAATTTATGATCAACAATAATTCAAAGGTCCTTCTCCCACGTAGTATTGTGGAGCATTCCATCCATCCACCACCTCATCCTATACCTGTACATTTGGGACACCAATGCACAGAGAAAAGAACAGAACAGAATAGAATAGAATGCACTGAGGTTGGGAAACAAACAAGATGAGCTTGAAGTCCTAGTTCAGGAAGGTAAGTATGATTTTATAGACATAATGGGGACCTGATGGAATGATTTCTATGACTGGAATTCAAATGCAAAGTTCAGTTGAATCTTTGTTTGCTCTCACCTATTAATTTGCTGCCAGTTTTTCTGTGGATTTAATTCTATCCCTTCAGATTCTCTTACAGAATTCACATTCTCGTGTTTAGAGATTGCTTTTGGGATGATGTTTGAGCTATCCACAAGGATTTAGTTGAAAGCCCAATTGATGAGATATGCTTCTACCAAACACAGTTTCTCCAGTCTCCATGGGATTCAACCCATCAGTAGCCAGTAGTCCTCTATCTAATAAGAGAGGACTGTGTCTCAAAAGCCAAATCTACATAATCTACATAGCCAGTCATTCACTTTTCTTATCTTCCTGTCTTTCTATTCTTCACTAACACTTGGACCTCAAACATTTTCAGCTTCCTGCTTCATAGTCAGAGGTTTTACAGTCTGACATTACCTGGATAACTTTGTTTTACCAGGTTCAAGGCATATTTATCTTCATTTACACTTGTATCTGTCTTCCCAGTGAGCTGACCCAGAAGACCCTTTCCCAACAATTGCATATTTCATTTCTATGACATCACAGGTAACTTGGGTTTGGGCCCTGAGATCTGAAGGAATAAAATACTGTTGATTTGACAGCCACAGTTCAGGAACATTGTTGGCCATGGGAAATAAATGTGGTACAGAAAGTGGAGATAAATGGTATGTGATAGTGCAAAGCAAAGTTTGGATTTTTCCATAACAGGACAAATTGCCAGATGTGTTTTTTCTTTGCAAACATTTGCCTTCATGTCTATGCTAGAAATAGTAAGAAGAGGTAGCTGACCAAATCAAATATGAGGTGGGAAAGTGGGATTTTATTTGCAAAATGGATACTTGGCTAGATAGGAAATTTGTCCTTTATTTCTATTTCAGTTTTTATAGAGGAAACATGCTATAGGTCATGGTTTATTCATTTCCTCAGTGAGCAAGTAGCTACTGAATGTCATAGTTTTTTCAGTGAAATGTCACGCCACACAAAATGTTTCTTACTTATTTTATTAATATAAATGATGATGATGATGATGATGATGTCTCTGCCAATGGTTTGACATTCAGCCGTTAAGGACACTTGCTGCTGAGTCAAAAAACTAAAGTTTGCGTGTATTTCTTTATTTATATTATACAAATGGCTCACTAGGGAGCTCGAGGCAAGATGCAAAATAAATAATAATGCATGAGAGTTAACAGATGGTCAGACAAGACCAGGCCTCTTTTATCTCAGCAATACATCACATGTTTTGGGGGTCTCCAGTGGGGTGCCATTGGATGCCATGGCCCACAGAGAATTATCAGGATGCTCTCCATAATCTAGGGTGCCTTTCATGCTCTGTAGTCTCTTCTCTGCTGGATTATACATTATAAAGGACCAGTCTCACACTTTTTGTTCATATACATCTTCCAATTATTCTGACTGGTAAGGATTCTTAGAAAAAAGGGTATGTGTGTGTGTTTGTATATAGAGGGGGGTAGTTCTAATTGGACAAATCAGAAAGAGAAAGACTATTTAGAAATTTTCTTTCTTTTATCTCTGTTTTCATAGAAGACAGGTCCCATTCACAATATATAATTATAATATTATATTATATTATATTATATTATATTTATTTATTTATTTGCAGTATTTATATTCCGCCCTTCTCACCCCGAAGGGGACTCAGGGCGGATCACATTACAGATATAAGGCAAACATTCAATGCCTTTAACATAGAACAAGGACAAGACAAACATGATGTTCTCACATGTGTCTCAGTATGGTGTAGTGATTAAAGTATTAACATTAAAGCTCATCTCCCCAATGCATCATGAAACTCACTAGATAAGCAAATGATTCACTCTTTCCCTTCCTCTCTCTTGCACTTTTTGACTGACCTGTCATGGTGAGGGAGAGGAAGAGGACAGCCAGACATACACTGTCCTAAGCGAACTTTAGGAAAACAGGATTGGAAGAAACAAAACAAATGGTTATTAAAACTCCTTGACAGTAAATAGACTGAAGGTGTGTGCTTTCCATCTTTCGGGAGTTCTTTAGTTGTATATGGCTCATGATAGGGAGGTTGGACTAAATGACCCTTGTGGTCCTTTCCAGGTAGCAGGTGATCTGACAGCCACCCCTTAGTATCTCCTGCAGAATCACAGAGAGCAGGCTGGTTGTCTCCTTTTGGTCTGTACAGAGCAGCCATTAGTGGATGCATGTTTTTGCTCTTGAAAAACAAACATATTTGAATCCATCCTTTCTCACTCGCATGTCAAGCTAGCCAGGTGTTTTTACTCAGAATCGAAAACTTTTAAAAAAAGATAAACAGTTTTGTCTGATCAAAACAACATATAATATAAAATATATTCTATTTTAACTGCTATAGGACCATCCCATGGAGTCCTGGAATTTGCATTTTAGGGAGGGACATTTAGAATACTTAAACAGAGAGTTCTAGTGCGACCTGAAACTACAAACCTCAGGATTTCATACAATGTTACTATGGTAGACAAACTGGAAAATAGTACTATAAATGTGTGGTGTGAATGGGCCAGTTGTGACTAGTTGCTACCAAGCATGACACATTTATCAGGAAATTGTGGTATTTGTTGTTGTATTGCACAAGTGTTTTAAAGAATATACCAAACTACACTTCTGTTCTCTTATGCTACTTTTCAGCAATTTCTGACCTCTGTTGCAATATTTTATTCCTGCCCTTTAATGGCCTTTAAAAAAAAAAAAAGATTCTGAGCTATGCTAGAATTGCAAAGTATCCTTTCCTCATTTGTCTTTTAATTTTTTAAGTTATAGTGCATCACTGCAATGATACTTTTGCACTATATTCTTAAGAATCTCCTTAAGAATCTAAAAAAATGGTGGAGAAATTTTGATCCTCAAACCAAAAGATTAGCCTCATTTTTGGAAGAGCCTTATTTTTGATCCAAAAAATTTACTACAAACAGTTCCCAAAAATAATAACAAGTGGAGGCAAAGTCAACAACAACTGGCAAATCCCAGTGAAACCTAAGAACTCACAGCTTTAGACGCAGGTCTTCTTAAGTTGATGTTCAGTTGATGTCTCCGCCCCCTACAAAGGTGCCAATGATTGGTACATTTGATCCTTCAAGGACTAGTAGCTGGTGGCTTGTAGGTGTGTCAACTTGGCATGTGAACTTTGGAAACGGGGCTAAAAGTATAATAGAGTCATGGACCATCCAATCCAACTTCCTGCCATGCAAGAATACACAAGGCCAAGAAAAGCAGCCAGGGTGAAGAAAGGGAATCTTGAGGGAAAATGGCAGGGCTTCAGTGGGAAGCAAAAATGAAGCCGTCAAGGCTTGAGGATATTGTAGAAATAAATATATGTACAAGGAATTTGTTTTAGAGTGATTTGGGGAAAACTGACTGGCTGGTTTTCTCCAAAATTGGCACCCTAAGCACAAAGCTGTATTACTAGAGGTGTGTAAAAAGTCTGTCAAGTTTCAGAACGTTTGGTTCATCCACTAATTTTAAGGACATTTTGAATGTTTTTACAAATATTTTTTTAAAAACTACAAGATGTATCACCTTGAATGTCTGCATACTAAGACAACATAAGCAAGGCATCAATCCTGCAGAGTTTCAGAAAGATTTGTTAATCTACTGATTTTTCAGAATTTAAAAAAGTTTTTTTTCAATTAAAATTATTTTTAAAATGCCAGAGGTATCCCCTCAAATTGTGGCACAGTGAGACAACATGAACAGGGCAGAAAGTTTGCCAAGTTTCAGAACAATTAGTCTGACCACTGATTTTAAAGAATTTTTTTTCACTTTAAGCACATGTGATTAACCTACACCAGGGATTTAGGGTGGGCAGCCCCATTCTTCTGACATGAACAGAATTCTGGGAAATGTAGTTTAGGGCAGGGCCTTTTGAATATTCTGCTACAGAGGTCCTTGCCTTCCTAAACTACAATTCCCAGAATTCTGATTGCTCCAGAAGACTGGGGCTGCAGTTTGGGGTTGAAAATTTTCAACAGAGGAAGGCTATAGAATGGATGAAGGGACAGAAAAAACAGAATTCTCAAAAACTTACTATAAGTTTAAGTTTTAAGAAATACACAGAAACAGAACGGACCTTCAAAGAACACATCATTCTCTCCTGCAGACACCACAAAATACACAGAGGAAACGTTGAGGGGAGCATACAACATCAACTTTGCAGAAAGCCACGTGATTTGGCTTTCTTCTTCTAATTGGCTGACAAGGAAAAAAACAGCATACAGTTGCCTGCCCCCTCCCATCCCAGCCCACACTCCAGACAATTACAGAGTGTTGCATGGGGGAGTTGGGTGCTCCGAAAGTTTCGAAGGCTTGTGTTTTGATTCGTAAATGCTTAGGAGGAGTCCTTTCCGATTAGTAATTTGGAGATTCGTATTCACAAATTATCCAAATTTCTGAATTACGAAATGGAGCACCAAAAGTTTGCACACCCCTAGTAATTACACTGGTGTAGTGCTCTAACAGGAATTCTGGCCATGTCCACCAGGATGCACAGTATATCGCCACTAAAGTACAGTGAAACGGGGTGAAAATTGTTTGTTTGTTTGTTTGTTTGTTTATTGTAATTAGATCCCAACTTTGCCTTGTATTCAGATTTGGAGGCAAGTACCTGGTATTTTTTGCCTGGCATTTTATCCTCAGCGAAGTAAGTGTTCAGTTCTGCAGTATATAAAATATCATAATTATTAATACATCTCTTTCTAAAATTTTCAAATGCAGAATCCTGCTTTACATGTGACCAATGGGCCACATTCAAATTGTGGGGTCATTTCACATAGATGATGTATATTACCATTTCTCAGTGACTTCATGGATGGTTGAAAGTCTAGGCTGTCAAACCTTATTTGGGTAGATGAAAATTGACTTTTGTCAGCCCCATTCTTGTTAGAAAAAGGCCTCTTTAATATTTTCATACATTTTCTGGTTAACTGTGTTCATTGGCTATGCCAGAAAAGCATTTTGAAGAATTTATCTTCTATATTATTAGATGATCCCTTGGTCAAGCAAAGTATAAGTGCAGCTCATTTAGAAAGATACATTCATCTTTTATATGAAAGTGGCAAGTGGTTTTGTTCAGCTGTTCATATATTGTGATAGGATACTTCTGTTTCAATATGTTGTTTTCTAACAGAGTAGTCTATTGGTTTTTGAATATATGTGTGCGTAAACACACATAGAAGCTGTATTATATTTATTTTTCTATTTGTATTCTTGCATTTTGGTTGCTTCCTTGGATAGATTTGCTCTGTAAGGCCTCTTACAAACATTTAAATAAATAGAAACACTGCTAATGATCAATAAAAAATATAGTGTCTGAAAGAAGCCGCACAAAGATAATCTATATGATTGATAAATTCTTTGTCCTCAGTAAAAACAACCCCAGCTGGCAAGCCTCGGGAACAAGACAAAATGCAGGCCATAAGTCTGCTCTTTCTTTGTTTGAGGAGTGTGTAAAGCATCTGTTCAACAGCTATATTCTCTTGTCCATCCAATCCTTCATCCTGTCATAATCTAATGAGGATCACAGCAACTCACTGCCCTTCGATATTGGGTTCCATATGCCACACACTGAGCAACCCGTGTTTATTATTAGTGCTTGTAGAGTCCAGTAGATACTTCTAACATACGTAGAGTATGATTAATTTTAATCACAAGTACTCATTACTTGCCATGATGCATACATATTCCCACCAGTATCAAAAGTAGCTTTCCTCTATTTCAGTTACTGGGCTGCACAAATGTGGATTTGCCCATGTGTTGTTATACTCACATCTTACTAGTGAACTTTCCATCTAGTTGCGCATTGGCTTTGGGTCACATATTTTACTGAATGTATATTGCACATTTCTCTCAAAGTGAGACCTCAGGTGTAAAGTGAGACCCACAGCTCTTCATTAGTCATATTTGTATCCCACTTTTCCTCTATTCATCACAAGACAATGCAAAGACCGTTTTATCCTCACAACAAGTTTCTGAGGCAGATCAAGTGTAGACTGGGAAATGGAAGGAAAAACTAGCCCAAGGTCACTCAGTGAATTTCCTGACTTGGTGGGGATTTCAACCGGAATCTCCCAAGTCTTACTCTAATCATTATACCATGTTAAGTCATATGCTGTTAATTTTTTCTTTATATGTCAGGAAACATCAAGTCTGTCCACAGGCCAAAATCAAATGCTTCCATGTGAGCTGGCAGTTCAGAGGATTGAACATGGGGCACCTTGGGAAGCAGCTGACCACTCCAGTCTGTCATAGTAACCAGGTAGCATAAATATGTGAACAGTGAAGGGCAGGCTAACCAGGCGGTGTCATGGCTTCTGTTGCCCTGTTGTACAAAGACAGAGGAGATCCTCCACTTTGCATGTAGCTCCTTTGCTTGATTCAAGACACTTAAACCCAATTTCACAATCTCTAAATCTATGTAGGATACTATCTAACAACCATATTGGTTGTAAATCACATCTGATATACTTATGTGGGAATACGGGATCAATAAGTTGGAGGCGACTTGATTTGTTGAGTGCAATGCACTGATCTGAAATGGGTTATTCTTTCAAATAATATCAAGATGATATCCTGCCCAAGAAAGGTATGCTGATTTTGTAAAAAAAAAAAAAAGGTGTACTAATGTTATATGGAATATCTAAACTTAAGTGTAAAAATGTTATACAGTGTTTGAATACTATAAGGAGGATTTTCATTCCTTTTTTCCTCGTGCAAGTTCTAATGATAGAATTACTGGAAGATTTATGTCCATGGTGGGATGTTCGAAAATGGCTGTAGTGATAGTTCATGCATTTTTCTAAAAGTGATAACTCCCTTGAACTCTGTATCTACTGTAAGGCATCCCAAAATAGTTTTAATGTTTAGCTTCAACACACTGAATAACTACCTCTATCAGTTGATGTGTAGTATATTTTTAGAGTGAGATACTGCCTTGCAGCACCACAACAGCCACTGCCTGGGAGAGAAAATCCAACATCTGAACTGACTTTATAAATTAATACAAGATAAATATAAATTCTGATACAGATCTTTACTGTACTTAAGAATTCACAGTAATATTTCCCATCTTTAAGATTAAGAAGAAAGGCTAAGAGATAACGTACCTCCCAAGACAAGCCAGGGTGTTATGGTAAAGATAGGGTGCAAGCAGTGCTCCCCCAAATCCTATCTCTTACAAGTTACAACCACGTTCCAGGGTGGCAATGGGTGGATTCATGTACAGTACCATAAAACACTGCAGTTTGAATGTTGGGGAAAATGTAGTCATCATAGTATTTTCTAAGCACCATGTTGTGAAATTGGTTCTTTTGTCACTAATGAGGCTGTGTTCATACTGTAGAATCAATGCAGTTTGGTACTGTCTTTAACTGCTGTGGCTTAATGCTACAGAATCATGGGAGATGTAATTTTGCAAGGACTCTGTCCCTCTATGCTAGAGTGATGGCTTGTCATGAAGCTCCAGATTTTGAGATTCCAAAGTATGGATTCATAGCATACTTTAAAGTGATGTCAAACTTCAGGCCTGCTCAACCTGTGGCTCTCCACGTATTTAGGACTTCAACTTCCGGAAGACCTAGCCAACTTGTCCAATGGTCAGGAATTTTGGAGAACTGATGTCCCAAATACCTGTGAGGCCACAGGTTGTGCAGGCTATGTGAGGGCTAGGCCAGCTTTTCTTTTTTATCCCGGAGGAGCCCCTGAAATAACTGTCACGTCTGAGGGAATCTCTGCATTAAAAATTATCATATCTACGGTGCAAAAGAATGTTTATTTTTTTGCCAGTCTTTTACAGAACAATACAATTCCAATAACTATTGGTTGACAAACCTTAGTCTAGATAATGGTGGAGTGTGGAGTATGACTCTAGAGACCGGGGGGGGGGGGGGCATCTATGCTGTAGAATTAATACGGTTGGCACCACTTAGGGTTTTTCCCTGACATTAAGTCCAGTCATGTCTGACTCTGGGGGTTGGTGCTCATGTCCATTTCTAAACCAAAGAGTCACTGTGATTTGTAGACACATCCAAGGTCATGTGGCCTGCATGACTGCATGGAGCGCTGTTACCTTCCTGCTGGAGCAGTACCTATTGATCTACTCACATTAGCATGTTTTCAAACTGCTAGTTTGACAGAAGCTGTGGCTAAGAGCACACCCTGTTCCCAGATTCCAACCGCCGACCTTTTGATCAGCAAGTTCAGCAGCTCAGCGGTTTAACCCTCTGCGCTACTGGGGGCACTTTAACTGCCATGAAATTGTAGGATTTATAGTTTGGCAAGGCACCAAGCACTCTGTGTCACAGAAGGCAAAAAAAAAAAAAAACGTGTAAAAGTGCAACTCCCAGCATTGCATATCCTTGAGCCATGGCAGTTCAAGTTACATTGAGTTGCATTCATTCCCCTGGGTAAAATGAATTCTCCCAGTCCCTAGTTGCCAGATAGTAATCTGTTCAGCATCTCACTCGCTTCCCTGGCCCTGTGATACGCTGTTTGCACTACCCCTTGCCCAGTCCTTTTATAGTTAATTGTTGTTTATTCGTCCAGTCACTTCCAACTCTTCATGACCTCATAGATAGTGAGTAGGCCTTTTTTAGTACTCCTGACCACTGGACTCCTGAACCTCGCCTGTTGGGAGTTTTGATGTACATATATATATGTGTGTGTGTGTGTGTGTTTTATCAGGCTTTTTCTATTTTATGATGTGTTCATTTATATTCATTTTTAGTCATTATTTTATTTGTCATCGTTTTATTAAGTTACATTTAGGTTGTTTATATTGTCTAATGTGCCTTGTCTTGATGTATACTGTTTGTTTGTTTTTTCTTTAGGCATTGAATGGTTGTCATATGTTGGAAACCGCCCTGAGCCCCTTTGTGGAGCTAGGGCAGTCTAGAAATATGGAGCCCCAGATGGCACTTTGGGTTAAACTGCTGAGCTGCTGAACTTGTTGACCGAAAGGTTGGAGGTTCGAATCTGGGGAGTGGGGTAAGCTCCCGTTATTAGCCCCAGCTTCTGCCAACCTAGCAGTTTGAAAACATGCAATCTATGTGAGTAGATCAATAGATACCACTCTGGTGGGAAGGTAACGGCGCTCCATACAGTCATGCTGGCCACATAACCTTGGATGTATCTATGGAAAATGCCGGCTCTTCAGCTTAGAAATGGAGATGAGCACCAACCCACAGAGTCAGACACAACTAGACTTGATGTCAGGGGAAAACAGTTACCTTTCTAAATAACATTTATATTTATTATTGACACAAAGACAGAGCATGACACAGCAAATGAGATATATCGCGTTTCCCTGAAAATAAGACATCCCCTGAAAATACGACCTAGGGGAGGTTTGGGGGAATTGCCAAATATAAGACATCCCCGAAAGTAAAACCTAGGAGGGACACATGCTTTCCCCTCCTTCTCCTTCCCTTCCTCGGCAGCAACAGCTCCCTCTTCCTCCTCTGCCAAGGAAGGTGAAGGAGGGATAAGTGCGGGCCTTTCCATCCTTTTCATTTGCATTGCATGCGAATTCCTCAGTGGAAGAAGAGGAAGCAAAATAAGAGCTAGCGTGTAATTGGGAGCAAAAATTAATATAAGACACTGTCTTATTTTTGGGGAAACACGGTATATGCTGGATTCGCATCACAGAATCACAAGTCGAATACTTCCCAAGCGTTTAGGATTGCATTATCATCATCATCCATCCATTCATCCACCCTAACTGGATGGCCCCCCCAAGAGGGTCTTCCTCCAGGGGCAAACCAGGAATGGGCAACTTGGAAATCCCTGAACAGACTCAGAAGTGGAGTGGGCAGATCAAAAGACAACTTGGCAAGGTGGCACTACCTGGAGGAATCCTCCACCTTGTGTGACTGTGGAGCTGAACAAACAACTCAGCATATGTATGCTTGCCCACAATGCCCTGCCTCATGTACGGAGGAGGAGTTGTTTAAAGCTACAGACAATGCGGTTGCTGTTGCCCGCTTTTGGTCCAAAACTATTTAGTTGCCTGTGATTTCTTTTCTTTTCTATTTTATTTCCATTATTTGAAATGTATTTGCTGTACCAATGCTTTTGACACGAAATAAATATAAATCATCATCAGATCCAGCTCAGGATTTGAATTCCTGCTTGGCCCTAAAAACCCACTTCTGTACTAGTCACGGTCTCTCAGCCCCAGGAAACTCTGAGCCAGGGCACACTACAAAAAGCCAAGCCTGTTAGAAAGCAGCACTCGCTCTTGAACCCAGGCCTTGAGCTCTGGAGCAAAGAGCTGCTGAGAAAGTTCAGCGGAGAGGCGCGCATCAGCACCCAAAGCCCCAAATATTGGCGGAGTCCAGCTCCACGAGGGGGAGGCGGGTTTCCCGAGGGGACAAAGGTTCCCGGCGCACTTCTGGGAAGAAGAAAGAGAAGCAACTGTCCTCCTTTCTGGGGGTGTGGCCAGCCGTTGCAAAGGGACGAGGGAGAGCCACCGCCACCAGCGCGCTTTCCGAGCCGCCTTGTTTGTGCATCATCCCAAGGTCAAGGCGAGCACGGCAAGGGGCGGGAGGCGGAGGAGGAAGAGGAGGGCGGGCCCGGCTCCTCTCTCTCCTTCCTGTGTCAACTGTGCAAAGTTCTCTCCTGTGTGTCTGTCTGTCTGCAAACCGCAGAGATCTTGGGGAGGAAGAGGAGGGAGGAGGGGAGGGCTGGAGGGATCGCAGCGAGAGCCGGGCGTGAAGTGGGACAAACCGGCGAATCAGGAGGGAGGGAGAGAAGGAGGGAAGGCTGTCCCTCCAGGCTCGGAGCGCGCCTTCCCCGCCTCCTTCCTCTTGGCAGGACGAAGGAGCAAGTGCTTCATAACGGCTCCCGGTCGGGGTGGGTGGGTGTGGGGAGGGGGACACACACCTTGGGCTCCCCACACCTCCTTCATGTGTTTCGCACCCCAGAGAGGCGAGACCCACATAACTTTGGGAGCCCTGCGCTTTGCCCCCTTGGCGCACTTCCTGGCCGCCGCTGCCCCATAAGCCCACCTTCCCGCCCCTCTGCCCGGGGTCTCCCTGCAGCCAGCCCTCCCTCCCTCCCTCCCTCCCCGCCAGCTCCACCCCCGAGCCCCGTCCTGCCCTCCCCTGGCTTCGGCTCCGCGCAAGACGCGTCTTCTTTTTTGACGCAGGAAGAAATGGCAAATTTGAAGTACGTCATTAATATGGCGCCAAAAGATTTGGTTAAGTATAAGCTCAGGATTATGATTATTATTTGGGAGAACGGGGGGCGGACGGACACACGCACACCCGCGGATCAGGAGCCTGGCGCAGGGTGAGCTCCGAGGAGGGGAAAGCGTTGCACCCCCGAGGAAAGGAGCCCGGAAAGTGTGTGTATGTTTATGTGTACGTATTCGCGCCAGGCTGAAGATCATTGCGAAAGTGACCTGATCAGGCTTGTCGAGAGGGATCGAGAGGGAGAGGGCAGCAAAGGCGAGCGAGCCTGGCTTTGGCGTGTCTCCCTCCCTCTCCCTCCCTCCCTCCTCTCTCTGAGCCCTTTGCAGCTGCCCAAGGCGCAAGGAGAAAAGCAAGCGATGGGGACTCGGCGCATCGGAGGGAGGTGAAGGCGAGGGAGGGGAAGGGGAGGGAAGGGGGAGGAGGAGGAGGAGGGAAGGGAGAGAGAGAGGCAACACATGCCCAACACAATCAGGGATGGGACCCACGTCTGCAGCTGCACCTGGACCTGCTGCTCGCCGGGAAGAAACAACCAGCAAGAAAAGAAGACATTGAAAAGGAACGTGGAGAAAGAAAGGGGGGAGAACTCGCCAGCATCCTTACTCCTCATTGAAGAAGAAGTCGTCGCTTGGCCAGCAGAGGAGGAGGCAGAGCAAGGGCCAGTGGCAGGATTTTCGGGAGAAGAGGGGGAAAAGTGGATTTAAAAAAGAAACCGAAATACGCAGGATTGTGCTGGAAGCCGAGCCGGGAGGATTGCGTGTGTGGGTCTGCGCCCATGGAGTTACTTTGTCTCGGCTCCTGAGGGGAAAAGAGGGGGGATGCTGCGCCCCGTGGCCGCCCAGGGAGCCCGCCCTCGCCGACGCCCCTTCGCCTAACGCGGCCCCGGAGGACGACGCCCGCCCGCCCGCCCGCCCGGCCAAGGTAACAAGCCAGCGGGAGCCTGCCCGCGTTCCCCCTTCGCCTTCCCCGCAGCTTCCCTGGGTGGCTGGCTCCCTCTCGCTCTCTCCTTCTCCCTCCTGGCGTTTGTTTGCTGCCTGCAAAGGAGGAAGGCGGGGTGCGTGCGAGTGTGCTGTTGCCTCTTCCGACCTGGATGGCGATGGCGCATGTGGGTCCGTCCTGCTTGGAAGAGGGAGGCGGCGGCAGCAGCAGCAGGGATGTAAACAACCAACTTTGGGAAGCTTCCCTTGGATTAATGACTGCGGCAGGAGACGGGCCCAAAGGTCTCCGAGGAAGGCGGGAGGGGGCGGTTAGGAGCCCCCGGTGGCGCAGTGAGTTAACCCAGGCATGGGCAAACTTGGTCCCTCCAGGTGTTTTGGACTGCAACTCTCACAATTCCTAACAGCCGGTAGGCTGTTAGGAATTGTGGGAGTTGCGGTCCAAAACACATGGAGGGACCAAGTTTGCCCATGCCTGGGTTAAACCCTTGTCCCAGAGGACTGCTGCTCGGGGAGCGGGGTGAGCTCCCGCCTGTCAGCTCCAGCTTCTTGCGCGGAGGTATGGTCAGACACCCTGGCGTCCCCCTGGGTAACGTCTTCGCAGACGACCAATTCTCTCAAACCAGAAGCGACTTGCAGTTTCTCAAGTCGCTCCTGACACGGAAAAAAAAGACGGAGGTGGGCCAAGCCTCCAAAGGAGGAGAGAATCGGACTGGGTTTCCCTGCCTGGCAGAGTGGGATCGGGCTGGATGGCCTCTTCCAACTCTCAGAGCCTATGTGAAAGGGAAAGAGGTGTGTGTGTGTTTTGGAACTGCGATGGCCCTTAGGGTCTCTTCCAACTCTCGTGATGAAGAGAAGGGGAGAGACAGAGAGAAGTGTGCTGTGTATGTTTTGGAGGCAACGAGGAGCGACACGAGTTCCGTTTGTGTTGATCCGCAGCACGTTTCGCAGCCTCTTTTCCGCGGCGCCCACATGATCGGAGCCTCTCACGTGCTGCCAGGGTCGGGGGCTGCCTCCCAACGCTCCCCTCGGATATAAACAAGCCTTCCCTTTGGACAGAGAGAGAGAGGAAGGCGGGCTCCGAAGGACAGCAGGAGCAGCAGGAGCAGCCGCCTGCCTGCCTGCCTTCCTTTCTTTTCTGGGGCGCTGGTGGCTTTGGCAGCGCGGGGCGGGACTTTGTGGTCTTCGGGCTGGAGAGATTTGGGAATGGAAATGTACAGGCAGCGGCCGTCAAGGGAGCTGCGCGGCAGGGAGGAGGAGGGGGCGTGGCGCTTGTTTACCTTCTCAAACTTGCCCCGCTCCCTCCGAGGGGGGGGTCGTCTCCTCCTCCTCACCCCCTCCGTCGCTGCATCACTCTCGCCTTCTGCTGGTTTTTTTCCTCTTCCCTTCCCGGAGAGCCTTTGCTTCCACTCAGCTGGCCTGCATTCCCTCACTGGCTTTGCACTTGACTGCCTTCTTGGCCAGTATTGCAGTCTATACTGTACCAGGCATAGGCAAACTTTTGCCCTCCAGATGTTTTGGACTTCAACTCCCACAATTCCTGGCCACGGGCCCCTTCCTTTCCCCCCTCAGCCGCTTAAGCTGCTGAGGGGGGAAAGGAAGGGGCCTGTGGCCAGAAATTGTGGGAGTTGAAGTCCAAAACATCTGGAGGGCCAAAGTTTGCCCATGCCTAGTCTATGCTGTAGGAATAATGCACTTTGACGCCACTTTCACTGCAATGGAACCATGGGATGGGTAGTTTCACAAGGTCTTCAGTCTACTCTCCCCAAAAGGGCTGGTGCCTCATCAAATCCCATTGGACATTGAGGCATAGCAGTTCAAGTGGTGCCAGACTGCATTATTTCTAACATGTAGATCAGTGCTTCCCAACCTTTTTTTGACCACTCCCCAACATTAGTACCAAAAGGGTTATGAATCAATTTTTTGGACAACTTTAGATTTGTTTTGGTTATTTGGGGTGCTGATTCAGAAAATTGCATTGGATAGACCTCATCAGCTCTAGTTTCCAATACAGAACATACGCCATCCAGTAGTCACCATCTGCTCACCACACAGAAACCATATTTAAGAATCTAGAGCTGATATGGTCTATCCAATGCAATTTTCTGAATCAGCACTTCAGATAACCCCAGGAACAGGCCTAAAAATGAAAACACCAAGAAAAAACTTTTTTTGTTGGGTTGTGTTATTATCCGTAGTAGTAACAGTGAGGCCGTGCACCATATTTTAGTTCTTGCAGACCACTGGTGGTCCATGGACCACAGGTTGGGAACCACTGATGTAGATGCACCTAGGCTAGGTTTTCCTGGGCTCTGGTTCTCTTGCCCGGTTGCAATCTCTCAGGCAAGCAGCCTCTCTCAACTGCCCTTCCCATTCCCCCCACCCCATCCTCTCCCGAGAGAGGTGTCCAATGTGTTTCCCTTTCATGCTTTAGAGAGCAGGTAGTGTTGCCAAAACCCAACACTGTCTTAGAATTAATGCAGCGTGACAGCCATTGAAATGTCATGACTTGATGCGATGGAATCCTGGGAGTTGTAGTTTAACAAAGCATTGAGCCTTCGTTGACAAAGAGTGCTGGGCCTCACCAAACTACAACTGCCAGGATTCCATGGGATTGAGCCAGGGTGGTTAAAATGCTGACAGACTGCACTAATTCTGACAGGGTGGAAGCAGCCATAGTTCAAGGTGGGGAGTGGGGTGAGGAGAAGGTTCATCCTGAATATGGATGAAAGTTTCTTCTTTTTCTTTGCTCTTTCTCATGTGTTCTTTTTACAGCAGGTGACATCCTCTCCCTCCCTCCCAGTCCTGAACACCTTTCTCTTAGCTACTCCTATCCTACCGCCCAACTCCTGTCCTACCTCTCAACTCTTATCCTACCTCCCAACCCCAGGTGGCGCGGTAGATTAAACCCCGTGTGGTAGCCAACCTGTTGACCTGAAGGTTGAAGGTTCGAATCTGCTAGACGGGGTGAACTCCCATCTGTCAGCCCTAGCTTCCCATGCAGGGACATGAGAAAAGCCTCTCAGCAGGATAGTAACACCTCTGGGCATCCCCTGGGCAATGTTTTTGTAGACTGCAGATTCTCTCACACCAGAAGCGACTTGCAGTATGCTCACAATTTGTGTCTGACATGATACAAAAGTCCAAGTGGACTTTTTAAAAAGCTGGAGGCCGGGGGTACTAAAGTTATGTATTTTCCTAGTATTTAATCCCATTGAGAATCAGATTAGTCCAGGGATAAATAACAATGCTAGCCATGCTGGTCCCTAAGGAAAACAAAAACAAAACCCACAGCTAGGCAATACATTTATTAAATCCCATTGATAAAGTTTGCATGATTATTTATTAAAATATTCAAATCCTAGTCTATATTCAACATTGAAATGATTCTGAAGTTTAAACAGCTTGACCAAACTTACAACAACTTGAAACAACAGTTGCATCATCTCCCCATCTAGTTTATCACTTGGTAACCTTGTCTCGTCTGCCTTATGTTATGTGTTTCTTTTTCAAACTATGAGGCAGTTCCTTTATCTACAGGCTTTCATCTCTCCTTTCCATCAGTGGGATTGCCTTGATGTGGAGCCCCTGGTGGCACAGTGGTTTAAAATTTTGAGATTCTGTACTTGCTGACCAAAGGGTTGGCAGTTCGAATCTGGGAGCGTGATGAGCTCCCGCTGTCAGTCCCAGCTTCTGCCAACCTAGCAGTTTGAAAACATGCAAATGTGAGTAGATCAATAGGTACCGTTCTGGCAGAAAGTTAATGGTGCTTCATGCACTGCTGGTTAGAAATGGAGATGAGCACCAACCCCCAGAGTTGTAACACGAGTAGACTTAATGTCAGGGGAAAACCTTTACTAGTCCCTTTACATCCATCCCTCAGAAACATTCTGCACGACTGTGCCTTCCTGTTGGACGAGCACCCTTCTGTGCTTCACTGGGATCTGCTCACCTCTTCTGATGCCATATGCTTTCCTTTGATACCTGCCCTTGCCTTCCATTGCCGGCACACTGAAACCCTTCCCTGCGTTTAGCTCTCGCTCGTCTGCTCCTTGGCAGTCTTGTCAGCCCTCATTGGTGCTCATCCCCTTGGCTTTAGTGGTGTGTGCGCCCCCCCCCCCAAATTATTTGCAGCAGCCAGTGTCCTTTTTGCCAACGCAATGATGCCCCTTTCGTTGCCTCATTTTAGAGAGTATGAATTCTTGGACAGGAGTCCTGAATATGATCTCTAAAACTGCTTGGTGGATTCTGGGATATCATCCAGAAAGTAATGTGTAAATAAAAATGCATAGCAGTGTCTATGTTAATTGATGATTAATCTTGCATCCCAAGACAACTTCTCATTGCCTGTTTCTCCCTCATTAGCCTCCTCTACCACTACTTTTTGGGTAGTCTCTTTTTCCCTCTGTCTTCATTCCTCACTATAAGTTGCAGCCAACTGTTCTTGTTTGCCCCAATGTGCCTTCTTCATTTTTTAGTTTGCCTTGTGTTCTTTTCCCTTGACTTTTGAGGAATTAAATTAATAGAAAGAGAATAATCTGTACTCTGTCCTTTCTTCTGTGTGTGCTTTCTTATTTTATTTTATTTTTTCAGTAAAAAGGCGCCAACCTCCAGAAGGTTGATTTCTTTAAATGGCTTGACAGACTGTTGGGGGCTTCCCAGCTGTCTCTCTGAGATACAAATTACTCTCTTTGCAGTCTACCCTTTAATATTTTTTAATAAATCAAATGTTCACATTTGAGAGTACTGTACATTTAATAGGATTTTAATTTTGGGCTTTTACATTCAGTTTGGATCTAATTGGCTGTACATACAGCAGTTGGATCTGTTTGTTTGATTCCATCTTCAAAATGGCATTTGAAAGTTGACTTTAGAGACCTTTATTGGAAGAAAAGGTAGCTGGTTATTCTTCTAGTTGTCATTAAACGAACTCTAAAGTCTAAATTCAGAGCAACAAGAAACAAATCTTGACAGCAAAGTCTTTTGGTTCTGATAGGACAACAGTTCACTCAGTTTATTGCTGGTGTTAAGCAATCTTGGCCT
Organism: Anolis carolinensis; assembly: GCF_035594765.1. Lineage (NCBI taxonomy): Eukaryota > Metazoa > Chordata > Lepidosauria > Squamata > Anolidae > Anolis > Anolis carolinensis. The sequence continues at coordinate 105,644,339 of NC_085842.1, read as the reverse complement.
TAAGAACTACATTTGACCTTTAAATATTTGCTGGCTTGAGTTAAAGCATATTTGAGACAGAATGAAAAACAGTTTGAATACAGTTTATTCTTCTGCAGGAAAACTTAACTTGCGTTTTGACAGCCAAGGCTTGAAACAAAAGGAAGGTAAAGTTATCCCTTGTTTATAATGTTTGGTTTTACTCAAATTTCCCCTAAAGTTCTTGCCACAGGATCCATATTCCAGAGCAGCTGCAGATGTGTGCATGAGATCAATTATATGTTGAAGTGGATGGGAATTTTGATGCTACTTAAAATAAGTTTTGGCAAGGGCAACTTTTATTATGCAAGGATGGGAAAAGCTACACCTGCGGAAACTGCCTTGTCTGCATAATTATTGATGATGCAAAAACCCTCTTTCTCTTTCTCTCTTTTTGGCTATAGTCATCTGAATACATATGGGCCGCTTACTGTTTCTTTTCCAAAAACTAAAGCCAGACTGTCATGTTTATCCTGCTTTGACCTTAACGTTGGGGTGGGTGGGGTGGTACCAACAGGGGCAGCTGTGCAAAGTTAAAATGAACTTAAAGAAAGTGGAACTTTTCAGATCATTTAAAATAGAATATAAATTATAACATTCTTGAAAACTGGAGGTAAAAAATTGTGGAGGCAAAAGACTGAAGTATATCTTAAGGTTAGCTGTCAGCCACATACAAGGCAGCTGCTTTTCATTTTTGTCCAGATGTGGGCTGTTTTGGACAACAGTTGAGATGCTGTAAAGGAGAAAAATTACTGGTGCAGTTATTGCCCTTGAGTTAAATCTTGAGGGATTGCTCACTTGTGCAAGCTCTATTAAAAGTTGTAGTCAGAAATTAATGTCACTCCCTTTGCTATTTGCACAGTCAGCAGTGGGCTTTGAAAACTAGTTGCTTAATAATTTGGCAAGCTGCATGTTTTCTGATGGATGTAAGGATCCAAAGTTAGGGTCTGGTGTATGCACAGTACTAATTTCAAGGTTACACTTATTGTAATGCTTGCATGTTTGTTTACTAGCTATATTTGCTCCATGTTTTCTCCAATGGACTACAGATAGGGTAGTTATGGGTGTTTTCCTCCCTGATTTAAACTCACAACCCTGTGAGTTGGTGGTTGCCTGGCAAGTATCAGACCTGATGAGTTCTTGAGCTGGACCTCCCGAAGTGCCTTTCTTTGTTTCACTATATTTATTTGGTCTCCACTGTGTTGAGACAATATAATAATAATAACTTTATTTTTATATCCTGCCTCCATCTCCCCACAGGGACTCGGGGTGGCTAACATGGGGCGAAGCCCAAATATCCACAATAAACAAAATAAAAATAACATTTACAATAAAATGAACACAATAGACATATAACATTACATAGATTACATAGTGTTGGTTGTGCCAGTTTGCTCTAGCAGTTTGAGTGTTGGTCTCCAGAAGACCAAGGTTCAAATCCCTTCTCAGCCATGGAAACTCACTGGATGACCTTTCCTAAGTGATACTCTTGGTTTCAGTGGAAGGCAGTGGAAAATCCCACCCGAACAAATCTTGCTAAGAAAACCTGTATGTGATCTAATTCGGAAATGATTTGAGGGCACACAGAATTGAGAACAATTTTGGTAGCACTTATTTTTTTCTCCCCATTAATTAGCAGGTTAAAAAGTGAAGAGAAACAGAAAGATGACATAACTATGCCTAATGATTGAAAGGATCTAGATATGGAAAAATGCAAAACAGACAATGTGAACACAAGAGAGTTTTGTTTCAAAATCAAAAGAGATTAGAAGTTGATCCAGGACGCAAGATAGTAAGCATGACTACAGCAAATAAAAACAATAACGAGCATTTAGATTGCAACAAATAGTTGGTTAACCCCTTGGTAAATGCACATGTGGCATTGATGGTTCATGTAATGTCTGAGTCCACTAGCTCTGATAGATCCTACCTTGGTTCGTTGCACAGCTCAAACATGGAGCAAAGTAGATCCATGTTTGGGCTGTCCACTAGTTGCTTTCTGGATATATGAAACTGATTTCGAATAGAAGATGTGTGTGAGTCACAGAGTAGGGGGAAGAATATGAATTGCTTATGTGTGTGGTTTCAGGTTGCCTGTTGGTTTATGGTGACTTCATGAATTTCATAGAGTTTTCTTAGGCAAGGCATACTAAGCTGTGGTTTTGCTTTTTCTGCTGAAACGTAACATGGTACTTGTTGGCACCTGCTATCCAAGTACAAATCAGGACTGACCCTACTTAGCTTCCAAGATCAGACAGACTGTTGAGTAGTGATTTCTTAAAATGGTCCAACAGTGAACTTCTTTCAAAATGACATGTTCATCCTGCAGCTCCTCTTAGATATAGATGTGTGTATACACATATACATACACATACTGTACATACACTAGATACCCTAAAGGCACTAGATTCCATCTGATATTGGAAGGTAAAATGTGTATGACCTATTTCTACACTATACATTTTATTGGAAGTTAATAACTTTAATTTAAAACCTTTTGTGTCATTCATGCACAACCTGTTCGGTATAAATGTGTCTGATGCTGGAGAGTGCAGGTCATCAGGATATTTTGGGTACATACGGCAGACATCATTTACCTACTATTTCCATTAAGAGCCCACACACAGCTGATTGATATCATGCAGTTATAGTACAGTGCCCTTCCTTTGAAATATTAGATGTATAAAACCTGACCCTTGATGTTGAAGATGATAAATAGGTAGACTGAAAAATAACCAAAGCTTTTGGCTTGATGCCATGTTCCTTTCTTTAAGGCATATTTCTCAATGAGGACTAGAAATTTCAAAGTTGAAAACTGGAATTCTCAGATTTCTAGTGTGAGCACGTTCATATTTGCTTCACAGCTATGCCGCAGAAACACCCTATGCAAAGCAACTACTAGTGTATACAGTGCACCTATATTTGTGGCACATTCCTAGACTGTACATGAATACACAAAACATCACATAATAGCTGGCCCTCTTGAAATGAAGGATTTCTGGCCCAAGAATACCATAGTGTTATGCTGGAGGATCTAGAAAATGCCTAGAGATAACATATTTTGCTGGATGTGATTATACAAATTGCAGATATTGGTCCTATGGATGCAAGAGTCTTACTAAAGTCAGTGCTTAGTGATGCCAATGTTAGAATTCCTTGCCTGTGTTCTAAAAGAAGGCAAGATAATAGGAAACATTATCATCCTCTCCTGTGTTTTATAACGAACAAAGTAAATAGAGTGGGATTTGAAATCACAGGACATAGAAACTGTATTTTTTTACCTGCTGTTTCTGACCTCTTTAAGTTGTAGGGCACATGGTGCTGTTTTGTTTTCATTATCTTCTGTGCAACTATGAGTATTAGTTTGCTGACTGGTTTGTTGGAGGAGACAGTTGCATAGTTTTGTTGGGCCCACTCCTTTGCCTTCTTAGTTTTGTTTACATCCTCCAGCAGAGGGCCTGCTGCACAACTGCAGCATCTCCTGGAGTCTGGAATACATTCACAAGACAGGATATTCCTGAAGAAAAGACAAGTGTCACTCACCTTTTGAGATGTGTTCTTGGGCATTACATCTTTAATGGAACATTTAGTATCAGAGGAAGAAATGACGCAGTAGCATCACACAAAAGAGCGGTTCACCATGTCTCAGCAAACTTTTCATTCAGATATGACAATACACACTTGTGAAATGATACATCCCTCTCAAATAAGTTTTGGATAAGTAAAAAAAAACCATTTTGAACCTTGTTATGTGGCACTTATTTCCAGGAAAATATGCAGAGTGTAGCAGATTTATATAGCAAGTATTATAATAACTAGAGAAGAACTAGGTTTTGCATAACAGCTCCATGACATCACTGACTGTACTGACTGAGAATTACAGTTCAAATAAAGAAACTTTTCCAAGCTCTGATACTAAGGATAGACTATAATAATAATTGCTGGATCAGTTCCAGGCATTAAATACGTATTGAACCATATTGTTGCCTTTTATTGGCCTCAGAGGATGAGAGCATTAAAGCACCCAATCATGCATATCTCTAGATGATTTCGGTAGGGCTATCACACATTTTTGTAGTAGATGGATTCCTGAAAAGCTGATGATTTCCCCCAGTTTCTTCTCTTGCAGGGAGTTACCTTTCAGTACCTGAAACATTCTCAAGACTTTCTCCTTAATCTGGTTGCTTGATAGATTTGCAGTATAGTTTGTAGTTTGAGGTATTGAATTTATTTTTATTCATCCAGCTCTTCTAGATCTTGTGAGAGGTGAGTTTTGAACGACAACTCCAAGTATTCCATGGACATGGGCTGTTGGCTGGAGGATTCTGGGAGTTATAGATGTATAAATGTAGCTTCTAAGTTCTGCTATCTTCTAGGTGAGATAAAGATTTTCCCTTGACATTAAGTCTAGTCATGTCCGACTATGGGAGTTGGTGCTTATCTTCATTTCTAAGCCAAAGAGTTGTTGTCTGTAGAAGCCTCCAAAGTCATGTGGCTGGCATGACTGCATGGAGTGTGGTTATCTTCCCACCGGAGCAGTACCTATTCATCTACTCATATTTGCATGTTTTCGAACTGCTAGGTTGGCAGAAGCTGGGGCTAATAGTGGGAGCTCACCCTGCTCCCCAGATTCGAACCACTGACATTTTGGTCAGCAAGTTCAGCAGCTCAGCAGTTTAGCCCACTGACCCACTGGGGGCTGCTATCTTCTAATTATTAGAATAAATGTCCTCTGACTCTTTTTGGATGCATTCTTACTCAAATTAGATATTCGCTCAGGAATAACTTCATTTTCTTGACAAACGTGCATAACTGTCATGCTGTCTTCCAGCTAAATCAGAAAATCTCATTCCTTGTTAGGGGCCAGGCCTGTTCACATAAAAAATAGGAATTGAAATAAATATTAAACTTCCTTGCTAATCTAGCTGTATTAGCTTAGATTGTGAATTGGCTGCCACAGTAATGTAGCAGAATCTTATGAATCTTTTGAGTTGAAAACTAGGAATAAATGGAGAAGGCAAACTCTGTACATTTTTAGGCAGCCGGGAGAAATTCTGTAACAAATCTGTGGAACAAACAGAAAGAAATGCACACAGCATGTTCTTCAGAAGTACTCTTTGTGTTGGCCTCAAGGTTGTGTGAGATCTGCCTCGTACTGCTGGGCAAGACTGGACATTTAAGGCCGTGTCTACACTCAACCAATTAATCTGGTATAAAGGGCTCTGGAGCTGCCTCGGTGCAGCCCAGGAGCACCCCAGAGCTTTTTAAACATTCAGATGGATGGATGGGCAGGGGCCACATTGGGACTGATACTGCTGCATTGCTGGCCACAAGTGCTTGTGGTGAGTTTCCACAAAACTGAATAAGTCAATAAGGCATAAAAATTGCACCTGTTCCTACTGCATTGGAGGGATGGGATTATTGGTCCACCACATTATTAATTTGTGAAGCACTTAACTAGTTTAGTATTTTCTCTACAGGTTTATTTGCAGTGGTTTTCCAGACTTTTTCCTTGCCCAAGTGGGAGACACCAGAACTTGGGTGTAGGACCTTGTTCATGGAATGCATGAGCCCTGCTTCTGGCTATGAATGTTCTAACGTGAAAAAAAATCTGAACATATGTTTGATACTGTCAAATAAATAAACACACAACTAGTTATACGGCCACACAGTGGGCTGAATGTTGTTTGAAGCCCTTTCCGCATGCTCCATGAGACTTGGAGAAACTGAGCTACATGAAAGGAGTGTGCACTGCTAGCTTTTTGCAGGTGGAAGAGGGGTCACACACACACACACACAAGACAGGTTAATAAATAAGCGTTGGAACTAGTGAGGAAGAACAAGATTCACACCCTCAGCACACTTTGCTTGTATTTCTATCAGTTTAGTTTTAAAGGCAGGCATGGAGTGTTTTATGCATACTTTGGGCTCTTATTTTATCATTTGTTTACCTTCAGCAAAATCCCAATTCATATTAAATTATGTAAGTCTGTTCTTCAAACCGGGTGGAATGGGGTTTATATAAAAGAATAACCTTGAAAGAACAACTTTTCTGCAAGGACTTTGAGGGCAAGGAACAAACCCTAACAGACTCCCCTACACATTTTGTTGTTGTTACACACTGCCTGGTGTAAGATGCAGAATGTGTATTTTTGTCATACCCCAGTGCTTTCCTCCACACCGCCTTAATCATTCATTATAATAGTAGACACTTCTCCTGCTTATTTAAACATCAATGTCCCAGAATTTCTGAATTCCATTGTTAGCTGAGAGAACAAGAATTGAAATGTTTGAAGATAGATTGCTAGGAGGAAGTTATTGGTTCAGGAAGAGAATTCCTAAAATGCCACTGGGGGTGCTGTTTTCTTTTTTCATTTTAATTCAGGTATGTAGAAAGAACAAATGGGGAAATTGTTTTTTTTAGGCCCAGCACAACCTGAGAGTTCACAGAAGGCAGCATGTGCTTCTGCCCTGCCTGTCATAGGATAAGAAGTCACTAGAAATGGGAAAACGTGAGCCCAAGTAGATATCCTGTTAGTCAAGGCATTCCATAGCCAATAAGGCTTTCCTGCAGTTGGCTTTCCAAAGAAGGTATTTAAATAAATTAGTGATTTTAAAGATAGAGATTCCAGTCACACTTTGGAGTGGTTTAGGAATTTGCACATTACAGCTGCTGTATAATTCTCTCTTTCATGTTAAAGAGTGTCGCTCTGGGAGAGACTTTCCAGTCAAAAGTACGTTCTATCTTATTAGCATCTCATTTTATTCAACTTCTTAGTGACCTGCCACAGGGGGGATTTTCTGAATTCGCCTCTTGCAATTTGCGTTGTCAACTTAAGAGTATACCGGTACATTAAAATGAAATAAAATAAAGTGAGCAGAACTTTGAGGCAATCACATTGTGGAATTGTAATGCTTCTATGACATTTTTTTTCATGTCAGGAGTGACTTGAGAAACTGCAAGTTGCTTCTTGTGTGAGAGAATTGGTCATCTGCAAGGACATTGCCCAGAGGATGCCCGGATGTTTGATGTTTTACTATCTTGTGGGAGGCTTCTCTCATGTTCCCACATGGGAAGATAGAGCTGACAGACGGGAGCTCACCCCGGATCCCGGATTTGAACCACCAACCAGTCGATTAGCAGTCCTTCCGGCACAAGGGTTTAACCCATTGCACCACCGGCGGTTCCGGGCTATAAAGCTTATATCTGTGCTGGTGTAGACTATCTTGTCAAACTCTGAAGTAACATAAAGGAGGACTAGCCTAGAATTTATTTCTGGAACTTGTCAGATCTCTTGAATATACAGTAGAGTCTCACTTATCCAACTCTCGCTTATCCAACATTCTGGATTATCCAACATATTTTTGTAGTCAATGTTTTCAATACATTATGATATTTTGGTGCTAAATTTGTAAATACAGTAATTACTATGTAGCATTACTGCATATTGAACTACTTTTCCTGTCAAATTTGTTGTATAACATGATGTTTTGGTGCTTAATTTTTAAAACCATAACCTAATTTGATGTTTAATAGGCTTCTCCTTATTATCCAACATATTCGCTTATCCAGCATTCTGCCGGCCCGTTTATGTTGGATAAGTGAGACTACCGTACCAAATAACATCATGCCCTCTGAAATGTTTTCAGGCTTGAGAGGCAGATCTACTTGATTAGCATGGTGAGTGCTTTTGTATGTATATGTGTTTATGCTATCATCATTCCTTTTCTGAAGCAAGTTTAGACTACAAAAATTAAGTGGGGATGTTTCTAGCAAAGGCTTTTAGCAGGAAAGGTTACCATATATATGGTTGTATATAAATCAACCTCACATATAAATTGAGGACAGCTTTTGGTGCCAAAATTGTGGATTTTGATAGGACTCATTAAATTAAGGGTCATTCTGCAGAGACAGAAAAGCACCAATGCCACCTTAGGTGGCCAGTTGTCTCTGCTGGTGCCCCCCCCCCCCCCAAACATTAAAAAGGGCAGAAGTAGCACTACAGTTGAAGGAGAAGAGCGTGGGGGATTTTTTGTGCTTTCAGGTTCTCCTGGGATGGACTCGGTTCTTGCCTTTCCCCATTGTATTCAGAAAATGGCATTGTTCCTTTTTAAAATAAGAGTTAAGGTGCTGTACTCACATTGACCAGTGGATAAATTGACCAATTTTTTTAAATTAGAAGTTCTAGACTTGTACATGAATATACAGAGTAGGTGAGAATTCAGTGTTAGGCGTATAGGAGGCAACCTCCTATTGAGCCAGACCATTGGTCGGTTTAGTAGGCCATTATTGCTGACTTTGATTGCAGCAGGAACTCTCCAGTATTTCGGATGATAGTCTTTCTTAGGCCTGTCCAATCCTCCCTCTTGGTGGTCTCTCATTCAAGCATTAGTGAGTTCTTTTCATGCTTAGCATTGAAAATTAGGCAAGATAAGGTGTGTTTAAAGCAGGCATGGGCAAACTTCAGCCATTCAGATGTTTTGAACTTCAACTCCCACAATTCCTAACAGCCTACTGGCTGTTAAGAATTGTGAGAACTGAAGTCCAAAATACCTGGAGGGCCTAAGTTTGTCCATGCCTGGTTTAAGGTGTTGCGTTGACTCCTCTTTGAGTATGTATACATGCCTTCTAGTTGTTTGTCAACTTATGGTGATTCCTTTAATTACATAAGACTTTCTTAAGTGAGGAATACTCAAGAGATGGTTTTGCCAGTTTCTTCCTTTGAAATATAACCTACGGCACCTGGTATTCATTGGTGGTTTCCCATCCAACTACCAGGAAAAAAATAGCCTCCTCTCATCTTCTGTTTAAAAATTTCAGGGCTTTCCAATCAGCTGGGGCTGAAAATGGCCTGCTGGACTGGATGACATTGGTATGACCACACAAGGAAATTCTCATGTCCTCAAGTGAAAGTTGTTAAACATAGCTGTTCTGAAGAGGGGGGGGGGGGGTTCTTGTTGGTTGACATAGTCACTGCCTGAGTGAATGACACAGCTAACATTGAAAGCAGAGCAAAGAATGCATGGAATGTCATTTCGCCTGCTGGATGGCATAACATAGTAATCTAATCAGTGGGTTGTGGTTATTTAGAGACTCTGGGACTACAGACAGCATTTAAAACCTGGCAAGATTGACTCAGCCATTTTTCTGCCCAGTGAAATGAGACTGCAATGTAGGTTGCTGTTAGGATCCTTCTGTGGAGGAATGCTCAGCATTAAGCTTCTTTTGGAGATATAAAGTATGACCCCCTTATTCATGAATTCGGTAGCCTTGGTTTTACTATTAGCCAGCCCCATTTCCACACATTTGCCTTGTAGTGTGCCATCTAGCAAAGAATCATGATCAGTGCATAAGTTGAGATGCACAGAAAACCAAAAGTGTACCCTATCTGCAGTTCTGTTTTTACATAGATTTTGAAGAGTGCTGTAGGAGAATTTTAAAAACATTCTTTAAATATTTATTTTCATTTTGTAAATGGGGCATATGGCTCAGTCCTTTACTAGTTGGGGGCACTGAAATAGAGGTGGACATATGTCTGCCTGGGATGCTATAGTTTAATTCTCCATTTTATGTTCTGTAGGTGGACTAGATGCACTCCAAAATACGATGTAATCTCTGTAATGCTCTGCATATGTGAGACAGTTGAATTTGGTGAAGTAAAAACTTAGAAAAACTACTACCTTCAATGAAACAAGAGTTCCAATAATTTATTAAAGCTGTGGATGAAGCATACTCTTACCCAGGAGACCTCATCCTGAAACATGTAATCTGTAAGGTTACAGATTACAGTGCATGTGGGGTACCACATATTCTATTTTAGAATTTGTCTTTTAGCAGCAAACATATTATGTGACATACGGCGAGCCAGTATTAATCAGCCATATGCTCCATTTACAAAATAAAGATAAGAATACTAATCTTTTTAGAGGGTTGTTGAGTGTTGGGATAATGTCCACAGTGTACTTTAAATGCTTGTGGTAGTTGTTTTATACACACTTGTCCTTTCTATATATTTTCACATACTTTGCACAAGGAAGAATTGAATTTTTGCCTCCAATCCGGTTGGTGCAAAGACAGATGGGGAAAAGGCTTTGACAGCATCATTTTGTAAATGATGGATATGAAGAATATAATTACAGAAATGATAGAAAATAAAGTAAAGTACCTTAGAAAAGCCTTTGCTAGATCATTTAGTTTCTTTATTTAGTGATATGATACCAAGAGGAGGATCTCCCTGTGCAGTAGCTGCTCTGGACATTTCTCTGTCTGCAAGGGCTCCTCATTTGGTTCAGTGCCAGAAATACAGTAGAGTTTCACTTATCCAACACTCGCTTATCCAGCGTTCTGGATTATCCAATGCAGTTTTGTAGTGCATGTTTTCAATATATCGTGTTATTTTGGTGCTAAATTCGTAAATACAGTAATTACTACATAGCATTAATGTGTAATGAACTACTTTTTCTGTCAAATTTGTTGTATAACATGTTTTGGTGCTTAATTTGTAAAATAACCTATTTTGATGTTTAATAGGCTTTTTCTTAATCTCTCCTTATTATCCAACATATTCGCTTATCCAACGTTCTGCTGGCCTGTTTATGTTGGATAAGCGAGACTCTACTGTATTTGCATACTTTAGGATGTGTATACAGAGCTTCCTGGTCTTTAGAAGAAGCACACATGACACATTCGTGCAAAATAACATTGAAAATATCTGGATACAGAAGGTAAACCTGTTTGTATGTGCATGGTTGTAAAATATAAAAAACTTGGCTCCATAGAGTGTTATAGGTCTGACTTCTATCAACTAGATTTTTCCTTTTAATGGAATGGCATTAAGTATCATCCATATGTGTTTGTATTCCAAGAGACTTTTAAATGCCTTCACAGAAGCTTATGAAAATCTTACTTGGCCTCTAACTGAACATTGAGAAAACCAAAGTGCTTTACCAGCAGTTGCCAACCAATGCCTCTGCAGTGCCAGAAATAAAGCGTCATGGTGTAAAGCTAGAAAATGTTGGCTATTTCCCTTACCTAGGCAGCCACCTCCCCACAAAAGTTAACATTGATGCTGAAATAAACACCTCCTGAACTTTGTGAGTGCAGCATTTTCTCGAATGAATCAAAGAGTGTTTGATAATTGGGATATTCATAGGGATATCAAGATGCTTGTTTATAAAGCTATTATCCTTCCAACTCCGTGGTACGCCTCCAAAACATGGACCATCTACAAATGTCATTCTCAACTTCTGGAATGATTCCATTAGCTTTTCCCTTGAAAAATGCTGCAAATCTCCTGAGAAGACAGGTGGACAAATGTCAGCATGCTGGAAGAAACAAAGACCACCAGCCATCAACTTTGTTGGACTGGCCATGTAGTCCAAATGTCCAATCACCGTCTCCCAAAACAGTTACTTTACTCTCAATTCAAGAATGGAAAACAGAATGTCGGCAGACAGCAAAAGAGATTCAAAGACTGGCTTAAAGCAAATCTTAAAAATGCGCCAACACCAAGAACTGGGAAGCCCTGGCCCTTGAGCGCTCTAATTGAAGATCAGCTGTTACCAAAAGGCTTGGATTTTGAAGAAGCCTGAATAGAGGGTGAAAGGGAGAAACATGCCAAGAGGAAGACACATCAAGCAAACCCTTGTTGTGACTGCCTTCCATCTGGAAATCTATATCCTCACTGTGAAAGACCACGTGGATCCAGATAAGGTCTCTACAGTCATTACAGATCCATCGCCAAGGCTCTATCCTTGGAAGGCCATCATAGTCAGCCACAAGGAATAGCCTATGATGATGAAGAGAACTCAGAAAATGTCTCAGTCAAATCTTTCTACATACCCTCTTAGTTCCAAATAAAAGTGATGGCTTTGTGTGATTATGTGACTGCGTATTTTAAAAAACTGAGCTCTGTCCATTTCACGTTATGCATTTATAGCAGTATGATTCCACTTTTAAGTGCTGTGGCAGCATCCTACAGAATTGCGGGGCTTGCAGTTTATAAATCTCAGGCAAAGAGAGCTTGTATTCTGTGGAATGTTGGCACAGCAATTAAAATATAATCATAACATAATTGCATAATGAGAAAGCAGCAGTAAATAGGAAGTTGTCCAGTTGACATTTCTTTCCATGAACCATCTTCAGTTCATCTTCAGTTTCTTTTCCTCACCTTAATCTCAAACAGCTCTGAAGTGCAAGATTGGTTTAATAACATCTGTTCCTCCTGAATAACTGGAGAGAAGTATTGATGTAGCCATATTGTCAAGAAGTAATTTTAATCATGTTTTGACAGGGCAATTCTTTACCACAGTGTTGTCAGTAAGATGTTTATGTTACTCTGCTATTATTATCCTTCGAAGCAGTATGGTAAAACATTGCACATGTGCTGGAAATGAAGGCAGTGCTTAAGATTTTATGATTTAGTATTTACGGGAATTCCTTTGTGAATTGTCATCTTCTCCAAGGGATAATAGCATCCTGTGGTCTTGTCATCAAGTGCAATTTTTCTCTAATAGCTCTTGTGAATGAACCACAAATACAACTATTTTCCACAGTTTTCTTGCTTTTTTCCTGGCTTAGTTCTAGAGAAAGTGGGTTAAATGGTGATTTGGAGAACCTCAGTCTTGTGGGTTAAAGTTTATTATGGTTTTCTGTGAGATAATTTTGAACTTTTGTGCAAAGTACATTTGTACTACTTCCACCTGAATAACGCTAGTGTATTTTCAAGATAGTCGTTGGTCACCCCCCCCCCCCCCCCCCAATATAACAATGCAGAGAAGAAGCATTTGAGCAGGGAAAAAATATTGTTTATTCTTGGGGTGATCAAGTTACACCCAAAGATTATAGGTGTAACTTTAAATTGTCTAATACAGTAGGAAGAGAGGAAGCCATTGTGTCTTCTGCCTCCTTGTCCCTGATGTTGGATCTCTTTCTCTGTGTCTACTTCTCCTACACACATTTTATCTCTACACTACTGTGGAAAGCAGGACTCCAGGCATGCAATATGTCAAGTGGCAAAAGTGGGTAGAAAGGTGAGCAACAGGACAAGAGGAAGTATTATGCAGAAGAAGCCATTGCTGGCTCTTCCCCACTGTTTCAGGAAATTTAAACTTACTTGCATGCTCTTTAGCTTGTCAGTTGGCAATTCTTGCCTGTTAAAAGGAAAAACTGAATTTGAAACACATGTCTCGTGAAAAGTGAGTCTCTGTTTCAACACTAATTTCCTTTCTGTAGGATAATAGCTGTACTCTGCAAAGTAAAGATGGGCATAAAAACCATATGTGCAGATCTGTTAAAACAACAGATAGAGCCAAGAATTAATATGGTGGCCTTGATTTAAGGAAAACAAAATGCCCCATAGTACCTTAACCACTAACATTTCTTCATTATTAACAAGCTTCATGGACTAAATTCCACCTCATTGGATGCGTGGAGTGTTATCCAGAATTTCAGGTTTATGTTTGGATGTAGTACTGAAGACAGTGAAATCAGGGTGAAATTAAACACCAGAAGTCAAGATTGACAATTATTGTATCTTCATGACTTTATTCCAAAACTTGTTGATAACACAGACATCCTACAAATAGGTAACCAGATAGCACAAGTTGTGTGATAAGGAACTTTGGTTTTAGTTGAAACCTCATTAGAGATCAGCTTCTACAATTTATTTATTTATTTATTTTTCAAAATTATATGCCGCCACTCCCCTAGGGCTCAGAGCGGCTTACAAGAAACGGCTAAAAACAACAATTTAAGAACATCTTTAAAACATCTTTAAAAAACATCTTAAAAACATCCTAAAAGCACCTTTTAAAACATCAACAACAGAACTCAAAAGCCTGTCGAAACAGATGTGAGTTACATGCCCTGCGGAAGGCCGACAAGTCCCGCAAGGCACGAACTTCAGGTGGCAAGGTGTTCCAGAGAGATGGCGCCACTACTGAAAAGGCTCTGCGTCTAGTTGTTAGACGCAAGGTCTTAAAACTGAGGACTTCCAACAGGTCTTGGTCCTCAGAACGGAGGGATCTCTGGGGTTTGTAGGGGGTGAGGCGGTCCCTCAGGTACATCGGCCCTAGACCATGTAAGGCCTTGAAGGTAAGCACCATCACTTTGAAAGTGATCCGGTGCTCAATTGGTAACCAGTGCAGCTTCCGTAAGATTGGTGTTATGTGGCATCTTATTGGGACTCCCGCAAGGAGCCGGGCAGCTGCATTTTGCACCAATTTGAGCTTCCGGATCACCGACACAGGAAGGCCAATGTAAAGGGCGTTACAGTAATCCAGTCTCGAGATGACTGTAGAGATCACCGTAGCCAGGTTGTCCCTAGACAGATAGGGGGCTAGCCGTCTAGCCTGCCAAAGATGAAAAAAGGCAGTTTTGCTAGCGGCGGAGACCTGGGCCTCCATCGTCAATGACGGGTCCAAGAGGACTCCCAGGCTCTTTACCAGTAAAGACGGGCGTAGCACTTCGCCATCCAGGGTTGGCAACTGGATATCCCCACCGTTTTAAAGTTGATATTTCTTTATTTATTGTTCCATGTGAATGTGCATTTATATATTACTTGTTATTTATAAAGTACATTTTCTTATTTAAAAACACGTAACAAAAATAGTTGTTTTTTTCCACAGGCCAGAAAGATTAATAGCATTTCAGTGGGAAATTTTTTCTTTGAGATTAGAGCATTTTAAGTTAAGAGCTCGGTCATGGAATTAATTCAACTCTTAAGTCAAGATATCACTGTATATACCTGAACTTATGGAAAATATACCATGCATCTTCTAAAAGTGGGTTTTGGTTTACTAAGCCTTTTCCACAATTAATTTGATAGCCCTTAAGGTGCCACAGGAGTCATTATTGGCTTTGCTGTTCTAAACTTCTCTGGAAACCAGTTTAGAGACATTTGCTTTGCATTTTCAGAAATCAAATGTCAGTCTGTTGTCATCATCATTGGATTGCCTTCCAAGCATAGGGTCTTGGCAGTGGGTTTGTAGGTGACTGTGGAGACTCCACGGTGAGGACATCAGTTTCCAGATGAAAGGTAGTCCCGGTCGGGGTTGGTTTGATACACCTTCCTTTTGACGAGTTCATCCCTTTCGCCCTCTATTTGTTCCTCTTCGACTTCTACAGCACTGTTGGTAACAACTGACCTCCAGTTAGAGCACTCAATGGCCAGGGCTTCCCACTTCTCAGTTTCAATGCCACCATTTTTAAGGTTGGTTTTAAGATTAAGCTGTCAGTCTGTTGTTAGTGTCTGGGATTATACTTTCTGGGATTATACGTTTAGTGTCTGGGATTATACGTTCTCATTTCAGTCTATTTGCTCTGGGACTGTTCTGTCAAAGAAATATAACAGGGTTCAGTGACTGCTCCACCCACCTGTGTGAGCCAGACTAGCTATTGTTTGTGTGGTCCCAGGTAGCTTGCTGTGAATGCTTTTACACAGCTGTCTGGTGTATGCAGAACCGGCCCGAGGTCATTTGAAAACATACGCGGAAAAAAAAATCCCCCCCCCCCCGCGGTGCAGGAGGCGTGGCCACGCAACGCGGGAGGCGGGTCCAGACCTGGCCCCGCATCGCGCGACCACGCCCCTGTGTTGCGTGGCCACGCCCCTCGCGCTGCGGGTGGCGCAGGAGGCGGGGCCAGGGCACGCGATGCAGGAGGCGGGGCCACGTCTGGCCCCGCCTCCTGCACCACGCACCCTGGCCCAGTCGGCCTGGGCCAGCGAGGCTGTGGCGGGAGTCTCTCCAGGCCACAGCAAAGGCTTTGCTGCAGCCTGGAAGGCCTCTGCTGCAGCCTGGCTGCCCCAGGGTGGCAGGCCAGGGTGTGCAGCCCAGGAGGCGGGGCCAAACTTGGCCCCACCTCCCACGCTGCACTCCCTGGCCCCGCCTCCCGCGCTGCGCTCCCTGGCCCCGCCTCTCGCGCTGTGCGGGGGGGCGGGGCCAGGGAGTGCAGCGCGGGAGGTGGGGCCAGGGCGCTGACCACGCCCCCGCTTTGGGCGCCATGTTGCGGGGGCGCTATCGAGCCCCACGGGAGGTGGGGCCAGATGTGGTCCCACCTCCTGTGGGGCTCGATAGCGCCCCCGCAACATGGCGCCCAACGCGGGGGCGTGGTCGGCGTCCCGTGTTGGGCCGGGCCTGGGTGTATGAATCTTGTTGTATGTCTTTCGGGCTGTGTGGCCATGTTCCAGAGGCATTCTCTCCTGACGTTTCGCCCACATCTATGGCAGGCATCCTCAGAGGTTGTGAGGTATGGAGAAAACTAAGCAAAGAGGTTAATATATATCTGTGGAAAGTCTAGGGTGAGAGAGGTCAGTGTGAATGTGTGTAGTTAATCACTTTAATTAGCATTGAAAAGCTTATCTGCTGTCTTCTTCCTGCCTCTGGG
Source organism: Anolis carolinensis (assembly GCF_035594765.1). Taxonomy (NCBI): domain Eukaryota; kingdom Metazoa; phylum Chordata; class Lepidosauria; order Squamata; family Anolidae; genus Anolis; species Anolis carolinensis. The sequence continues at coordinate 105,627,937 of NC_085842.1, read as the reverse complement.
GCATCCTTTGTTTAGAGTCGTTAACTGCCCTTGGTTGATTCATGTCTGGAAATCCTCTGTTTTCAGAGTATTGCTTTTTTATTTACTGTTCTGATTTTTGAGGTTTTTAATACTGGTAGCCAGATTTTGTTCATTTTCATGGTTTCTTCCTTTCTGTTGAAGTTGTCCACATGCTTGTGGATTTCAATGGCTTCTCTGTGTAATCTGACATGATAGTTGTTAGAATGGTCCAGCATTTTTGTGTTCTCAAATAGTATTCTGTGTCCAGGCTGGTTCATCAAATGCTCTGCTATGGCTGATTTCTCTGGTTGAATTAGTCTGCAGTGCCTTTCATGTTCTTTGACTCTTGTTTGGGCGCTGCGTTTGGTGGTCCCTATGTAGACTTGTCCACAGCTGCATGGTATCCGGTAGACTCCTGCAGAAGAGAGAGGATCCCTCTTGTCCTTCGCTGACCGTAGCATTTGTTGGATTTTCTTCGTGGGTCTGTAGATAGTTTGTAGGTTGTGCTTCTTCATCAGCTTCCCTATGCGGTCAGTAGTTCCCTTGATGTATGGTAAGAACACCTTTCCTCTGGGTGGATCTTTGTCTTGACTCTCATGGCTTGTTCTTGGCCTTGCAGCTCTTCTGATGTCTGTGGTGGAGTATCCATTGGCCTGTAGAGCCCAGTTTAGGTGGTTGAGTTCACCTTGGAGGAGGTGAGGTTCGCAGATTCACAAGGTTCACAAGGACTCCATCCCACTCAGACCCATTGTAAGTGCAATTGGATCGCCGACTTACAACCTGGCAAAATTTCTGGCTACACAGCTACAAACCCACATTGGGCTCACTGCACATTATATCAAGGACTCTACACACTTTATAGAAAAGATCAGCAACCTCAATCTAAGCACCAAGGACATCCTGATCAGCTTTGATGTGGTGTCCCTTTTTACCAAAGTCCCAGTAGCTGACACCCTCACACTAATCAAACAAAACTTCCCAGAAGACATCACAGCCCTGTTTCACCATTGCCTCACCACTAGCTACTTTCAGTGGGACACTGGATTCTATGAACAGAAGGATGGAGTGGCCATGGGGAGCCCTCTCAGCCCAGTAGTAGCAAATTTCTATATGGAATACTTTGAAAAACAGGCCCTAGAAACAGCACCAAAAAAGCCAACTGTTTGGTTCAGATATGTAGATGACACCTTCACAATTTGGAGCCATGGAGAGGAAGAACTCAGCAAGTTCCTGGACCATCTTAACAGCATCCACCCAAACATCCAATTCACCATGGAAAAAGAAAAGGAAGGAAAACTGCCATTTCTAGATGTTCTGGTTATCCGCAAACCCAATCAACAATTGGGCCACACAGTTTACAGAAAACCTACACACACAGATAGATACCTTCATAAAAACTCCAACCATCACCCAAGTCAAAAAAGGAGCACAATCAAAGCCCTGACAGACCGTGCACAAAGAATCTGCGAACCTCACCTCCTCCAAGGTGAACTCAACCACCTAAACTGGGCTCTACAGGCCAATGGATACTCCACCACAGACATCAGAAGAGCTGCAAGGCCAAGAACAAGCCATGAGAGTCAAGACAAAGATCCACCCAGAGGAAAGGTGTTCTTACCATACATCAAGGGAACTACTGACCGCATAGGGAAGCTGATGAAGAAGCACAACCTACAAACTATCTACAGACCCACGAAGAAAATCCAACAAATGCTACGGTCAGCGAAGGACAAGAGGGATCCTCTCTCTTCTGCAGGAGTCTACCGGATACCATGCAGCTGTGGACAAGTCTACATAGGGACCACCAAACGCAGCGCCCAAACAAGAGTCAAAGAACATGAAAGGCACTGCAGACTAATTCAACCAGAGAAATCAGCCATAGCAGAGCATTTGATGAACCAGCCTGGACACAGAATACTATTTGAGAACACAAAAATGCTGGACCATTCTAACAACTATCATGTCAGACTACACAGAGAAGCCATTGAAATCCACAAGCATGTGGACAACTTCAACAGAAAGGAAGAAACCATGAAAATGAACAAAATCTGGCTACCAGTATTAAAAACCTCAAAAATCAGAACAGTAAATAAAAAAGCAATACTCTGAAAACAGAGGATTTCCAGACATGAATCAACCAAGGGCAGTTAACGACTCTAAACAAAGGATGCCCCAGAGGCAGGAAGAAGACAGCAGATAAGCTTTTCAATGCTAATTAAAGTGATTAACTACACACATTCACACTGACCTCTCTCACCCTAGACTTTCCACAGATATATATTAACCTCTTTGCTTAGTTTTCTCCATACCTCACAACCTCTGAGGATGCCTGCCATAGATGTGGGCGAAACGTCAGGAGAGAATGCTTCTGGAACATGGCCACACAGCCCGAAAGACATACAACAACCCTGTGATCCCGGCCATGAAAGCCTTCGACAACACATTGTATGAATCTTTACTGTCACTAGAGATACTGTTTTTTTCTCAGTAACCTGCTCACTTGACTATTCAAAGTAGGATCAAGCTTTCAGTTAGTTAGTGATATTACTCTGACATGTAAAACTAGTTTGTCAATCCTAGAAATAACATTGACTGCATCTTTGTTGTATATTGAGTGCACGCCAATCAGATTTTGATGTAGATCTGATTTGTATATAGATGCATATCTAACCATCTGCATTGGTAGCGTAGTTATATTGCTGTTGATGCATAGCTGGTTAGTACACAGCATTGCATGCAATGTATTTTTCTCACATACCTCTTATTTTGCTATAGCAGGATTGAAAATGAACAAAAATAAGACTGTGAGAGGCTCACGGGCATTTTTAATATCATGCATAACAGCAATCTATACCATTCATGGAAACATTCCCCATTGAGATACTTGCTGATGCTTCCATCATGTCTGCAAGTGAACTACTGGAAGTGGTCTTATATAGGCAAGAGTTGAGTTCCAACACAAGTTGATAATCGCATAACCCATTAGCTCTGGTTGGAAAGTATCAAGTTGGGAAGGAGGGGGAACACACCCCAAGAGACACACTTTATTTGAAGGTAGCTGGGGATGTGTAGTGTTATATGAAATGGGAAGCACCACTAGGTCTCTCTCTCTTCTCTTCCTCCTCCTCCATGCATTCCAAAGCTTTCCAGTCTTCCACCTTAGGACTTGGATCAGTCCTAAATGGAGAGTGAAGTTTATTTGGTGGAAGGAGTTTGGAGGCAAGGGATGTATGCCAGGAGTATTTTATGATGGATGTATTCTCTCTCCCTCTCTTTCTCTCCCCCCCTCTCTTTCTCTAAAAAGTCATAGCATTCTTTTCAAGCCTTCACAGATACCATATGAGGATATTGTATTTTCTCTGGATGTCTACAGACCACAGGGTAAGAAATGCTGGTGTAGATGATGCCCAAGATGAAGTAACATCACCCTTGTGTGATAGACTTGACATTCTGATGAAAATATTTTGGCTTGGAGAAACTTCCAAGGTCTGCATTGTAGGAAATTTATGTCAGTGGGTTGCTGCATACAGCCTTTTTGTTGTTTTGATTCTGAACAGTTTTCATGGGTTTATCAGCTTGACCAAGACCTCATTTTCCCTTCTCACTGTTTCATAAATAAGCCGTAATCTTCAGCAGTTCTTTAATCTTTAAATGGAAGCCTTGCTAAGTGAAATAATTTTCACCTTTGGTTTGTATTGGAACTCAAGTCAAACTGCCACGCTTCTGCTGCTGCTATTGCTTTAGATACTGTGTGCTTTCCAAAGCATTTATCCCAAATTTTTAATTCATTGGTTTACAGTTGGCAGCAAATCTGTATGGTGACACTTTGTTCTCTATTTAGATGATGATTTTTCATGTCATGGTGATGGGGATGCTTTGTATTTGTTTTTATTGTAGGATTGCTTTTTAATAGTTTGTTATGCATGCTACATGATTGAATATTAGTTACACTTATCATACCACCAAGAGGAAGAGATTTGGAAGTGAAATAATGCTGCAATCAAAACTTCAGCAAGTCAACAATGTTCTTTCTCACTTTTAAGCTCCCTGTTAATTCTCTGCCATTAGACTAAGTATTCACTAGTGTAGCTGGGTTAATGCAATGTGTGGATACCCTGAGATAACAGTGATTTGGTACTATAATGATTTTCCTCAACCATAAGTGTAATGTTCAATTTCTTTTGTTACAGATGGAAGAGAAACGGCGAAAGTACTCGATCAGCAGTGATAACTCAGACACCACTGACAGTAAGACCTTTAATTCAAGGCTTAGGATAAGATAACTAAATGTTTCACCTCCAGCAGGGAAAGCATTTGAATAATTGCTTTCCAGACAGCCAGGAAAGCTCAGTTTTCTTGGATAGACCCTGAACAATAAATTGTCCTTAGGGGGTTGCTTCTGAAATATACTACAAGAAGTTAATATCTACTTACATATCTGGTAATTGATTTTTTTTTTTCTGATCTGAGGGTTGTTCTCACATTCCTATGAACAGTATGGGTTAAGAGGAAGCCATAGAACAAAAGTGATATAAATTTTGATACTTAGAACATTACAAATCATTTAAAGGGAAATCCCTGTTTACTGGATACTACTGTATCATATTCTCCACGGAGATATCTTTGAAAAGTATTTGGAAACTTTGGCTGGTCCCAAACGGTGCAGCCATAATGTTGCCTGGAGCTGGTTCCCTTCATACAACAACTTCATTGGCTGTTTCTGGGTGCAATTCAGAGTGCTTCATGATGGAGATCTATATGACTTGGGACCAGGTTATTTAAAAGACTGATTTTCCATAAGAGTCTTCCCGGATACTAAATCTGAAATTAAAATTAAATTAGGATTGCCAGATTGGCTACAGATTGGAGTTCTTGTATTTTCAAGCCCAAACAGACTGAGAAGAGGGATGGAGTATCATACAACTGTATGAACCTGGGTCAAGGTACCTGTCTTCCTTTACCTTTCAGCCTTAGATTTCAGCTGCAGCCATTTGATCTCAGCATGAATCTTGCCTCCCTAGTGGAGAGTGGTAGGTAGGAGGTGGGAATGTGCTTGGTGATTCTTTTCTCCTCTTTCCTCTCTGCCCATTGGTGAGATGAGAGCCATGTTGGGAAGAAATGGCTGCAGCTGAAAGTTAGAGGTTGAAGGATGAGAGAAGATAGGTACGCCAGATTCTTAGGCCCCATCTACACGGACACTATAATGTGGCATTGAGACAAAATACATATCACCAATGCATGTTGCAGCACACATTTAAGGCTATGTAGTACATTTTAAAAGTTGCAAGAAAATTTGAGCTGCAGCAGATGCCAGTGTATCCCAGATCCAGGGGAAAATCAGAGCCGCAAAGTGCTGAAGCTCAGTAAAGAACTCAGAAGGAGGGGCTGCTGAAAAGTGCCCAAAGGCATTGATTAGCTCCTCTTCCACCTGTCACTTTCTCCCCTTTTTTTCACCTACGCCTTCTTAGCATTGGTTTGCATCTCCCAGACATGGAGGTGGAGAACCCTGCAGAGAGGGTTAGGGCCAAGTTCTGTGGTTAATGTAATCACTAGTGGTGTGCATTCAGGACTTACCTTGTCCCATTTCGTGTCCCGCCTTCAGTAGGGCCCTGATCTGTTTTCGTCTGAGCCTCCTGAAATTGGGAGGTCAGACATTTGTTGTTGGTTTTCAGGACCGAAAGATCCATTTTCTTTCAGCCCATTATTTTGGGGAGGGGAACTTCACCTGTAAGCCCAAAGCTCCCAGGCCTACGGGTGCAGACTTTGGGCCTATGCACTCGGGCCTCGCAGGGCCTGCGGCTGATTGCCAACTAAGGACTCCTCCTTACTTGGCAATTGGCTGCAGGCCATGCAAGGCAATTGATCCAAAAAGCAGGCTTGGAGCCAATACGGGCTTCTGCCTTCCTTTCGTTTCGAGTTGGTTTTTGTTTCGGGGGAGGGGGAGCTTTCTGTTTCGTGCCATTTAAATGGACAGTACGAAACGGAAACACGAACGAAACTAAAGGAACAAATACTGCGCACATCTCTAGTAATCACCCACTTGGCCTCAAACCAGTTTCAGACATTCCATCTAATCACTCATGCAACGATACTGGTTCTTCCCAAACCGATTCCAAGCTGCATTATAGAGTTACTGAAGTTAAGCCTTTAGTTTGTTCAGACTAAGACTACAAGAGCCCTTCCTGTATTGAACCTAGCACCCCTACCATTAATTACTTTGAGTGCCATTTTTTGATGGAATGGTGGGCCTTAACCTGACATAACATGAATTATATCAACATATATTTATTAATATAAAATCATAAATAAACTTAGTACTTAGTTTCAGAAGAAAGCTTCTGTTTGAACCTGCCTCAAAACTGAGGTGGACTATAGCTGGGCTGTATTACATAAACATATGGGGGAGAGGTCACCAAGACCAGGTGAATCTTAACGGGGTAAAACCTCAAAATAGCGCTCAGAAAAAGAAGACTTCAATGATTAATGAGAATTAAGTTAAATGCTAACTATATAACACATGTTGACATTTATGTTATTACACATTTTAGTCCAAGGCTTCTGCTTCTGAGTACTATTTAAAGGCTTTTCCCCCTTTAAGTTTCCTCTATTATACCAGGAACAGATGGGACCCTTTCTGCTTTGCCTCACCATTAGTCAAATGCCTGGCTTCTGCACTTATAAGCCAAAGGCAACGTAAGTACAATAAAACAACAACAATCACCTTGTGTGGTAAACTATACTTAAGAGTATTGAATTTTGAACCTACAGGGTGAGAGTTCAAGTTATTTTAGCTTTGCAAATGCTGTGAAATGACAGGAACTTCCCACCCTTAGTTACCTTTGAACAAGCTGTAAGATGTGGCATTTAAAACTGACAGTATGCAGCTACTGTCTTTTCCTGGAAAAAGAAGGTCATAGTTGTGTTTACAGTTACACTGCAGGAGAGCATTTGTCAACAGCTAAAAACATCACCTGCTGCATGAATACCAAAGTCCAACAGAGATAAGGTTGTGCTGCTTAATATAGCGATTAATAATGTTTTAACACTCAACAGCCCTGGCGCGGCTTCAGAATTTCTGTATTTCTTTGGATAGAGTGAAGTTGTGCTTTTTAGTATTTGGTTAGCAGCAAAGCAGAGCTGTTCTGGTAAAAAGCCAAACCCTTTCCCTGAGCAACTCTTTTTTCCAAGGAGAATGGCCAGCAATTCAGTTTTACAGTGCATTGCCCTACAAACCCAGCCTTTGGGATCCAACCAGGTTTAGTCACAGGGATCTCTACTTGAGATGGTACCTCCCAAGGGTCCATGTTTGACCCAGAAAGACCCAGTTGCTGTAGCTCAGGTGCTATAGGGGACAGTGTCTGTGGGCCTCTAAATGTTTTATAATGATTTTCAGTCATGGGGAGGGCAAAATCAAAATTTAAATTGTGGAGGCTTGGTAGCCTCAGGATCTGCAAATCAGCCTTTTAAGGTCGCACTCATGAACTAAATTATCACGGTTGTACACCTTCCTGTTGTATCAGGCAGACTTCAGGGCTTGTTCCAAATCAGCTTGGTTTTTTTTTTTTTACAGAAATGTATATATCCAATATTGGATATATGCTCTTACACTATACTCATATTCATCTGAAGATGAAAACTGTATACTTTTTTCTTTTTGGGAAAAAACTCTTAAAGGCAAGGATTTGAAAAACTTTTTGACAGAAAGGCAAGGTTTTAATTAAACAGATAAATAAATACAGCTGTTCATCATAATCTGACTACAGACTTGGGATTAACAGTGTTCTTCAACCCAAATAGGAGTGATATGTTCACCTTACAAATGTCACCATAGAATTTCTAAAACAGAATCAGGCAAAACCACCTTTGGATCTGCTCTGAATAGCAGTAGCCTTGAGTGTTTTCTCCCCTTCATGTAGGTGTGAAAAACATGAAGGACAACATAGATTCATAGAGTATTTCCTGGTACCCTACCTTCTCAGTAAATCTTTCCTAGTTCCATTGTATCATCATACTTCCCAATCTAAGCCAAGCAGAAAGATATGATTAGTAGTATTGTAAGGGACACTGAAAGGTCTAAGAAAATTAATTGGGTTGCATTCTTCGTGTTTGTATCACAATAAAAGTCAGACAGCAAGTTGGCCAAGATGGTTTCCATCCAAATCATCACTATTATCTTAGACTACCAGGGAGGTAAGAAGCCATCACCTTGTCAAGAATGCTATATTAAATAATAGATAATAATTAGCAAAAATCAAAATCTCAATGAAAAAAATAAAAGAGTTTAACGATTGACTGCTCAAGTGCAGTGGGAATCATACCCTCCCTCAGAGGGTCATTAAGTACTTCTTGAGGTCCAGATGGTAAGCACAGTCCTGACAGATTTTAATATCCAAGAAGGGCAGGGATCCAAAGAGCAGGTGGTGGGCTTCAACCCTCCAAGTAGTTTGTCCTTATTATCAGGCAATGGTAGTTGAAATTTATCCAAAACATTGTGACTAGACAGAATCCTAGTTGCATCCATCTGAAACCCTGTCAAAACAATAGCATCCAAGTTGGAATATTGCACACAATTTTGTTTGCATAACAAAATGTACATTATTCACAATGAGCCTTGATTTCTTATTTCCTGCCCTGTAGAAATTTGGAGTTTCACTAGTTGAAAGAACTTTTTTGGCCAACATTGTGCTGATGGAAAAGGTGACAGATAAGATTCATTCATTTGTCAAAATATACCCTTAGGGTTATGCACCTCTGTTCAATTGTAGTTGTTACACATTTTTCAGCCACCTATGCTGTAATGGGCATTTCAGAGCCCTCAACATCTCATGATAAGAAGGTGCTAGTATCACTCTGATAGGGTTCAATAACGCTTGGAGTGACCACATTGATGGACTAGATTATTGTATTGGGAAAGGTCATGTAATGGCCAAGGCTGTTTTGTCATTCCAAATAGAGACCAAATGTTAGCAAAAAAAAATATGAAAAAATCTCCAGAGACTTTGAAAGACTTATTGGCCTTTGGAAGTTGACCATTAAAATTGCTCTAACCTTTTGAAAGAGAGACATTTTCAAAAGCAACGTGGTGGTGTGATTTGATGTGGGGATATGCCATAGCTAAAAGGATTGGTTTCTATGGCCTTTGAGCTCAGAACCCACCTAGTGATTGATGGTTTCAGCACATACCCTAGCTGGCATCAGAAGTGAATAACACAATTAACAAGCGTTTGTCATCTCTGAATGTGTGAAACCTGTAAAATCCACTCATTCCATAAACAACTCTTATGTGGGCACTTGGTACCTCTTGTGAAGTACACTCAATACACTTGAGATCCCACAAGGGCTTTTTCCAAACTACTTCACTGCAGACCTCCTGTTCCCCAACAAGTCTACAGATTGTCATGGCTATCACTTGATAAGCATCTTTAACATAACTCCACTTAAACTTCTTCTCCAGTACTGTTATTATGTCAACACAGAGACTTCCTCTCAGCACCAAAGGCAGTGTTGAAAATAATGTGCCCCACAGCCTTAAACAGCCTGATACCTTTTAGGAAATACGTTGAATATAGATGGTACTCCAGGTTGTTTCTATTGCTTTTAAATTTAAAGCCGGCAGTTCCCTTCTATGGGGTTCTTTGCACTGAGTTTGTGGTAGAAAGGTGGTATTTTGGCTATGTACAATGTTGTAGCCCTCTTCATGCCCCTTGGACAGGGGAACACCTCTAGTTTTGGGGTGCTGATATGCAGATTGATTCAAAATACAGAGATATAAGGAAGCTGTGATTAGCAAAGTTGGAGAAACAGGAAGAACCATTGAAACAAATTATTCTCCCAAATGGTTAGAACTAATTGCTTCTTAGATTTTAGAGACCCCCCCCCCCCCCAAGCCCCCTCTAACATTTTGCTGATGTCAGAAGGGAATTTAATGTATTCAATGTGAAACTTGGCTGCTTGTATTAAGAACGGTTTCAATATTAGCACTACTCTGAAAATTTACAAAGTGATAGAGCTAGCGAGAGCATCTGATCAGAATGGAGGCACAGTATTCATGTATTCATATTTCTAGTTTAGGGTGAAGCTGACATCATATGGAGACCACTGGCTCTGAGCAAGAACCATGATGAAAACAAAAAAATTGTTTTCATGATGACTAACAGTCTGGCATTTATGATAACTCTGCTAGAACATATGAAGCAAATACTGGGACTTTTAGAGCAGATTGGGGATGGCTGTAAATGAGAAGCCTCGATCATTGTTTCTGAAATATAATGCCATAGCCAGAACTTGGAAAATCAAAGATCTTGGGAACTACAATTCCCAGAATACAGCACAGCTAATGTGGACCCATAGGAGTTGTACTCCAAAAATAATGTTTCTAATCTTTGATGCAAGGAAACTATGATATAATTTTGCATGCAGTGAGAATTCAGTTCCTTTGAAAGCCAACCAAAATGCACGAAGTACATCATCCAAGCTTTTGAAACTTCACTAGCTCCTTCATCAGTCAAAGATGTTAAAAATCAAATAGGAAAAGAAAAGTAACAATGTTTAGGATTGCAGATCTATATTTTGACTAAGATGTTATTTCAGTTGTCAATTAAGATGGGTTGAAGGAATATCAGTGCAGGCAGAGGCCCTGTTCTCTGCCTAAGAAAGAGACGCTTCGCCCTTCTCAAGACAGAGTTTGGCTGGATCTCAGTCATAGTTAATTTACTGCTGCTGTTGATGCTAATTTCCTTTTACTTCTCCTGTATGATTTTTCATATCTTTGCCTAATGAAGAAATTAGCAATGTTTTAAAAGTTTGCCTGATGTATTTTATGCATTTGGCTGACTAATAGAGTTATCCTTGTTCTGTGGATTTTGGAATTTATTGTATTTCGCTACATGGCCAACACAGCTACCCCTGAATATGTTTTTGTAAACTTAGCATTGTATTGGGAATTTTTGTTGCATATACAGTAGAGTCTCACTTATCCAACATAAACGGGCTGGCAGAATGTTGGATAAGCGAATATGTTGGATAATAAGGAGAGATTAAGGAAAAGCCTATTAAACATCAAATTAGGTTATGATTTTGCAAATTAAGCACCAAAACATCATGTTATACAACAAATTTGACAGAAAAAGTAGTTCAATATGCAGTAATGCTATGTAGTAATTACTGTATTTATGAATGTAGCACCAAAATATCACGATATATTGAAAACATTGACTACAAAAATGTGTTGGATAATCCAGAATGTTGGATAAGCGAGTGTTGGATAAGTGAGACTCTACTGTATATGTAAATGTATATCAGCATTTTGAAGGTTTTCTGCATGTTGTGTGTGTTTTTAGTCTAGGCAATTATGCTGTACTTAGGTTTTCTTTTTCTAATTCTTTTACATATCTGTTTTTCTTTCTCTCTCCCCCTCCCCCCAACCTAAGGTCAAACAACATCAGCTTCAAGATGCTCCAGGATTCCAAATTCAAAATCTGGCTGGTCAAGACAGAAGGAGAAGAAGCCCTCAGAGGTTAGTTTGCTCCTCATGTTTCTATTGATCCCTTGCATTTTTGTTTGCTTTTAAAAAGGTGAATATCCAGTTTTAAATACAACAAGGGTGACCCAAATCTTGGCACAATCAGCTTGGATAGCAGAAATGGGTTTAGCCATCCCTTAACAGCTCTTTCACCCCCTGAAAACAGTATACCGTACACAGCAGGACCCTCCTCAACAGTCTAGGTTGTGGCATAGAAAGAAGAGGGGGAGGCATTCCTTTTTCCCCAAGCTGGTATCACTTTCTCAGTTCAAATGCAGACCAGCCAGTGGTTGAGAGAGTTACTTTCGGGACTACCAACCTCCAGAATTCTTCAACCAATATGACCCCTGACCACATTAGCTAAGGAATTTTAATAGCTGAAATCAAGAAGAGGCTACCCCAGATCCTAAAGACATCAGAGTATGAGAAAAAGTGTTCTGGGATTCCCTCTTCTGCCCTGTCTTCATCAATGGCTGTGACAGTAGGGTCCCTTTTATATTATATACTTAAAATGGCATGGCTCCATTTCAATTGCCATAAAATCCTGGGATTTGTAGTTTGGTGATACAGCATTGGAGCTCTTTGGGTGAGAATTCAAACTATGCCTCCATAAACTACAAATTCTAGGATTCCATCAGATGTTGCCATAGCAGCTGAAGTGGAATTATAATGAAATAAGTGTGTGGTATGTAAAGTTGCAGAAGAAAATGCAAATCTATTTAGAAACTCACCCAACCGTTATAGTGAAGATGTAGAAGATACCTGAGGATGGATCGTCCCTCTGTTTGTGTTCCTTCCGGCTGACACCTGGGGGTCAGACTACACCTGGAAGATATTACTGCAATCACTGGAGGGTCCTCATTGAGCTCTGCTGGAGCTGTCTGGTTGCTGTCCTTGGTCCTGCAGTTAATCTACTCGTTTTCATTGCATTATTCACCTTAATAAAAGCCATGAAATCCACCCGTATGGAAACGGATGACAAAAACGTTGTGAATGGAAAAACTATGCTTTTAATCAATTGTCATGGGTTTCATGAATGGTTCTGTCTTTGCCACAAGACAACATTGCCTTCGCAATTCTTGTTTAAAAACTTTGGCATGAAGATGGTGAACAAGGAGTGAATAAACATAAGATATCAAAGCATTGAGTCAATGGGTCCACCTGCAGAAAACAGAGATTTTTGTTTTGCACTGTTTTATGCCAAGTACCATAAAATTTAGAGCAGTCTTTGAGCATATCATTTATAGATGGTAGAACATTACCAACTGAATGTGTGAATGAGCCTAGCACAGTGGGAAATGCTCCAGCAGACTTTTCTGTGGCTTCTAGTTTCTTCAGGTATTTTAAGACAATAACTAAATTTGACTAGCTGACGAACATTTTCAACAGATCATAGATTAGACTTATCCTGCATCTCGAACAAAAAGCAATGAATGTGGGCATCTAGGTGCCATTCTTTTTTTTAAATCTTTTCTAGCATGTATTTCAATTACAGTAGAGTCTCACTTATCCAACATAAACGGGCTGGCAGAATGTTGGATAAGCAGAAATGTTGGATAATGAGGGATTAATGAAAAGCATATTAAACGTCAAATTACATTATGATTTTGCAAATTAAGCACCAAAAACATCATGTTTTACAACAAATCGACAGAAAAAGCAGTCCAAAACATGGTAACATTATGTAGTAGTTACTGTATTTATGAATTTAGCACCAAAACATGGCAGTATATTGAAAACATTGACTAAAAAAATTGGCTACTGTCAAATTGACTACAAATAAAGATAGAATTGCATTAAATGAACTTACAGTAGCAACATTGTTGGAAATTAAATACATAAAAAGTTCAATCCTTGCTGCGTAGAGAAACAGCTGTGAATCGGGGCGGGGGAGGCAAACTGCGTTGGATAATCCAGAACATTGGATAAGTGAATGTTGGATAAGTGAAACTCTACTGTAGTTACTTACAAATTGATCAGCTGTGTTTCCCTACAAGATTTAGTATAAGAAAGTGTAACAAACAAGTAGCATGAACATACCTCTTTTTTTTTTTAAAGATAAAGTTGAATTCCACAGATTATTTCCCAGCAGAAGGATAAAACAGAAAATTCAGGGTGCTGGCTAAGCCTCAGTTTTAGGAAGAAAGTTCTTCCGTCCTATGAAAGAACATAAAGATTTGAAAATGAGGAAGGAATAGGGAGAAAGATTGTCTGAGTGTGACAGTATCTCATTATAAGGACAATGGGTCAGATGTAGATGACACGCACTCATTTTTCTGCTGTGAAGTAGAGCTTAACTCCTCTCCCTCCCTCAGACAACGCAATAGTAAACCCACTCTGAATAAATCTTGCCAAAGAAAATTCTATGATAGGGTTGCCTTAAAGTCACCATTAATCAGAAACAACCTGAAGGCATACAACAATAACAACATCAGCAGCAGCAGCAAAGTACATCCTCTATATAGGGTAGTGATATACACTATTGTGAGACCATTTAAAAGGCCAGCTGTATTGTGTCAGGGAACAAGAGTTTGCTATGCCTCACACTTTGCTTAAGAAGTGGTTGTTCATATTTCAGATCAGTGGACAAATCCAGCTTTGATAGTATGTAAAGTGGGGTGATCTACATGTTAGTTGCAGCTCGAACACAGTTGTTATGCTCTGTAGTGCCCCTGCCTGGCATTTCGTGGATATGTGCAGTTCATTTTAAAAAGAAAATGTTAGTTATGCATATTTCACCAGACTTCCAGCAAAGGGTATGACACATCGGCAGCCATCACAAGAACCAGACTCCTGGGAGGCACGTTGAATCACTCATCACAGAGCTGGAGGAGAAACAGCTTGCCCCTTTCAGATGACATCTCAAGATTGGGAAATTATTCTGTTTTGGTTGCCCGAGGTGTCATCCTCTGTTGCTGTGGTAAATACGGTTCCTACATTATGTTTCAGGAACGATGACTTTGTGCAACCTGAGAACACACAAATATTGCTGCTTCTTATTAGTTCAGACTGAAAGCTCCCATTTGTGGCTACAAGAAATTGCTTGTTGTTCATAATAAATGGGAAGTGGGTGGGAAGGAGGAGTTTACAGGTGCATTAAATACACTTATTTATGTGCCCATGTAAAGGAGAGAATACATTCTGCAATCACTGTCCTTTCAGACCACCTCCACTCCCTTCCAAAATAACTTCCGATGGTTCCTTAACACTAGGAGCAACTGGGAGAGAGGACTGCTGGTGTTGCAGTCTCTAACATACAGCTAGACAGCTTTGAATTTTGGAAAGCTCCAAAGAAGAACTTTATGACCTCAGTCCCTTTGTAAATATTGCCTTTAGGATTTCAAGATGAAACCCTCTTGTGTAGAAACAGTTGCATTGATGAATGAATGCCCTGGGACATCTTTGACTTGTCCCGCTTTTGATGTTGCATTCTGGTCCCATCTTTTGTCTGTGTTGCCCTTCATAATTTCTCTAGCAGCATAAGCAGGAAAGATAAGGAATCAAAGGCATTAGGACTACATAGTCATTAGCTTAGTCAAGGGTGATGGCTATTATGAAAGACACTGTGACAAGGGATTAGCTATACACATTTGCTGGGCAACCGGAAAAGCAAGCTTCTTTGCACAGGGGAAAAAACCCACACTAAGCCCTTTGTAAACATTGAGGTCATTATGTGCCATTGTCAGGACATCAAGTAACAATTTATTATAAGTGACAGGTTCAGAATTTTCCTTGGCCCATCATTTAGTGTTGTGGGGCATTGGGTTTGAACCTCCCTGCTTTTTGCTTCAGCTTTCTAACCTTATGAAGTAAGCTGATTCCCTGGTTGACCAAAATCTCTTATGTGTCTCTTTGGAGAAAGTGAGAATATGCAGTCACAATACAACACAGGCATTATCTTCCATATGCATAGCAGTATGCTTTATTAACCTCGATCTTATCTTGCCATGATAACTTCCTTTTGGTGAAATAATATGCATTTCTTTTGACCATCTGAAGATACATCAACACAGACACAGCAGCACAATAAAGTTAGCATGTGGTCGGAAATGCAAAACATCTCACCCTTTGTTTTGTCGTTTCCTTTTTATGCAGGATCTGTTTAGTGGCCAAAAATAAAAGGAAAGCATAGGTAGGAAAACCAAGTTCATTGTCTTTCCTTGTTGCTCATAATGCTGGCTAAGCGGAAACTCTACCTATACTTGAAAAGGATTATTGTATATACACTTAAATGATCTTGTTTCATCTTGTGTTTGAGAAACCTTTAACTTGTAAGACCTTTATTATTCTCTTCTTACTGCTAATTCCTGTCATCGAAACAATGTATAGTTACATTGTTCTTACAGTGCTTAAGCTCCATATTGGTTGTTATTTATGAGGTTTCTCTGATAGGATTTAGTAAAAATCCAAGAATGGTAAAATGCAAACCTTCTATGGTTGTTTCCTCATGTTCATGATTCTGGGAGTCTCTTTTTAGCAATGGATGCTCTCCCGAGGAACCAGACTGGAAAATCAGGGTTCAGGATTGTGTGGGGAGCCTCCATACATACAGTGTGCACTTCTTCCTTCTTGCTTTTCACATGCGTAAAACAGCACTGCAAAGGGATGGGGGTTAGCATGCGTTGTATGATTACTCAGCCCAGAAAGAGAATGCCTGAATAGGTTATGGGAGTTGTCAGAAACAGTTCACAGAAACCATAAACAATGCAGCAATTCAAAGGGTATGCTAGGACTCACTGGAATAGACTGTGTAATGCCTGGTTTACATCTATTTTGCTTACCTCATGTTTTCTGGGCGTCTTTCTTTGCTTGCATTGTGTGAAGGGAATGAGAAAATAGATTGAATAGGGATCTGGATAGGAGACATCAAAAGGATTTCAGAGTAGGGCAGCAAAAGGAAGAGGGCAATAATAGAAGTATACAGGAGGTAAATAGAGATCATTATTGAAAATTAAAATGGGAGTTCCTCTTTAGACACAACACACAGTTGTTTTTGAAATAAATGAGAAAGGGTGTTTTTGTAATCCTGTTCAGTGGGATCTACACAGCCAAATATAAAGTGGACTCGATGCTCAGTTGATAAAAGAATCCATGTGACACATAGCACTGCTCCATCCAGCCGTTATCCATGTCAATGGAGCTTGCAATTTACACTGAAGCTTCCTGGAAATTCCAGAGTGATCCTGTAGTTTTGGAGGTGTGGGCAGCTGGATTGGGCTCTATCCACTGTCTACAGCAGGGGTCCTCAAACTTTTTAAGCCGAGGGCCAGTCCACAATCCTTCAGACTGTTGAGGGGCCGGATTATCATTTGAAAAAAAAATACAATCAAATTCCGATGCACACTGCACATGTCTTATTTGTAGTGCAAAATAAGAGGAACAAGAGGAAGAAGAACAATGAAAGAACAATACAATATTTAAAAATAAAAACAATTTTAACCAACATACATTGATCAGGATTTCAATGGGAAATGTGGTCCTGCTTCTGGCCAATGAGATAGTCAAGTTAATTAGGATTGTTGTTGTTGTTGTTTTTGTGTGCCTTCAAGTCATTTCAGACTTTGGGTGAGCCTAAGTCTAAAATCTATTTATTTATTATTTATTTATTTACTGCATTTATTTACTACATTTGTATCACACCCTTCTGACCCCAAAGGGAACTCAGAGTGGCTTACAAATTATACGTACATACAATATATTATATTATTAGCATAGCACAATATTAGCATTAGATATTACTATATTGAACTATACCACTATACTGTAATATTATTAGTAATATTATATGTAATATAGAACATATAATTAATATTATTATATGGTATTATTATTAGTGTTATATTGTATTACATTATAATATTATTATCAATATTATATGTATATACAATATATTATATTATAAAACTGAGGGCGGGGGCCAGATAAATGACCTCAGAGGGCCACATCCGGCCCCCGGGCCTTAGTTTGGGGACCCCTGGTCTACAGTGTTAACGGACCTACCACCATGTTGTCGCCAGCAAGCCACTCTCTCCTAGCTTGATGGCTATGACATCGCATTTCCGGTGATATCATTTCTGGGGGCAAGCCATGTGACCAAAAATGCAACATGGCTAGGAAGCCTCTTGATGGGAGCAACTTGCTGGTGGCAGTGAGATGGCAGTGGACCCGATGTGCCCTCAGAGCAGCAAGCCCATATGGAGGGTCAAAAGCCTCTGGGATGCTCCTGGATCTGCATTGGTGTACCTTTGGAGCCTCTTATTAGTAACAATTGCACAGTACTCTAAGCTACAAATCTTAAAATTGTCTTAAAATTGTGAGGGGATTGAAGTCCATTCACTTCTGCTGCACCCCCTGCTTTCATACAAGCTTTTAAGCTAACTAAGGATAGTTTTGGGTTAAAAGTTTAAAGCTGGAGATAATGTCAGAGGTTTCTAAACAATTCAGTCGCCAGTGTACTTTAAACCATGATTAGTTGTTAACTTCCATGTCCTAGTTTAACTGTGTAAAATTAATCATAATCTTGGGATTCAGTATAAAAGGAAGTTATGCTTTCCTGGATTTTTTACTTGATAACATGAAGGCAGGGGTGTAAAGAAGAAAAGCAAACATGGATACTTCTTATGACAACATTATTACCTAAATTTAAGAACTCTTCTGGTGGTACAGGAATACCAACCAAATTACTTGTTAATACTGTGTGCTGTTTTATATTTTCAAACTACAAAATGGTTTTGCTTCTCCACTGCATACTGGTATTGACCCATGGCCAGAAATGTATGAATTAACAACATGGTAGAAAGTTGGGGATCAAGAATGGTAGAGTGACTGATGGTATTCTTTAGTATCAGTGTCCAAAAATGTAAGTGAAAATCACAGTGGGGCCAATTCATAATGTTGTTTATTACTTTAGAGTTATAAATAGTCTATGATCAGAACATCTAAAGCATCATTTCTATTTCTGAGAATTTATTCTTGCCCTGAGATTAATTGGAGATGTTCTCTTCCGTGCTCTAGCGTCAGTGGTCTAATTAGCTGGAAAGTAAGAGAAGGCTTTTTCTGTGGTTGTTCTTAAGGCTGTGAAACACCCTTTCAAGGAACATATTTTTGTGGTTCTCCATTGTGTCCATTGTGTCAAAAACAGGTTTTTTTAAATTAAAACAAGTGTTGGACATGCTCAGTTCTTCATAGTTTTATCCCCTCAATGCCATAGGTTTTGTTAATAGAAAGGTTCTATAATTGTAAAATATGTTGAGTTAGTTTATTTTTAATTTACCCTGTGGTTAAATTTGTGGGTGAATGTACAATCAGTAGAATTTCTTTAAAATGGTTTGAAACAATTAAGGTATTTTAAAGCATTTTACAACTTTCAAGCATTCATAAAGCCTACAGATTGACAGATTGAAAACCAATGTTATTAATCTCACCAGGTTCTAAATCTTTGGATAAAGAACCAGCTTTTAAATTGATGTCAAGATAAAGGCAGTGGTCATGGCACTTGCGACCTCAAAGTAGGTCATTCAATAGTGTGGTTGCTGTAGCTGAGAAAGCCCTCTTCTGTTTGTCCACACGATACATTAACAATGGACTCCAGAAGAATATCCACAACAGATATCTGTAATGTAGGTGTATGTAGAGATGTGTATCTGCAAGTATCGTACAACCCCTGAATCATACCGAGGCCTCCTCATGAATACCCAAAACAGTGGATAATAGCAGCCCCTATATTTTGACTATATTTGGCTGGAAGCCATTCCATAGAATCATGTTGGAGGATCTAGGGCAGTGGTTCCTAACCTGTGGTTTGCAGACCACCAGTGATCCACAGGAACCAAAATATGGTACATTGCCTCACCATTACTACACCGTTGCCCCAAAAAGGGTTACGAATCAGGTTTTGGTCAACTTTAGATTTGGTTTGCTTATTTATAAGAGTTCTGATTCCGAAAATTGCATTAGATCACATCAGCTTTAGTTTATTAAATAAGGTTTTCTGTGGACAAGCAGATGGTGACTACTTGATAGCATATGTTCTATATCAGAAACTAGAGCTGATGTAGTCTATCCAATGCAGTTTTCTGAATCGGCACCCCAAATTACCAAACCAAATATAAAGTTGACGAAAAACTGATTCGTAACCCTTTTGGTATTAATGTTGGAGAATGTTCCTGGTCAGAGTGGTCCCTGGTCAAAAAAAAGTTGGGAACCACTGATCTAGGGTGAATTTTGACAGGACAGAAAAGGTGGATCAATTCTGGATCAGCATCACCAGAGGCTAAACTCCACATCCCTTAACTGGCTTGGGATCTGGATGGAGGCTACACTTCAGGGCCCTGAACCACCCCGACAGCCACCCTGAGCACCAAGAGGATTTGAAAGAGGGGAGAGGGTAAGGATGACTCTCTTCTTTCCACTCTCTTTTTTCCAGTTACCTTGGTGCTCTGGATATTGTCACTACAGAGGTGCACTGACCAAGCCTTGGAATATTGTGCAACTTCTTTTAATGCAGCTCAAGGCATTTGTCTTTGCTTTCTGTCTTTTAGCTATTGAAAGTGCACAGAACATCTATTTCCACTGACCAAAAGTTAATTTCCAAGAATTATGGTGCCACTTGCTAGCAGGTGTATGAAAATATTTATCTGGAAAATGTTTACATGCATGTGCTAACTGCTGGCTATTTGTGTTATAATCAAAAACATCTGAGGGGATACTAGGCTGGGGAGGAGAAATTCATCATTTATTCTCCCCAGCTCTGGTATGGCAAAACTGCTTTTGTTCTAAAGATGATTACTTTATAGGTTCTACTTTGTTCCTTAGATGATGATGGCAGAATAGTCTGCTATCTCACACATCTTACATGTTCTTTCACTAAAATTGTTTTAAATGAAAGATTGTCTCTTGCCTTGATAGCTGAAGGAAGACCAAATAAACTAGATCGTTAGAACAGATACGTATATTGTGGGGACAAATACAGTATACTGTAAATTTTAAAAAGCCATAGTTTCTTTTATGCCTTGGTGAAATGTAAGTGATCAATGGCAGATCACTCTTTGGAGACTACATGCAACAGTCTTAACATATCATGCATTTTCCTGATTAATTCCTCTTCTCGTTAAATTAGAAGTGTATCCCTTTAAACAGCTCTCATTGTTTGGAGATGCAATTAACAACTTCCAAGTAGATCAGTAGAACTGGTGTTGCTAAGCAGCAGACCTTTAAAGATAATTTGTCAATTTCTGCAGAAGGGAGAAAAATAATAAACAGTCCTATTGAGAGAAAATTGCTTGTTTTCCAGTATGCAACTTTCCCTCCAACATTAGGTCTCCAGTTTATCATTGCCAAATTTATTCTTTATTTAGCTTCTATAAATAATTCAGAAGAGCTTGAGTAGAATAATTGAGTCATTTCCCAAACCCTAATCCCAGATAATTCAAAACAAAAGAGGGAAAATGTTCAGATTACAGTTTTAGAGTATTAGCTGTTGGTAGCTCTCCAGATGAATGTTCTGATTTCTTTTAGAAATCTCTGCAGCTTTCTGTCACTTTTAAAGTATTTGGTTTGAATAGCTTTTCATCTCTGTGCATTTCCAGTTAGGCATCAAAAAGGCAAATGCATAGGATGGACTTGAGTCCGCACACTTGGCTTGCCTTTCAACGGGGAGGCTTATCTCTTCAGAGGTGGGGGACTAGACAAGTAATATTGCAAATACAAGAAGTAGTGTGTCTTATCATCTTCAGGGAAATAGATACCATCATAAATTATTTGGCATAAAAATAGGACTAATCCTCTATCCCAGCCCTGATCTGAAAATCCAGAAGGGACAGCTTGGGGGTGGCAGGAGAAGCTGGGGGAGGAGACTGATTCGGTTAAGTTAAAAAGGCAAGCCTCCAACCAGCGTGGCTGTGCTGATGAGCTCCTTTCAGCAAACATTGATCGTTTGATTACACAGCCTGCCTGCCCGCCCACCCATCCGCCCCCATAGATTATGAATGCCATGTGCTTCCCATTCAAGAAGTAGCAAGGGATTTGCAGCGTCAGAACTGGTTTACTAGATAATCAGAGTTTCATGCGCCAATCCCGTGGGTATGCCTTTCAGGCAAGGAGGTGCCACCAGTGACCAGGATAGGTGAATGTGTAATTCAGGTGACTCACAAGGAATCATGGTGACTTAGAATGAATTAAATAAATGGCCCTATGTAAAAACTGAAAGTGCAACAGCAGCAGCAGCAACAACAATAACATAAACAGTAGTAGCAGCAGCAAAGGCATATTTCATATGTTATGGGAAGTCTCACCAAGGCAGAATGGCAAAAAGAGGATGACCACCACCTGAGAAAGAGGATGAAGGAAGCAAACTGTCAGGTAGTTGATGGACAATTGGGTGAGTTGCTTGTCTTCCCTCGTGGACTCTCCTTAAGACACCCTCCGTAAAAAGCCCTCCAGATGGTGGGGAGGGCAAGGAGGGGAAACACTTCACTGCAGCAATACCAGGGATTACAGAGACCCGCTGACATTTGGTCTGTGAATGAGATTGCGCTCCTCCATTTGTCGTGGTTCATTGGGTAAGGAGTTCAGACGCTGCGTGGATGGGTCAATATATAAGCAGATAGACATCCCCCATTAGATTATGTTAGCCTTTATTTTCTGAGTCTCTATTAAGACTATTTGGATGCTTCAAGCCATCAGAGATTCCCATCTGTGCCACACGCATACACACACATATGGACTTGGCAAATAGCATCCTTCCCAAACATTCATTCATTCTACAGGCGTGCAATTTAATACACCTTTTTTTCAATATCGTAGCTTTTCTTAATGTATTTTGAGATGCTAAATTTGAAAAAAAAAATACAATGTTTTACCACATACTTTAACAAAATTAAGTGTTAATTTCAATATTAATTTCATTTAGTCATATTAAAAAGCTGTGAAAAAGCTACATGATGGAGCTCAAAGTGCCATGTTTCTGTAAAAACCAGGAAAACCATTAAAAAGGTTTCATCACCCTCAGCTTTGCAGACCTGTCTTATGTATTACCAGCTAGCATCTTCTGGTTTTATTCTAGTAACCTGTTCACAATTTTGTATTGCACCTGTAGCTAAAACAATAATATTGATAATGTGGATTCCTGGTTCCCACCCCCCCCCCTAAATCTTAGAGCAAACCACTTCCCCCCTCTTCTGTTCCAATATGCCTGCAGCTGCAGAGTATATTTATAAAAGAGCCCAGCAGTTGCATATTCTGATTTACCAATAATTTCGGCAATAATTTCTCTGTTCATAGGCATGTATTAATTTTGCCAACCAAGCAAATATTATAGTGTCACATTTTAAAATGCTGTGATTTTTATTGAGTGTAACAGCATTGGAATCGAATATACTTAGTTCTTACTTATAGAAATGTATTTGGTGTATTTATCCTAATGAATCGTTGGAGCCATTTGAAGATGCTGAATCTGACAGATTGGTCTAAGAACACAACATACAAGATTTGTGTCAAGAGGGAATTTTTAAAGGTTTCAGGACCATGGCTAGGCTTCTCCAGTTCTTTTCTTGTCAGGCCCCATCTACATTGCCATATATTGCTGTTTCACAATGCAGTTTAACTGCATTTAACTCATAATGATTTTTCTATATGCAGAAGGGTCTTGTAATACTTTTGAAACAAAGAAAAATAAATTGTGGCATAAGGCTTTCATAGGCTTAGGGTGTAGTTTCACAAGTTCTTCAGCCTTTACTGCCAAATAGTGCTGGTACTTCACCAAACTACAACTCCATGGTTCCATAGCATTGAGCTATGGCAGTTAAAATAATGCCAGACTGCATTAATTCTACAGTGTAGATGCACTTTTTGTGTCATTCCTCAGATGCATGGATCCCTTTGCATACTTGCTGATATTCCAAATTATAAGATGTGTCTTTGAACACTGTTTCCAGTCATTCTGAAAGCAAACATTAACACCTTTTTTGAAATCCCAATGTTCTCCTTTATTTACAGATTTGAGCCAAAACATATTTTTGAGCTGTTTCTTTGTCACCTATGTAGCAGGAAAGGAGGGGACAGAGATGCTGCTTGTCCCAGGTCTAAAGGGAATAAGTACAATTAACCAGTACAAGAACCATTGACTGTAATCTCTGCCTGAAAGCAGAGAGGAAGCAAATCTCATGCTGTACCACTCATCATTTCCTATCTATCAACCTTCTGGAAAAAACTGTTTCCCTTTGGGGAAGGGGGGATCCTGGGTGTTACATTTTTAAAAGTGAGTTTTCCAAGCTCAGGTTCTCTACTAGTATACTTTAGAATTGGATCAAATGAGCAGAGCATAGGTATTAACAAATACTATGTGTGCCCATTATAAATGGATTCTCCATCTTTGTTGGTAAGTTTACCTTTGACTTGTCAAATGCTAAGCACTTGAGGGAGAACAGAGGCACACAAGAAAACCCTGCCACCCACCATTGCATCACTTTTCTCATATTTTCAGCCCTCTCATTAATGCTTTTCTGAACCAGGGCATGAGAACACACCTGATGTGATTTAGAGCCCTGAATAATCAGTATTTTATTGTTTTATTAAATTGCTATAAAGGTGAGGCCAATTATGTAAAATTTAGAAACAAACAATGTGAGGCAGCTCCACAATCAGCCTTCTTGAACTTCTAAAGATAAAGTAAGAGAAATGATGTACCTCTCTGGTTAATAGGCCCCTTGTTTCCCCACATGCTCTATGAAGAAAGAAATGTTCTGAAATCAGACTTGAGTCTTCTTGGCTATATTTCATATACAGAGTATCCAGCCAGATGATAGTGCTACCCCACAGTTTTGCACAGATTATTCTTCCTTGCTTGGAAGCATTACGGCTTTCTGCATTGAAGTATCTAATGAGGGCTACTGATGTTCATTTTTACCTTGCTTTTTGAGAGTGTTGACTAACCAGCTGTCCTTTATATTTCAACAGTATTGGGGGCCCTTTTCCTTCCAAAAGTTGCTTCCACCAAGTTTTCCTAAGTCCCCTTTTTGGAAAACACCCAAAACCTCCTTTTTTGTCTGCCAAATCTTTCTGGCTGCCTCTTTTTTGAACATTTCTCCTCTTTAGTTATGCGACTCCCCTTAGGACTTCTAAAGAACTTGGCATATGATTGCCTGGTCTTCTCATATGATAGTCATCTCTTTAGCTTTCCTTTAAAAAAAGGCTTTGTCCCAGTGAACCTCTTATTTTACCTTTTCATTCCCAATCTGTCCAATATGTGGCTAGCATAGGTAAAGGTAAAGGTTTTCCCCTGACATTAAGTCTAGTTGTGTCTGACTCTGGGGGTTAGAGTTCATCTCTATTTCTAAGCCAAAGAGCTGGCATTGTCCGTAGACACCTCCAAGGTCATATGGCCGGTATGACTGCATGGAGCACCGTTACCTTCCTGCAGGAGCAGTACCTATTGATCTACTCACATTTGCATGTTTTCGAACTGCTAGGTTGGCAGAAGCTGGGGCTAACTGCAGGAGCTCACCCCGCTCCCCAGATTCAAACCACCGACCTTTTGGTCAGTAAGTTCAGCTGCTCAGTGGTTTAACCCACTGCGCCATTGGGGGCTCCGTGGCTAGCATATGCACATGTTAATAACATGATGATTGCACACTGCACAGTTGGAGTGCCTTAATTCCACTGTAATTGCTATGGTTCCATCCTGCTGAAATCTGAGGTTGGACACTTTAAGAAGAAGAGCATTTACAATTATCAGCCAGAGTGTATCTGTAAATGCCTCCCAAAGTGCAAAGCCCAGGATTCTGTAGGATGCTTCCATGGCAGCTAAGGTGATATCATAGTGTTACAATTGTATAGTATGAAAGGGCCCCTGATGTGAGCATGCTGCTTGCTACTTTTTGGTACCGTTTGTTTACTTCAGCAAAATACTTAAAGGGGAACTTCCCAATCTTGCTTATAGCTTCTTTAAAAATGAATATTAGCATGTCTCTATGGAAATGGGAAAAAACTGATGAAAAAACATCAAGCAAAACTGAGCGCAAACACACTGCCTGTATGCCTCTCTTGTCAACCTCTTGCTTGCAGAATGTAGAAGTTCAACACAGGCAAGCTAATACGCCTGATCTTTTGGGTAGATCTGATCTTCATCATTTTCTATCACTGCTAGAAAAACTTGTGACTTCTCTTTGTGGATGTCTTTGAGTCTCTGTTGCTCATCAGTCTATTTGCTAGTTTTAAAAAAAGACTACCCTATTCCTAACCTGATGGGAAAGACGGTGTCCAAATGATGTCCTGAACCCAATAATCCCTAGACTCCCTGGCAATGGACCACCCTGACTGAGAATGAGGGCAACTGGAGTCAAATGCATCAGGAGAGTGACATAAATCTTGAACCATTTACTGATTGCCAGTGTTGGAAAGAAAAGGTCTGAAATGAACATTAAATCCTGTCATTAAATTACATTCAGTATATGGTTAGGCAGATTGTCATGGTCACCAATGCTGCTGATGTATACCCAGTACTTAGCCGACTAGGCATCTGTTGGGAGCTCAATAGACAAGTTAAAAGGCTTTGCTTTATCTTGTTTGCTCTTTCCCCCTTGGAGATAGTCACTTGGCAATACTGAGCAACTCGGAACCCAGATACAGTGACAAAGAACAGCAAACACATGAAATGTATTTCTGAAAGGGCAACAGCATTCATTCTGTTTTAGAAAGGTCTTAGATTAGCAGTGGACTTTTTCATTAACTGTCTTCTCGGCTGATAACCAGATAGGCAAAACTGAGAGAGATTCTGACATCTTTTTTCAGATCCCGTCTCAAGTTTAATTAGCATTTATCTTAATCTCATTTTAATTTTTGCACACCAGCAGCATAATCAAATGCTACTGCAGCATTTTAAACAATTACACTATATTGGCAGATAGAGACTTCAAGGAAGCTGACCTTTTTCAAGCCCAGACTTATAAAGAGTAGGCTGTTAATTATGTTTTTATTGGAAGATGCATCCCAACTGTGCCTGGCCATTTCAGCTTTGCTCTGTTTAGATAGGACTGAAAATGTTCTCTGAACAACAGTGGTGGACAGAAAGAGCTGCCGGTGTACAAGGGGGGATCTGACATTATAAGGAAAGGTTGCTTATATTTTTGTACTTCCGCTTTAATTGGGTTTATCAGCTGAAGCTTCAGGGATCAAATGAACTGACCTAAATATTAGGTCTCTGCTGAGGTTAAATATCTCCATGGCTATGAAGATTTTGTTTCCATAATGCCTTCTAGAGCATTTTAGCTTTGTACAGGAAGTGTAAAACCACATTTGAATCATTTATTACAGCTCACACTGAGCGGTAGTTAGGTTGTTGGGAATAAGCACTGAAAACAAATTAAATGGCATCTAAAGAAAACACCTGATCCATCTCCATCCTCCTGCAAGATACAAGAGAAGCCACTAGAGATAGACTGATTAGAGCTGGGTGGCATCAGAGCATTATTGCTGGTTTTGTAGATTATTGTCTCCGATAATAACAGATGGCAGAAGGAAGGAGAAATCATCCATTTTCATTTTCAAATGACCCTTTATTCCCTGAGAAGGCAGTTTAGCTCTAGTCAAATCATAGTTCTCAAGCTATTTCCAGGTAGGAAAGCTTTATTTACTGTGATAGAATTGCTGTTGTTATTAGGGAGCTTTTACTGTAGTAGAGCACATTGGAAATGTTCAGCAGGATAAAAAGAGTCTAGCATGTACCCATAAGGCTGCAGCATTCTTATAATGGTAAGACTCAGTATAGATCATGTAGTAGTTACAAGTATTGCTGAGATCCTGTTTGTGTTTGACAACAGCAGTGGTCCCCAACCTTTTTTTGACCAGGGACCACTTGAATGGGGAACACTTGACCCGGGACCACTTTGACCAGGGACCACTCTCCAACATCAGTACCAAAAGCGTTACAAATCAGTTTTTGGTCGCCTTTAGATTCAGTTTGGTTATTTGGGGTGCTGATTCAGAAAATTGCATTGGATAGACCACATCAGCTCTACTTTCCAATACAGAACACATGCCATCCAGTAGTCGCCATCTGCTCGCCCACAGAAAACCATATTTAATAATCTAGAGCTGATGTGATCTATCCAATGCAATGCTCAGCTCTCCAGAAAGGAGCAGAAATAAAATTAATAAATAAATAAAGTGGAAGGAGGTTTGCGGACCAGATTTTTGTTCTCACGGCCCACTGGTTGAGAACCACTGGACTACAGGCTCACCATATCTAAGCAAACAAATATACTATAGTAGTTTCTCCTCATTTGTGGGAGTTCAGAGTGCAAGGTCTCTGTGATAGTGGAAAAACTGAATATAAATCAAAATTGGAAATGCTTTTAAAAAATCTTTCAAATAATGTGTAGGTCACAGGTCTCAGCCTTAGAGGAGGGCAGAAGCACACCCCTCCCCCACCCAATTCTTGCCAAGGTGACACAGTTCTGCTATAGACTCCATCTACAGCAGTAACAAATCATGGCTTCGGGGGTGATAAAATCAACCACTTTTTAAAAAGGTAGTATTCTGAATTTTTGTCAGTAGTAATTACTTGGGGTGGTGCTATCTTTTCAGGTTTAGGGAGTTTTTGAAGAGCAGTATTCTTGCCTGTCTTTGTGGTATTCCTCACACTGCTGAAGGTAATTTAGGTTTGCCACTAAGTGCACATTCAAAAGTTTGTCAACAAATCTCACCAAGGAAGGATTGGTAGACCCTGAGATAGAAATAGACTTATCTTTCAGGCAATGCTGTAAGTTGGCAGTTTAGGTCTGCCACTTAAAGTAGTATGTACACACTTGTAAATTTATAGAGAAGCTACAATAGGTGAAGCCAGAATTCAGAAAGAAAACTAATGCTGTTTGTAGTCTTAAGAAAACATATTCCTAAGCTCTGGCAGCTATTATGGTATATACTACTTGCCGGTCACTTCCAAACCCGATACCTCTCCCGCTGTGAGGGTTAAACTGGTGACCTCTAAAACAGATGTCAACAAGCTTTTTCTGATTGTGTAAAGAATGCATATATGTTCATCGTTTCGCACAGAGATTACAAAGGCTAACGTCTCAGAATGAATGCGTTTTTTAAAAAAAGAGAAAGAGCAAATCCTGTATAGTAGAGTCAAGCACATTTGTGCTACCATTTGTGTCAAACTGCTTCTGTTGTTGTTTTAAAAAAACTTTATCCACCTTTTGCCAAGGCAGCTTGCAATGCTAATTGTGTGGTAGGAAACTTAAGATTTAAGACTTTCATTTCCTGATCATATCCCCACCAATGACTGGCCACCTTTCTGACTTTTAGTAAAAGATGTGGGTCATCATTCGCACAAAAATGGGTCATCATTAGCACACATTGGTATTTTCCTTAAAAAACACTGCATGTGGTTTTCTCAATTTCTTTTTCGTTCTTTCTTGTGAAATAACCCCAATGGGGGAGGCAAGAAGTTTTCTTGGCTGCATTATGTTTAGCTCTACAACCGAGGCAAGATTATCCTCCTGTTTCAACAAATTCACTTTTTGTGGATTTCTACTGTTACTGTTTGTTTATGCATGGTGTGTATTTTTAAATAGCTTGCCCATAAAATTCATATCTTTGATGCTGCGGAGAATTGTGCTCAGAAAGAAACTGTGTCTAAAGATCAAGTGTAAGGGGAAAGGGGATTTTTACTGATTTGCCTGCAAGGATATAAAAATGAAACATGCATAAGAATTAGGTGACTGTGCAGATGTACTGCTGCATGATCTGTATTTGCACCAGCCATTCAAGTACAAGAAAACATCAACATGTCCCAGGAAAGGCAAGTGCAGTGGAAAACCTGAGTCATTTCTAAATTAGCTTAAAATAAATGTTATTTTTTGGTGTGGCTGTACTAGCTGAATCTGAAGGATCAGCAGTACTGGCCTTTTGCTTTAAGGTTAAGTTGCTTCTATATCAGTGTGGGGAGCAATAGGGAACCAACTCCTGGTTTGCACAAAAGTAAAGTCAAAAATTTTATTTTTCTAGTGCCAGTATCTAATACTGATTTTCCTCCAATGAAACACATGATATCTAAAGTCACAAGTTCATCATGATTCAGTTCCTTCTCCTTATCTTTTTCCATGTCCAGTTCTTTCATCTCTTTATTGTCATGGAAATAATTGGATAAGTTTAGTTCATTGAGCCATTTAATTTCATGAGTCCGGTTCTATAGCATTACACATTCACACACCCCTACTTGGGTCCATTGGGTGAACTTCGGGGCCTCCTTAGACTGTCACACGGAGTCATTTTTAGTCCTAACAACATAGAACAGTGCTTCTCAGTTTATCTGTCATGGAAAACTGGCCATTTCCCACTTCAACATGACAGAGGCCAGCACTAAATTTGTATTCATAGCGTACAGGGACTGATACTGGTCCATGGACCACCCCTTCGAGTGGCAGTCTTTTAGAGTGTGAACAGGGTACAATCTTCCTATGACTTCTGGCATTCCTTTGCTGTCTTTTAGACTTAGCTCTGCAGTGCATGGATATACTTCCCCCTTCCCATCTATAACATGTACATCATACATATTTGATTGTTGCCTTGTGTATTGATGGCCCTTTATAGTAAGGCATTTTGCAGCAAAATGTCATATAACGAATTTCCAGCATAACTATTACTGTTGCTTCCTACCTATTACAACAGAATACGTTTAGCAATGATAGAATTATCTTTGCTTGCCAATAAAGAAAAACCATTTTTCAGTAAGCAACTCAGTTTCTCTAGCATTAAAAATGTGTTGGTACAATTCTTAATATGCATCATGTATGTGGGATGATTCATTAGAACAAAACAGTTTCCATCAGTAAGATTGTTGTGAGTTTCTGTAAGCTGGGGAATTTTGAAAAAAACAATGCAGCTAAAAGCAAACAGAAATTCTGACTAGGGTTCATTGAAACCAACTTGTAGTAGTTCTTCCCATGAAAAAGAAAGAAGAATCTAAAAACGGTACTTGTTGATCAAGTAGCTGTTGGTGTTTCTAGGATATGAAAATTTTCCCCTCAGAGTTCTTTGTTATGTACTGCAACTTATCTTTCTATTGTATATTCTCTCATCAATTATTCCATTAGCATCAGTTCTGATTGCAACAACAGCTTCATATGACTATAGGACTATGACTCATTGGCTACATTTGTTTCAGTGTATCCAGTCACATCCCTCACTTTTCTAAGTCCTGGATACTCTTTGCGTTGATATGTTCCTGTAACCAGAAGAAAGCTGAGCATCAACTCCTAGTGCCATTGGTTTATCCTGCCTCTCACTGACTACCATCTTCCTTTTTTCCAGGTTTTTCGAACCGATCTAATAACAGCTATGAAGATTCCAGATTCATACCAGCTGAGCCCAGATGAGTACTACATTCTTGCTGATCCCTGGAGGCAAGAGTGGGAGAAAGGTGTTCAGGTGCCAGCAAATATAGAAGCAGTCCCAGAACCAATTGTCAGGTAAGTGAGTCTAATGCTGTTTCATCTGTTGGCATGGTACCCCGTTATTGTATTGCTTCCACAGAAAGATACGCTCCATTACCATGTTCTACCTCAACTGGGATAAATTGACCAAACTTTGCACTGAAATGATCAAAACTAAATCATCAAAATAAAGAAATTAATATAGATGAAAATCTCTATCCACTAGTGAATGGTAAAGAAATCTCACAGCTTGGAATTTCCACTTTATTTTAAAGTGGTGCCATATTGGAGGGAGGGAGGAGAATTGATTTGAAGGACATCTGGCGTGACTGGATTAACGTTTTCATTTTGAAGAGTCAAAAGAATCAGGCCTGAAATCACCATATGACATAATGAAGCCCCTGCTGTAGCAGGACACAAAATTTTTCCACCAGTATTGGGAGGCTAGCAGTTACCATTGTACTTCCTCACAATATTCCCAACATAGCATTGTGGGAAATAAAAATAGCACCCACCTGCAGTGTCTTGAAATATATTTACGAACCCAATCCTTTCTGCATTTTATTGTATTGAACTGTAATGGTTTTAGCTGGCATTGTTACCACTTGATGTATGTATGCACCATACTGGGATGCTGTAATATATTTGTCCCATGGTATAAATATTGAGTAAATAATAATAATAACAATTTTATTTTTGTATCCTGCCTCTTCTCGAAGGGACTCAGGGCGGCTTATATGGGGAATATGCCCAATTCAACAACAAATTAAAACCAACATAGATTAAAACATAGCTTGATAAAATCAATAACATACAATTAAATATTGGGGGGGGGGGACAGACAGACAATAGTGCAATATATTCTCAAATAGGACTGGAGGACAAAATGAATAAGAATATTAAATTAGAACTGAAGGAACAATGTCATTTAATGCTAAACCTATAGGACAAAGGACAGGGATAAAGTGCAAGGACTGATGGTGGTTATAGTTGGGGCTGAATTTCCTATGACTGTTTAATTGAAAACACAATGGAACATCCACGTTTTTAGATCTTTGCGGATTGTGGACAAGGTGGGTGCTGCTCTAATCTCCCTGGGAAGAGAGTTCCAGAGCCGGGGCTCCCTCCCTCATCTCCCACCAAGCGTGCTTGAGACAGTGATGGAAGCGAAAGAAAGGCCTCTCCCGCAGATCTAAGAGCCTGTGCGGGTTCATAGGGGAAGATGCGATCATGAAGATAGGCAGGCCCTTGAATTGAGCCTGGAAACTTATCAGCAGGCAATGGAGCAGTTTAAATGGGGCTTGACCGCTCCCTGTAACTTGCTCCAGTTAATAACCTGACAGCTGATCTTCGTACCAGCTGTAATTTTCAAACCATCTTCAAAGGCAGCTCCACATAAAGCGCATTACAGTAGTCCAATCTAGAAGTAACTAAGGCATGGATCACCATGGCCAAGTCAGACTTCACGAGGTACGGTCGCAGTTGCCGCACAGGTTTTAATTGTGCGAAGTCCCTCCCGGCCACTGCCGACACCTGAGCATCAAGCGTCAGTGCTGAGTCCAGGAGGACCCCATTTATAAATCTGGCATTTATAGATTTTATTAATATTCATTCCTTTTCTGTGATGTATCTTAACAAGCTTTATTGTAACCCATTGCCTCTAGAAGTCACTTAAGCCATTGAAAGAAGTCTACCTTTGTGCAATTAAGGCATCGTGGTCTCAAATTAAATGCACTTCCTTCTGGAAGGCTTCAAAATTTGTTAGAGAGTTATCTCAACAACCAAAACCTTAAAGAACAATTAATTATCAAGACAAATCAGTGACCTGGGTAAGAAAAGCATTATGAACTGAAAAACTTAAGTGTTAACCCTGAATCCTACTTTGAGTCCCAGTAATATAAATAATTAAAGGCCAGTGTAAATAAAGACTATGATGATGATGATGATTCTGCAAGAACATGAAAGATCTGCAGCTGAGGTGGGTGAAATCATTCACAGAACAACTCCCCATTCGACAACCCACTAAACTGGGCAGTATGGAAGAGTAGCAAGAGGAAAGCCATAGCTGAAGAAAACTCTTATCAACATGAAACGTAGCAGACATGTAGAAAAAGGTTATGTGATCTTGCTAAGTAAAAAATGACTTTTTCTCTCTTGTCCAAAATACTATGTGGTGCCACGTAAACAGTGCTTATTAACCCTACACCACCACCCTTCTATGAAGCACTCTGTTGTGGGGATATTTGTCCTTGGCAGGAGCTGGGAGACTGGACAGAGTTGAGGACAATATTGCTTTATTTATTGGGGGGCGCTGAAAAGGTCTGGATTGAGAGCACAGAGGTGCACTTTTCAACAGGGTATTAACTGTAAACACATCACTGAAACAAATGCTGGAGTGCTTTAAAAACTAGTACAAAGCCCAGACCTCACTTCTACTTAGATTCTGTGACAAGACTTGAAGGTTTCTGCTTATTAAAAGTCCCATCTAAGCTGATATTGCTGGAGCAGTTTTGCAAAGAGGAATGAGCAAACATAGATTCCAAATAGAGACTTTCCTCAGAAGACTTGCACTTGCCATTGCTGCTAAATGTTCTGCCACCAAATGATAACCTGGGGCAGAGGTGAGCTGGTGAATATTTATGCAACTAACAAGTAGAAGTTTGCTTTTGTTTACTTAATGTATGTGCCTCAATAAAAATATTGTCACTGTCATAATTTTCAGCATCTTGGGTATCTCAAGTAGTAACAGTGGCAATTAAATCTGTATCATTTCCAGGCAATGACACAACAAAACACAGAGAAACTAAAGGTGGGGCGCACACATACATCTGCAACAAACTGTAAAGCAAATAGCTAATATTTTAGGAATAATGGTAAATTCTTGTCTTGTTGTTTCTCTGGTTGTATCTTGCGAGGAGATAATAACTTGGTGCCCTTCTCATAAAGCCTGAGACTTCGTTGTGTGTTGGAGTCCAACTCTACATGGATGTAATCAGTTCTACACAAGGATTCTGACAACAGGGAAGAAGTAGCAGTAAACCTCTCAATTTTTGAAA
This sequence comes from Anolis carolinensis, assembly GCF_035594765.1. Lineage (NCBI taxonomy): Eukaryota > Metazoa > Chordata > Lepidosauria > Squamata > Anolidae > Anolis > Anolis carolinensis. Next base: position 105,593,927 of record NC_085842.1, on the reverse strand, counting down.
GCACCTTCAAAGAGGACTAAAGCAAACTTCTTCCTCTTTTTCAGTACTGAAGTCTGAAGATTCAGGGTTGTATTTAAATTAATACAAAGCTATTTTTCCACATTGCAGTACTTGTGAAAGTTTGGTCTGATAACATCTCTCTCCACCTGTCTCTTTTTCCTTTCTATTTCTCCCCCATCCATGGCTTTCTGTGATTTTCCAAGTGAACTTTGATAACATTATCAAAGATCTTGGGGCTTTCTACACTTGTCACTGTGGAAGCTATTGTTGCTCTGAAAAAAATCAATGCGTTTACAGAGCTCGAGAGAATGTTAAGCGCATTTAAGGTGTTTTTAGATTTCTTGCAGGAAATTCCTCTCTTCCCTCCTTCTGAAGGGATGGAAATATTTTAGTGAAGTCAATAACTGCCTGAAGCACAGCTTGCCCAGCAGTGACAGCAGCAACAGCTGTTGGTGGAGGAAAAGCTATGAAATAAACTTTCTTGCTCTCATCTCCTTCTGGGAGGATTGGGGAGAAGGGGGACTGGGATGCATGGGAAAACAATAAGACTTTAGAGTTTGAATGTTTCAGAACAAAAACCAGAGAAGACAGTTTCAAGTTGACTTGATCCTTAAAGAAATCTTGGGTAGAATATCTATTTTTAACAAATTTTTGATACACAGCCACAGTCTTTTAGTCATAAAAGTCTTGCTTTAGAGTTGGAGGTTGATTTTGGTGCCATGTCAAGATGAAAAGTGATAGCTTGGCATTCTCTGGAGCCGGAGATGCTTATTTAAAGCCAGACTAAACGGATTCACATTTTTTGCAAGTGGGCTTGCAGGCAGGCAGTTTGTTTAACATGATCTGCTCTTTCACCCCTCCGAGGAAGCTTCTGGAGATTTTGGCCATGGTTCCAACACAGGCAGAGCGAAGTGTGACTTAGTTTTCTAGATGTAGTGGTGTTTTGCCCCATGGGGATTGCCAGAAGGGCTCTGAGAACCCCTCCATGTCTCATATTGTTACCAGTAGCTTCCAGTCTTGAGATTGTAATCCCTACAGGCATCCATGGGACATGCCCGTTCTTTTCCATCTGTGGGTGGACTTGTGGTAGAATTTCTTCATACTTTTGCCTTCTCTCCTAGCTGTAGACATCCTTACTCAGGCATCTTGTACAGTGGGACCAAGATTTCATTCTAGGTCAGTGAATGGAAGTGGAAACCACAGTTTCTTGTATCATCCAGGCAGGTGCATCTAAATTTTCCAGTATTTCTCTCACATTACCATCTTAAGTTTGTAACTTCCAAAGATTTTCCCCCACACAGGTTGAAAACAATGATCACTCTTCCACAGAAATGTGAAAAAAACACATTTTTTAAAAATAGGTTTTAGAGTGAGGGTTGAGCTTTCAAATGGGCCAATCTATTAGAAAGTCTCTGTTAAGATAGAGCTCAGCTGTAATCACATTTTAAGGATTGATGAGCTACCTACTTTGCAGTATCATAAAATGACTGTTGTTAGCATAGGGCAAAAGAAAATCAGGACCAAGGAGTATAAATAGCAACACAGTTGGATGTCTTTATGGCAGCAAACAGGAAGGAGAGAGGAGATATATGTGTGCATTGTTCTTAGTCTGAGTTCCTCAGGAACATAGTCATTTGTCCAGGTGTTTTCCATCATATATTAGAAGACAGTCCATTTCAAAGGAAGGTTGATTTCAGAAACAAAGTTTATGACTTATTACCTTAAACAACATTGGCAAGTATTAATGTATAACAGAACCATGTGCCTTCAATCACGTTCCTTACATGCAGTACTCTGGCATTACATTTTTGCTTTGCTGCAAAAACAAGCTTCAAATAAAACCGAGTTTATGGGAAAAGGTTTCTTCTTTTTTTTATGGGGGATTTCAAAATCATGTGAAAGATTCTTTCAAATGTTATAAAATCAGGCCTTGCTTGCTATTCGTAGAATTGCTGTTTGCAGACTTTCCGTGATGTCTAAACCACTTTTCCCCCTATAAAGATGAAGCAGTTACATAGCTGGCCCTCAAAGAGTTTCTCCATCCTTTCCTGAAACAGAGAGTGACTATCCTGGGCCCATTGAATAAGGACTCCCATGTTTATAAAGGAGCAAAGGCTTCACAGTGCTCTCCATGCTTAATAAAAGGGTAGATTGTTTGGATTGATTTTGTGCCATCTGAAAATAGTCACACAAAGCCTTCATGCCAAACAAACCTTGGAAAATCCCATCTCTAACCTATAAGAGAGGTTTTGCCGCTCAGTAGGGATGTATAACTTAACATGTATCCTAGTAACTGTTCCTCTCGTCCCCCTCTGGCTTGCACTCTATGGGAGTGGTGTCTCATAGTTCCTAAGGTAACAGGTGAGCAAGGAGGTAAGAGTAAGTTGGCTTATGGCAACAATAAATGAGTGAAGTAATTGCATGTTACCTCATTTTTCCACTGAAACATTTGGAATCTTAGGCTTAAAGTGAGTTTCTTCCACCCAATCTCTGTGTTTTAATTTGCCTAAATGGAAATGGCACTTGGACCCTCTTTAATGTCTTTTCAGAATGGAGTGGCAGCATAAATGCTTCTGTGAAATTGAAAACGAAGGCCACAGAGGGTTAGGCAGCCCTGTGCTCTGTTGTGCTAATGCTGTCACTCTTGACAGTGATTTACATTTGAAATTCCTAGAGGGTAAAAGAGCCAGACAGAGATCTAGAAGCCACAAACAGGAGGCAACAGCACATTATGACATATTTAGGAAATAGTTCATCTGCATGCCATAGATAAATCATCTTCAATTGTTAGCATGTTTAGATAGTGAAGGGATATATTTTCTAGCAGGTGATGATTGAAACAAGGAGAGCATCTCTGCCCATTTTCATCCTTTCCCAGAAGTAATGTGCTTTTTCACATTTCATCTTTCACTTGGGAAACCATAAACAAACATCATAATGCCTCTAGATGGGTCTCTTCCAAAGTGAAAATTGGCCTCTGATTAGCCTCCAAGGTGGATAACCATCTTGGAGTTCTTTCATAAAAGTGTCTTTTGTATCTTTCCCATACCCGAATTATTGATGAACTTACAAAGTGGTTTCCAAAATTCTTCTCTTTGGCAGTCCTCCCATACCAAAGGTACGAATTTCAGCCCTTTCGCAGGTCGAATCCTTCCAGGACCAAAATTTTTGGATTTGCCAATTTTATCCAATCCTTAACCCATATTAGAGCACAGGCTTCGAAGTATATTTTTAAATCAGGGAGGACAAAACCTCCTCTTTTTTGTGAATCAATCATTGTTTTATACTATTCTATGGTTCTTCCCTTTCCAAACAACTTTCATTATATCTTTATTCCATTCTTTAAAAAATTTTATGTTCCAAATTATTGATAAGTTTTGAAAAAGATATAAAAGCTTAGGCAATATATTCATTTTAATCGCGGCTATTTGACCTAGAAGTGACAGGTTCAGATTTTTCCATGCCTCTAATTCTTTTTTAATTTCTATCAATTTCTGTGTATAGTTGTTTTTCAAATTTGATTATTTTTTGCAGTAATCCAAATTCCCAAATATTTAAATTTCTTTACAATTTGAAATCCTGTTTCCTGTAGCACAATCTCTTGGTTTTTCTTAGTCATATTTTTTGTCAGGATCATCGTTTTCTTATTATTTATCTTAAAGTCTGCCAACTGGCCAAATTCTTCTTTTTTTAATCCATTTTTGTATATTATCTTTTGGGTTTTCAATAATACAGATAACATAATCTGCATAAACTCTGATTTTGTACTCTTGTTTATCGATTTTAATTCCTTTTAATTCTTGATCTTCTTGAATATTTCTTAGTAAAATTTCTAAAGCAAATATAAATATTAAAGGGAAAGGGGGCCCCCTGATTGTACCTTTACTAATTGAAAATTCTTCTGAAGCTTGGCCATTGATTAATATTCTTGCTTTCTGTTGTTGATAAATTGCAATAACCGCATTTTGAAATTGAAATCCCATGTCCATTTCTTAAAACAATGTTTTTTTTAAAAAATTCCAATTTAAGTTATCAAATGCTTTCTCCGTATCTAGGGAAAGCAATGCCAATTCTTTTTGATGGTAAGTTTCGTAGTATTCCAAAATATCTAATATAATTCTTATATTATCTTTTGAACTTTTTCCTGGTAGGAATCCTGCCTGGTCCTCTCCAATTCATTCCTTTAAAAACTCCTTTAATCTATTAGCCATAATTGTTGAAAAAAATGTGTAATCCATATTTAGTAGTGAAATCGGCCTGTATCCTTTAACATCGTCTTGTTCCGCTTCTTCTTTGGGGATCATTACTATATCAACATTTTTCCACATTGCCATAAATTGCGAAACCATGTTTTTTCAATGTTTTTCATCAGGGAGATGCAGGAAAGAAGGGGGTGGAAATGTTTATAAAAATTAGAAACCTGCAATATAAATACCATATTTTGAAAGTAATTTTGTTACATTAGGAACATGTACCATTTGGCTGACACAGAATTATCATGTTTGGTATATTAAAACTACAGTGTACTGAGAATATAATTGCAAAGTAAATATACTTTTCAAAAATGTCCCTTTTTGTTTCAAGTGGAGGTACAAGGATTTGAAATATAAAGAACACATGAACTGTAAATGCAATCTTTAGCTTCATCCAAATGGAGCAAATTGTAGTTTATTTTAACAAGAAGGGGTTGTGTGTTGCTGTTTTTGGAAGCCAGCTAATTTCAGTCTGGATTTTGTCATTGCCTTGTTATAACAAACCACACTTAAGATTTGGGCTAAGCTAAATGAACAGACCTTGCCAAGAAAACCCTGTGATAGGTTTATCCTAGGGTCACCATAGGTTGGAAATGACTTGGAAGTCACACAACAACAACAACAACAACAACAACAACAACAGCATCCCAGTTCAGGGTTCAATTGTAATGCTAGACTGTGATTCATTAAAAAACAGAATTAAAAACCCCTGATAGTTCTTACTAGGGAAAGGGGAGTCTGAAATTTGCTTTGGCTTGTTCCCAGCACAATAATCTATTTTATCATGACAACTGAATTGTTGGATTTCCTGTAAATGGATATTACCTGTGGAAGGTGGGTGGTGAGGAAAAAGAAACTTTGTCACTGGCCACTGATATTTTTGTGCTTTATTACTTTTATTGCCATTGCGATCTGCATTTAAATGTAAAAGCAGCTAAGCCTTTAAAATAGAAGCAAATAGAGTACTGCTCATGAAGTCTCACTTCACAGGATTTCCACAAATCTTGGCAAAACTTAGCCATGATTTCTGGCCAAACTAACCATATGCTCTGTGTTGTCGAAGGATCCTCTGAAGATGCCAGCAACAGATGCAGGCAAAACGTCAGGAGAAAATGCTGCTAGAGCATTGCCATACAGCTCAGAGACCACACAACACCCTAGCCTACTCTCCCTGTAGGTATCTAGTATTGGGACAGAACTCTGGGATCTTCTATGACAAATCAGATTTTCATTGAATGAGTTCAATGGGACTCACTCATCAGAAAATGTGCCCAGGGTTGCAGCCTTACTTGTTGCAGCTTTACCTGTTGTAGCCTCTGATGTGGTTCTTCTCCAACCCTGCCATATATTTCTTTGAATTATTTCCACTCATTCCTCATCTCAACAGATCTATAAAAGCTGCACCAAATTAATATTTTAATAGGCGTGTTAACGTCTTGACCAAATTTCATTCCACACACATTGTTGTTTTATTAACACTTTTATAGGTCAGGTTTGGCTGATTTTGGACCAGATGTAGAGGCACTGGAGCATATAGCAGATGCGTAAGTGTGCAAATGAGTGTGTGTACCCACACAGCCAAACAGAAGTCCTATTGTCCTTTCATAGTTGGTTGCAAATAAATACATGTTTGTTTTCTGAGAAACCTCATGCCTCTTAGATAATTGCTTCCAATTGGTTTAATGTTAGTGACTCAGCTTTAGCTCAGGGCTATGCAGTGGGTGACCCTTCACACTAAACATGCTCCACTAGCCATGCGTGTCAAGCCATAAGGGGCTTAAGAACATAACATACAGACTGTTTGCCTAGATTTGGGGGCGTGTGGGCATCAGCCACCTGTCTGACATCAGTGCACGGCCAGTGGCCCATGGGTTACACAGGCCTCTCAAGCTCTAATGGAACAGTAATATCTCCTCCGCTTCTCTTTGTAGAAGGCATTGATTTAGGCAGCTTTGCAATTCCCAGTTGTGAGTTGTCATTGCATTACCATAAGAGGACTCTGCTCTCTGTTCATGATATGTTATCAGAAGAAAGCATTTGTCCAGTAAAAAGTTGATCTGATAATAAATTTATCTTGACACTTTCCTCATTCCCACTACCAAGGGAGGAGATGGAAATTAGGCATTCTTTCCCAAAAATCCAAACTCTGCATGTTTCAGCTGATTAATTTGGATCATTTTATCTCAACATTTGAACCACTGCATGGGTTGTCATGAATTATTGGATGTCTGCTATTTTGGAAATGCTTACTTGAAGGACTCCTGAGGAAGAGTGAATTATTCCAGCTGTTGCTATATCGGACATAAATTTACTAATCATATTTGGGAAGTGAGGATGTAAGTGATAAGCAAAAGAAAGTATGATAAGAACTTTTGAATTTGTCGGGGAATCAAAGATGCTGTCTACTTTTGCTTGAGGAACAGATTGGCTGTAGAAGGAACTCCCAGGTAACACATAATAATGAAAGACATGGATCTGCCTAGATGTAGATTATTAGAAAACATACATTCTCTCCTTCCTGGATCTACTTCAAAGATGCTGCCTGACTCCAAGCATATTGTATGATACCAAATATTTCTCAGTTTTTAAAATCTGTCTTGTTTACCCCAAATGTGAATTCTTATGAGAAAGAGACCATTGAGAGAAACCTAGGCCATATGACTTGTGAAGTTTTATTTGATTTGACACAATACTTTGTTTTCAGCAATTGATTTGTGTGTATGGAATTATCTTGGATACAAAGGCTGATAAAATGGTAAGCTTTTCCAACAGCCAAATACATCTCTATTAGTCACACCAATTTACATTGGAGAAGAATATTAATTTTCTTTCTGTGGGGTATTTACATAAGAAGGAACAGCTCTCTGAAGTAGACTTCCAAAAGTTGAAAAGCAAAACATAACAAATCAGTAAGCAAGCCAAACATTACGAAAAGACTGCTAGTATTTAAAAATGTTATTCAGAAAATATAAACTTCTAGAAACATTTAACGCAACAGTATTGGAAACCATCTCAGTTGAGTAACTCACAGTGCTTTCTCATGGAAAGACCACAAAAACCAAGTGGACTGAAGAGGGGAGCAGGTTTGTTAAGAGGATTGAAGAGGGAGCACGTTTGCTTTCTGCTGCCCTGGAAACTAGAACTCGGAGCAGTGGGTTCAAATTACAGAAAAGGAGATGCCACCTGAACATTAGGAAGAACTTCCTGACTGTAAGAGCTGTTCAGCAGTGGAACTCTGCCTCGGAGTGTGATGGAAGCTCCTGGGTGGCCATCTGTTGGGGGTGGTTTGATTGTGCTTTTCCTGCATTGCAGGGGGTTGGGCTAGATGGGCTGTGTGGTCTCTTCCAACTCTATGATTCTATTATTCTATGACTTTTGAAGGCCTGTAATGGCAATGCAGGATATATACAACTGACAATGCATGCTGCAGTCATTGACCTACACCTGAGAGAGTTTGATGCCTAGTGCTATCATCCCGATTGTTTTTACTGTGAAAAGGGCTTGAACAGCTAGCCCCCCCCCCCCCCAAAATGACATTTTGGTATGGGTAAAGATGGATTTTCAAGTACCCTGCTTCAAACTGTATAGTGGTGTGCTACTCGAAATAATGATCCCTGGACCGATGCTAGTCTCTTAAACTATTGGCTGCTGGTTTCTGTTGAATTTCCTGGGAGAGAGGGGAAAGGGAATTGTAGTAAATGGGCCCAAATATGCCGTTAACAGTGATCCCTGACATGCTGGAAAACAATCATTGCCTGTACACCATATCAGATAGCCTGAGAAGCATTGGTGTAGTAATATTTTTTTGCCATTTGAACTCTAATCATTGACCCTGCTTCTTAGTGGGGGGTTGGACTGGATGGCCCATGAGGTCTCTTCCAACTCTACTATTCTATGATTCTATGACCCAATCTGGTAGGCATAATGTTTCTTTGCCCTTAGTACTTTTGAATGACAAGGAATTGATGGGACTCTACACCTGGATTGAAGATGTTTTAGAGGGATTATGTTGATGGACCTCATTTCAGTTGAGCTTCTAGGGAACTTGTAAAATCTGGATTTATCTCTGGGGGAGACCTTCAGACCTTATCTGCCATGCTGATGGAGTTTAAAAGCAGTTCACAGACAGTCAAATCTGGTAGAGTAGTAATGTGTCTATGTTAATGATATCCGCTGATTCCTGTATAATATAAGACTGACCTCCTTTTCCCCAGTAAGATAATTTCCCCTTTAATCACATCCACATTAAGTCCTGCTGCCTATGTTAAATATTTCCTAGATTTTCCCAGGATTGAATCTCCCTGTGTAGACATACTCAATTTAAAGACACGATACAACAGTGAAAGCACATAGAACAAGCAAGGGATACTCAGCATTATTGGACAAGCTGGCAGGGGAACTGCCTCTCACATTACTTAAGGCAGAGATTCTGGTGGGATAATTAACAAACTGAATCAAATATTGACTCGGCAATCCTTAGGCAGGTCACTCACCTCTCAGGCCTTCTGCCTAAGGACTGATAGAAATAGGCTACCACTCATCAGTCTTTTTATTCTTTGGGAAAGTGTTCAATTGCCAGCTATCTTGACTGTGTCCCTTGTACATGTACAAGAACAAACACGCCGAGAAGGCTTCTACGTGCATCTCCACTGATTCCATTTATTAGAATCATACTAGATTGCCACCGCCAAAATAATCCTCAGACGCCCGACATGAACCATGGTGGTCATTGTCCTGCTTACTTCAAAGAACCAGCATGAACGCAGATCAAAGATAGCTGCTCTCAAAACCAATTTTTATTGAAGAATACATGACTTGGAAAAAGTCGAGAATGACCTAATGTTTACATACAATCATTTTTATCACCTTTGTTGCAACGTCACACCACACGTAAATGTCATCATCAAAACCCCACCCCCTGTATCACATTACTACTATTCCCACACAGTCTACCAATTATAATTGTTTATACTTTCAACCCCGAGTTCCCATGCTCTTCTATCTTCTTCTGCCAGGTGCTTTCATGAGACATTCAGGATTATTTATGTTATGACTCCAAGTCCAGGGCTTGGAAATTCAGCCCTGGGACTTGGTTCCATGACATGGCGCCCCCCTTTTCTTCGTCCTCTTCTTCTGTGCTTCTTTCATCACAATTCTGAAATAAATCAAACAATAATCCTAGGTGTCCATTTTGTCCAAAGTACCCATATACTTTTTCAATAAACTGCGATGGAATACTGGATGTATTTTCCCCAAACTTTTTGGCAAGGCCAATTGGAAAGTCACTTCGTTTATCACACCCTGTATCCTGAATGGTCCAATATATTTGGGGCCCAGTTTTCTTGAAGGTAGCCCCAATTTGATGTTTTGTGTACTTAACCACACTAAATCCCCTTTCTCCAATTTATCGCCTTCTATCCTTTTTCTGTCTGCAAATGTCTTATACTTTTTGTGTGCTTCTTTTAAGGATGCAGTCACTTGACTCCAACATTCAAGCATTTGGGTTTTCCATTTCCCTGCCCCTGTTTCTTCATTCTCTGCCCATCTTGGCAATTGGGGCAGAGGCTGTATTTCATACCCGTAAACTACTTCAAAGGGGGTTTTATTCGTCACGGAGTGTATAGTCGAATTAAAAGCTAGTTCAGCGAAGGCTAGCCACTTAGACCAGTCATTTTGTCTCAAATTAGAGTACATGCGAAGGAATTGCCCAAGTGTCTGTTGAGTACGTTCTACTGCCCCATTTGTCATGGGATGAAAAGCAGAACTTAGGCTCCTTTCTGCTCCTAGCATTTCCAAGAATTTGTCCCAAAATTTTGCTGTGAACTGAACACCCCTATCACTGACCACCCTACTGGGACATCCATGAAGTTTGTAAATGTGGTTTATGTATAATTCAGCCAGTTTCTCTGCTGATGGTAGTTTCGTCAGTGCTATAAAGTGGGCCTGTTTAGAAAACAGGTCTAATACTGTCCAAATATAGCGATATCCCTTGCTAACCGGCAGCTCTCCCACAAAGTCCATAGCTACACATTCCCAAGGCCTTGTAGGTTCTGCTACTGTTTGTAATAGTCCCATTGGCTTCCCTCCTCTCGATTTATTTCTGGCACAGTCATCACATTGAATAACATGATTTTTTATGTCCTTTCTCATCCCTGGCCACCAACAGTGTTTTGCTATCGCCTTTATTGTTTTTGTAATCCCTGTATGACCAGCGCTCTGGTTATTATGGAAACGATGCAAAATCTTAATCCTCAATATCGTTGGGATATACAGTTTCTTTTTCACGAACCAAAATCCCCCCTTCTGCTCCCCTTTTTCTGCGTTGGATGCGATCCACTGATCTCCTTCATATGACTGTCTCAGTTCTTTTCCCCAACTATCTTCTTCGTCAAATTTGATAGTAGCCGCGCTCTCTTTTTGGGCCTGCGCTCTTGTACTGACAGCCAAACCCCATTGTCTATCGGAAAATAATGTTCCCTCTTTTGTTGTAGTTATGCCCTCGTGTTGAGGCATGCGTGAAAGAGCATCTGCCAATACATTCTGTTTCCCTTGGAAAAACTTTAATTGGAAATCGAACCTGCTAAAGTATTGTGCCCATCTAATTTGCTTGGGGGATAATTTTCGAGGAGATTTTAAATACTGGAGGTTCTTATGATCAGACCAAATTTCAAATGGGATTCCACTCCCTTCGAGGAAGTGTCGCCAGCATTCTAAGGCTTTTAATATTGCTAATGCTTCTTTTTCCCATATGGGCCAACATTTTTCAGTTTCACTGAACTTCCGAGACAAATATCCACAAGGTTTTAAGTTCCCATTTTGATCTTTTTGCAATAGTACTGCCCCGTACGCACAGTCTGAAGCATCGCAATGAATTATGAAAGGGCTCCGGATGTCGGGGTGTTTTAGGACAGGTTCTTCTGTAAAGTGTCCTTTTAGGGTTTCAAAAGCCTTTTGGCATTCTGGCGTCCAACTCAGTTTGGCGCCAGGGGCTTTCACTTTTGCTGTCTCCCCTTTCCCTTTTGTTTTTAAAAGTTCGGTAAGGGGTGCGGTTATTTGTGCAAATCCTTTTATGAACGATCTATAAAAATTTGCAAATCCTAGAAATGATTGCAACTGCCTCCTTGTTTGAGGTACTCCCCATTCTTTTACGTCTGATACTTTAGACGGGTCCATAGCTAATCCGTCCGGAGATAACCGATACCCCAGAAAGTCAATTTGAGTTTTATTGAATTCACATTTGGACAGTTTTGCATACAGCTTTGCTTCCCTTAGTCTTTGCAAAACTTCCCGGACCAATTCCACGTGCTTTTCTTTATCTTCGCTCACGATCAGGATGTCATCCAGAAATATGAATACTCCCCGGTACAACAGTGGGTGCAGTATTTCATTTATAAGCTGCATAAAGCAAGCGCTGCCATTTTTAAATCCAAAACGTAAAATTAAATATTCAAAATGGCCGAATGCGCAGGAAAATGCAGTTTTCCAAGTATCCTCGGGTTTGATTCTTAATTTATGATACGCTTCAATTAAATCCAGTTTAGTAAATATGCTCCCTTTCTTCAATACTGTAATCAAATCCTTTACTAAGGGCATAGGGTATTTATTGTCCTTAGTAATTGCATTTAAATTTCGATAGTCAATGCACAGTCTTAAAGAGTTGTCTTTCTTTCTTCTAAATAACACTGGGGCTCCCAGAGGGGAGTTGGATGGCTTAATAAAGCCTCACGCCAGGTTCTTATCAATATATTTCCTCAATTCTTCTTTCTCCTGAACAGACATAGGATACACTTTTGGTTTTGGTAAGTTTGCTCCTGGGGTTATTTCAATTTCTACTTCTATATTCCTTTTGGGAGGTAATTTACTTGCCTCTTTCTGATTGAAAACATCCACAAAGTCCCTGTATTCAGGGGGCAATAGCTGTTGGTCTATTTCTCCTGCTTCATCTCCCTCGTTCTCTTCTTCGGCTATTTTGCTTATCTCCAATTGTGTTTGTTGCTCTTTAAATGCTAGGCTCTTTCCCTTCCAATCTACTTCGGGGTTAGCCTGTTCGAGCCATGGGATCCCTAGTATGACATTGTATGTGGCAATAGGGGCTATCACAAAGGATATTCTTCCTTCCCATTTGCCTATTTTACATGGGACCCCCTGTATTTCCTTCGTAGATACTTCCCCAGCAGCAACTGATCCATCTAGCTGTGAAAATGCAATTGGGGAGTCAAGCAGCGTCTGCCGGCATTTTAGTGCCCCTGCTAATTCCGGAGTTATAATGTTCCTAGAACAACCGCAATCCACGAATGCCCTGCAGGTGGCCCGATTCTCTAACCCCGACAGGCAGATCGGCACTACCAGCATGCGTTTGTCTTGACTCACCAGCCTCTCTGGAGATTCTGGGGCTCGCACCTCCTCCTCCGCTCATCTCCCGGCTGCTGGCTTGGGCTTTGAGGTTTTTGGCGGCTCCCCTTTCCGGGCCCAACATTCTGCTGCTCGATGGCCCGTCTTCCCACATACAAAGCATCCCGGCTTAGGTCTGTTGTCATCTCCTTTGAAGGGGATCCCCGGCCTCCCTCCGGGTCTTTCCTGCTTCCTCGTTTCTCCTCGACCCCTCGCTACCGGTCTCTGCTGGCCGCCGCTGCCGCTCCGGAAGCGCTTTACTTGGGCCAAGGTGGATTCGACGCGCCCTGCCAGTTGGATCCAACCCTTTAGTGTTTCTGGGTCATCTCTGTGCGCCGCCCAACTAAAAACCTCGGGGCGTAGTCCCTCTTTGAATATTTCCACTTTGGTCACTTCAGACCACTCTGGCACCCTTTCTGCGAGATGGAGGAATTCCTCTGTATACTCGGGCACCGTTTTGTCCCTCTGCTTTATTCCTTTAAGCTGATCTCGAGCCCTCAATTGCTCTAGCTGGTCTCTAAACCGGTTTTCCAGTGCGGCGAGGAAGCGGGGCACTGACCTCAAGCACGGGTCGCGTCTGGCATGTAATTGCACATACCAGCTGGCTGCTCCCCTCTTTAGCGTGTTGCCGATGGCCCGAACCATGCTTCCTTCGGAGGGGAATGTGTGTGCATTGTCCTCCATGTATCCTCTGATGCCAATGAGGAAAAAGTTCAGTTCGGATGATTCCCCTCCGTATTCCAGTTTGAGCTCTTCTCTCCTAGGCATCCATTCTACGGCCCGTTGCTGCTGTATGGGAGGTCTGTGGAAGGGTTGCATCGGGTTCCCTTGGGCTGCCCCTTTGAACACGCCGCGTCCCATCCCGGCGGTCGTTCCCCGCGGCTCCCGAAATTCTGCCGCTGCTGTCGGCCCTTCCACCCATCCGAATGCGGGCCTCGCTGTAGCTCCCGCACCTCGCCTTCCTTCGTCATACGGCACATCCTCCTCCCCTTCATGGATCTCCGGCTCCTCTTCGCCTTCCTCCGCCAACCCACTGGACCCGATCCCTGGTCCCAATGGTCTTTCAACCCCGACGCCCATTCGGGGGGTTGGGAGTCCTGTTGGAGTTGGCGGCCTCAGAGTTCCCAGTGCTTGCTGGCGCTCCACCTCGCGCGCCATTCTGTCCCGGAACTCCAGCTCCTGCCAATATTCCTCGTCCCCCTCGCCGCCTGCCGCTACGGGGCTCCGCGTCGAGGCGCGCTGGCCCCTCTGGCTCCAAGCCTCATCCTTGTTCGGCTCTCTGTCGGCGCCATCTCGGGTGGGCTCCTTCAGGAGATTCTCTTCCAATAGTGGCACCAATCTCCCCACGGTTTCCGACAGCCTGGACAAATTGGTCTCCAGAATGGATAACCGCGGGGCAACGGTCTCCGGCATGCTCCCTCCAGATCCCCAACTGGTTTCTGCAGCTGCCGAGACGCCTCTTCCTCCTCTGGGAATCCTCTGGGTCACGCCGTTCGGTCTGGGGTACCCCGTAGAGGAAGCTATAGCTTGTAGCGTTTCTTCCCCCAGCGGCCGGGCCTCTGGCAAGGCCTTCCTTGCTCCTTTTGGGCTTTGATCGCCCCCTCCACTCATTTTCACTTCACTGCGACTCCGCAGGAGGGTGAGAACGGGATTCTCGACTTTAATGTCCTGCTTACTTCAAAGAACCAGCATGAACGCAGATCAAAGATAGCTGCTCTCAAAACCAATTTTTATTGAAGAATACATGACTTGGAAAAAGTCGAGAATGACCTAATGTTTACATACAATCATTTTTATCACCTTTGTTGCAACGTCACACCACACGTAAATGTCATCATCAAAACCCCACCCCCTGTATCACATTACTACTATTCCCACACAGTCTACCAATTATAATTGTTTATACTTTCAACCCCGAGTTCCCATGCTCTTCTATCTTCTTCTGCCAGGTGCTTTCATGAGACATTCAGGATTATTTATGTTATGACTCCAAGTCCAGGGCTTGGAAATTCAGCCCTGGGACTTGGTTCCATGACAGGTCATGGTTTTCAGACCTACTTAGCATGAAGGTTCTGGGTCACTGGCAGAAAGAGAAGAAAGATTTGCATCTTCAAGGGCTAGCTATTCTTTCTTCTCTGGAGATGTTCTAGCAAACATTTTAAGATTTAATGGCAGTACTTGGATAAAATGAGTTGCCTAGCAAAAGAAGCTTGAAACATCATCATCCAGAATAAACCTAGGGATCCACAGTGTTGGTGTGATTTGGTCTATTCTAACTCTATGATTCTACGATTGTTGGACTAGAAAGACCAGGATCTGAATCCATAGTTGCCTTAGTTTGGAATTGACTTGAAGGCATGTAATAATAATAAGAACAACAACAGCAGCAACAACAACGAGGAACTCCACCAACTGGGTCTATACTACAACCTAGAGAGGCTTCTTTCAGTGATGTCAGGGTGGTGGATGTTGACCCAGTTCCAGTTGACGTGAGGCAGTCCTAGATTTCTGAACAGCTTTAGAAGAAAGAGTTGAACATCAGCATGATTGAGAGATGCTGAGGAACATCTTGCAGTATGCAGCTAAAATTTCTTCCCTTCCAGCTTTTGCCTCAAGATTCAAAGAAGTGGAATGCCAATTATGCCCCCCACAGTTTAGAAATCATTGCTCCAGGGAAGACAAATAGCTGTGATGAGTAAATGATGGTGGGGAAGGTGCTGAAATCATATGCACTTTCTAGAAGTGATATTTCCTTCACTGGCTCGTCCTTTCCTCTTGCTGTTGATTTTGATGACAGCTACTAGGCTTGGATTATGTCTACTCCTCCATTTCTGTTTGCCATGCTATTGGAAAGGGTCAAATTGTCCAGTGATTATAGCACTTGCAGCTGGAGGGAGATTGTTCCTTTTATTTGGCAAGTCTTCTTCTCTTCTGGTCCAGTGCCCTGGATCCCCATTTGACAGGTGAAAAGCTCATACCTCAGTCTGAGTCAAGCTGTTGTGATTTGTCTGTATATACATTAAAAATAACATATATATATATATCTATAGGCGCCTCCGGTGGCGCAGTGGGTTAAACCCTTGTGCAGGCAGGACTGCTGACGTGAAGGTTGGGTTGCTGACCTGAAGGTTGCCGGTTCAAATCAGGGGAGAGCTCAGATGAGCTCTCTGTCAGCTCCAGCTCCCCATGTGGGGACATGAGAGAAGCCTCCCACAAGGATGATAAAAACATCAAACATCCGGATGTCCCCTGGCAATGTCTTTGCAGACGGCCAATTCTCTCACACCAGAAGTGACTTGCAGTTTCTCAAGTTGCTCCTGACATGAAAAAAACTCTCCAAAACATACATTAATAAAGTGTGTATGTATGCATTAGCAGTTGATATACTTAGTAGCAGATATATGATTAAATCAGTTTGTGTAATATAACTTAATATTGCTTAATTTTGCATTGTATTAGGTTTTCAGTGTTCTATATAGTTGCTTAACTCCTCAAAATCTTCCCCGTTGCTTTTGCTGGAATGGATCAAAATCTTTCTTGCCACTTAGTGTCTTGATTTGATTTGTCTCCATAAACATTTACTAAAATTCTGGGAAAGGAAGCTTTTCTCTAATTTCTTGTGTTTTAATAAGAGTCTCACAAGATTTTGTTGTGCACTGCTAAGGTCTTGAATCCTAAGGGCCCACCGTTAGTGAAGATAGCAGTTTCTGCAAGGAGGATTGAAATTGGTACTTAAAATAATACTCAGCTTGTCAAATTTTGCTAGAAATATTAAAAGTGAGAGAGACATGAGTATCAACACTCTGGACTTATCTGGTCAGCTGGGTATCAGCCTATTTTAATACTGTGATAAACAGCTTAGAATCTATTTTAGAATGCCTGTCTGCTGGATGTCTGTTTAGACTTCCTGTTTATTTGACTGTCATTTTTAAGCGCATCAAATAATGGATCTTTGGACATCTCCCTCAGAACAGATTTTTCTAGGGATTTTTCAGATCTGCATAAGAAAGTGGCACAACTGTAAACATATTCATATTTGTCATGAAGATATAGTGCATAAAGGGATTTGTAGTGTTCATTTTATGGATCAAAGGCATGGCAGGGAAAGGAATGAGATAATTAGTAAAAATAGGTTGCAGCTACTCAACCGGGTGGATCACACAGTCTGCAATTACTTGAGAACCTTCTGTTCTTCTGATGGAAAATACAACTCTGGGATGGAAGATCAAACATTTAAACTGGTTTTTCACAAGGGATGATGTGCAATATGATGAGATTATAGGAGACAGCTTCCTGCACAAATAGACCAATCAAGAAGCAAGTATGTAATTGGTATATAAACAGTTTAAAAATCTGATAGTGCTAATGTCAAAAGAATGTTAGTTGAGATAGGTGTGGAAACAACAAAGCAAAAAGTAGTAGAACAACTTGGAGCCAAAGCTAGGAAAAGTACAATAGGAGCTCTGTTTTTTTACTCGTTGCCCACAGGTATTGTTCACTATGTTTAAGATAGATTGTAAACACTTAATATGTTTTAGGTTTCACTCTTGCGATTCAGTGAGTCATGTCTTGGGACTGGATGTGAAAGTTGTACATTGAAATACTTGCTGATTTCCATTGGGTGGTCATTAACCAAGTAATAATTCCCAATTTAGGATTATTGGAATGTTACCCTAATTTTTTAGCCTGTATTCTTGGCAATAGGAGAATGAGAGACAAGAACAGCAATTTTTCCAGAATAATTTCTACTTGTATCTCAAGTGTGGATGTCTGGCAGCAGTGCTTCATCTCTACTTTTCCTCTCTGTCCATGATGCAGTCATGCCGGCCACATGACCTTAGAGGTGTCTATGGACAACGCCAGCTCTTCGGCTTAGAAATGAAGATGAGCACTGAAGAGAGCCCAATTTGTGGTACTCAACTCAGGCAGGGGAAATTCTTTTTTTAAATCCCACTGCTGCCTCCAATTGAGGAGATGTGCGCATGTGTGAGAGGGAGGGATGGAGGATGTGTGAATGTATGACAGGGAGAATTTAGTGGATAAGGAAGGATAACCGAACTGATGGGTTTAAATGAGTAAAGATGGTAACTTATATATAAAAGTACGGTAACTTATATAGATAGGTACGGTAACTGCCACCAACGTGAGGTAATGGGTTTCTTTCAGGCTTACAGAGAGGCAAGGAGATTGATCTTTGTGAACAATAACAAAATTCAAGTTTATTTGTACATAAGCGTATGGTTCCAATACATAAACGTTTCAGGATCTTAAGTTACAATGCCGTCTTGTTTGAATGGATATTTCTTAAATAACTTCTCTTCAAAACAGTATACTAAACTCCCGGTCAACCTATATTCCCAGCCTTTCCCCTGAGTGACCATAAGCTGCCGTCCTTAGCTGATTTCCACAGCTCCTAATCTTTCCAAGACCTAACCGCAACTGTCCTTTTTAAACCCTCACAGCAACTCCTTTTTAAAAAAGGGAATATACTCTCAACTGTCAACTTAGCCACGCCCCCTTTTTCCTCCCAAGGGAAGCTGTGTTACCATGGCAACCTACCAAATGCTGCTTCCAGCTAGTTTCCATGTTAGGCTTTTCCTTGCTAATATATAACTCTTTTTTTTAACAAACAAATAAATAAAATTATATCAATAATCTCTGTTTAACACATAACTTCTCTACAAGCGCCAATCCCCAGAGTCAGTCATGACAGGACTTAACGTCAGGGGAAACCTTTACCTTTACCTTACCAGAAAGGTAGTGTGTAAATCTGAAATGAGCTCACACTGATGGATTGACAAAGATCCCAAGTATATCATTTCAGCTGCCTCAAACATGCTACCAGCTGAGAAAGGTTTCCCTGGGTAGGCCTCTTGGTTGATCTGCATGTCTCCCAAGACAAGTAAGAAACATTAGGTGCCTCTTCTTTCCTGGCCTCTCTCTTCCCCCGCCCACCTCTTTTCCCAAAGTGGGATAAGGTTTCTACCACATTGTTAATTTCAATTTAATGAGCTAGCTTGTATTGGAGAATTGGTATGAGTGATGCCAAAAGTGTATGAAATTAAGCTTCGAAAGGTAGAAAGCTGGAGCAATGTTACATCTAGAGCCAAATTACTAAGATGAAAGCATCTCGAATTACTCATCTAATTGAAAAAATCCACATAATATTTTCAGAATTATTTGAACAGTGAAAACAGATACATTTTTCTTTTGCAGCCAAGTGCTTAAAGGGCATAATGTGAAAAGTATTATCCCCCCCCCCCCCCCCGATCTATAGTCTTGGGATATTGATTGTGTGCCCTCCAGATTTTTTTGGACTGTAACCAAGAATGCTGGCAGTTGCAATTCAGTAACGTTTAGATGGCAACAGTAGTCCTACTTCACCTATAGTGAAAGTGTGTAAACATAATGATACTATGTACATCTTCATAATGATACTGCTGGACCAAAAAAATCGTCCTGTCCATCATGCAGCTGATGGATAAAAGGAAAATGGGTGCTTCTAAAAGAGTACCATAAGAATGGTGTAGAACCCATACAACATAAATTACTGTGCTACCAGAGGAATAGCTGTGTGTGGCAAAAGATGGATGGACCCACAGGGAGGATGGTCTTATAAAGCATTGTTATGTTCTATTCTATGTGGTTTTAAAATGTACATCATGGTCACAAGGGTCTATCAAATTTAGTTTGTGGTCAGAAATTGGGTAAGTGTGTTAAGTCACCATGTAGTCTGATCCTGTCCAAAAGGATTCTCTCTCTATTTATATGTGCTTTCAAGTAGCGTGTTGACTTATGGTGACCACATACATTTTGTAGGGTTTCCTACTTTCCTTAGGCAAGGAATACTCGGATGTTGTTTTGCCACTTTCTTCATTTGAAATATAGCCTATAGCACCTAATATTCATTGGTGGTCTCTCACCCAGGTACTGACCCTGCTTGCTTCCAAGATCAGACAAGATTTTGTGTCTTTAGGATATGTAGGCCCCTTGAAGAATTCTGGATACAGTATATGGAAAAATGCATCCAGCATCCAGGTCATTTCACCTTGTCCTAGAGAATATTCATATCTATATGACTTGATCTCTTTACTTAGAAGCAAGGAGTTAATGTGTAATAATACACCACTGATGGGATGGAACTAATTGATCATAGGATTCTAATGAAGCTTCATTTCTCCCTTGTCATTCTTCTAAAATTGTGTTTTTGCCTCTTGCATTGATGGTGTCACACCAGGCTAACATCACACAAACATCAGCCTCATGTCGATACCAGGCAAGATTCTGGAAAAGATCATTAAGGAAGTGGTCTGCGAACACTTAGAAACAAATGCGGTCATTGCTAATAATCAACACGGATTTATCAAAAACAAATCATGCCAGACTAATCTGATATTGTTTTTTGATAGAGTTACAAGTTGGGTAGATGCAGGGAACACCATGGATGTAGAGTATCTGGATTTTAGTAAGGCCGTCGACAAGGTCCCCCATGACTTTATGGCAAACAAGCTAGTCAAATGTGGGCTAGGCAAAACTATGGTTAGGTGGATCTGTAATTGGTTAAGTGAACGAACCCAAAGAGTGCTCACCAATGCATCTTCTTCATCTTGGAAAGAAGTCACGAGTGGAATGTCGCAGGGTTCCATCCTGGGCCCGGTTCTGTTTAACATCTTTATTAATGACTTAGATGAAGGGCTAGAAGGCATTATCATCAAGTTTGCAGACAAAACCAAACTGGGAGGGATAGCTAACACTCCAGAAGACAGGAGCAGAATTCAAAACGATCTTGACAGCTTAGAGAGATGGGCCGAAACTTACAAAATGAAGTTCAACGGGGACAAATGCAAGATACTCTACTTAGACAGAAAAAATGAAATGCAAAGATACAGAATGGGGGCAATGCCTGGCTCGACAGCAGTATGTGTGAAAAAGATCTTGGAGTCCTTATGGACAACAAGTTAAACATGAGACAACAATGTGATGTGGCTGCTAAAAAAGCCAATGGGATTTTGGCCTGCATAAATAGGAGTATAGTATCTAGATCCAGGGAAGTCATGCTACCCCTCCATTCTGCCTTGGTCAAACCACACCTGGAATACTGTGTCCAATTTTGGGCACTGCAATTGAAGGGAGATGTTGACAAGCTGGAAAGTGTCCAGAGGACAGTGACTAAAATGATCAAGGGTCTGGAGAACAAGTCCTATGAGGACCAGCTTAATGAGCTGGCCATGAGCCTGCAGAAGAGAAGACTGAGATGAGACATGATAGCCATGTATAAATATGTGAGGAGAAGTCATAGGAAGGAGGGAGCAAACTTGTTTTCTGCTGCCCTGGAGACTAGGATGCGGAACAATGGCTTCAAACTACAGGAAAGGAGATTCCACCTGAACATTAGGAAGAACTTCCTGACTGAGAGAGCTGTTCGGCAGTGGAACTCTCTGCCTCAGAGTGTGGTGGAGGCTCCTTTGGAAGCTTTTAAGCAGAGGCTGGATGGCCATCTGTCAGGGGTGCTTTGAATGTGATTTCCTGCTTCTTGGCAGGGGGTTGGACTGGATGGCCCATGAGGTCTCTTCCAACTCTATGATTCTAATACAACCGTCTCTCCGGCTGTTATGTTTTCATCTGTACAACGGCATTTGGTAGGGATCTTATCTCCACCCAAAAGAGTGATACCTGAGAATGGGATATATGGTTGTTTGCTTTCATGTAAGTCACTTGATTTTCTACAGCAGTGGGAAAGATTTTCAAAAGGTTTTCACTTTCTTGGAATTTCATCTCATAATGATATTACTAGCCCTCCCTTTTGGCTCAGTACAGTAGCTTGTCAATAAAACCTATGGAATTGTATATTAAATTCACACACACACACACACAAAATAAACAGCTATAAGTATCAGGGAAAAAATGAAAAAGCATCCATTTTACATTGCAATATGTTTTTGTGAGGCTTTTTGCATTTTTTTATAGATTTCCCCAGTGAATCAAAATAGCAGTAATAAGAGTCTGAGCATCCACTGGAGGCTACTGGCAGAATTATCTTCCTACTGACTTTCATAAGCTGATTTATTTATGGACATTGGCCGAGAATACTTTAAACCAGAATGTAGGCAAAAAGACGATGACTGACTTAAAGCCCTTGCTATAGTAAAAATAAGGATTTGCATAAGGGAATTACTATGTGGGGATGATATATCATGCCTATCTAGCATATTAAAGAGGTGCATTTTTGGAAGTATAAAAAGACAATAAAATGCTGTTGTTATTGTTAGAAAGCATTCAGGATACGGCAACGATAGCAACACTCAGGAGCTCACTGCATTTTTTAAACCGAGCACCAGCTCACATATTAGTCCTATTGGCTCATTCTTTCTGTGCTGCTGTTGTGTTGTTTTATTCATTTGTATCCTGCCTCTCTCAATAATGTAATTCAGGGAGGCTAACAGCCTATTTTAAAACAATGCAAATTTGAAAGTATATAAAAACTTGCATAAAAGCATAAATACAAAAGTTAATTGAAAACTATTAAACAGTTGTTGGTAGAATTCCCCACTCTATCAAGGCAACAGTAATAACAGTCTAAACATCCACTGGAGGTTAAAAATTATAAACAATAAAATTTATGCTAAAATGTGTATTTTATGTCCACTTAAAGACAGCGAAGCACCGAGTTAAACAACCACCCCAAAAGGAGATCAAGGAAGGGATCTCCCCATGTATGGAGGGAGATCTGAAGTCTAGGAGCATCAGCAAGAAAGAAAATGTTGACAGTTTGACACCATTGTTCTTTATGGCAACCAAGTCCAGGAGTGGCTATAAGCAAGGGAAACCATGGGCAACTGGTTCCTAGTGAGAATAACTGTATGATAGATCCTTACAAATGTTTGTGATACTCATTCTTCACATTGTTAGATGGACACTAGCCACTCCTTAAATGTATCCTCAAAATACTTGTGGTAAATGGTGCTCCTTATGTTTGAGGCAGAATTTCTAATGATTCTGGAACTAAACAGACCTAGGAACTATAGTTCTTTCCCCCCCACTATAGCTCCCCATATTAGTGTAGTCACTGGCTATGTTGGCAGGAGGATTTTGGCATCTCTTGTCCAAAAATGTACCTTTTCCAAGCTTGGGAATTCTGGAGTGTATGGTAGTAGTCTCTATGGTGGCTCCTCCTGCTTGGACAACAGGCTTCCCCTTTTGCGGGGCTGATGAGCCATTCAGAGTCCTGCTCCTAGGAAGGGCAGAGGAAGTTTCCTTCATGACTGAAATGCAGCATGTGGCCAGACTGTCCACCAACAGCAGTGGCAACTAACTAGAAATGTTATTGCAGTCATTGAAAATGTGCCACCACAAGGCATTTGCATTTGTGGATATCCTGGGCTCTTTCTTGCATACTTCACACAAATACATGCCCAAGGACAGTTGTGAAGATTTGAACTACCTAAAATGGCCTCTGGCTTGTACTTGGATGGCATTACAGCTTTATGCCGCATTCCTTTTATGGCTACAGTTAGGTAAATCAATGCAGTCAATCACCTTTAGCATAAATACATTCTTGAGAAGCCGCAAACAACAAAGAGATTCAGCAAGTGAGGAGCTGTTCCAGAGTATTATGAAACAGCTTTGGGGAACAGAAAAACTGCAGATAGTATTTAGAGGGAAAAACTCTTGAGTTCACTTTGAAGGAGATATCCGGACAAATTACTAGTTTGCATCATGGTCATGGACTGTATGTCCCGCTATCCTCGCAGCATACTTTTATTTTCATTTTTCTTAAAAACTCCTGGGATGAATGGCTGAAAGGAGTGCAGCATGTCTGAACAATGATCTGGGTGCAACTATATTTTTTAGATTTTGTTGTTGTTATGTGGCTTCAGGTAGTTTCTGCCTTAAGTCAACCCAAGGCTATTGTATGGAGTTTTGTGAGGCTAAGAGGATGTGTGACTTGCCTAAGGTCATACAGTGAGTTTTCATGGCCAAGTGGAGATTTAAACACTGTTTTCCAGAGTAGTAGTCTTCAACCACTACACTGTCTTTGTTAATAGGCAAACATATCATTTCTAGGCTCTCAATCTGTTAGGTCTCTCTTTCTTCCATTAAAAATATTTAATCCTAACTGCCTCTGGTTGTTTTGTTATGAACCCTTTAGTTCTTAACAACAGCGCACAGGCAGTTTGGAGGTGAATCCATCTGTTTGGCTTGAGATGCTCTAGATATGTGGAGACAATCACTTGTTTGAAGGTACGTTAACAGTTCTTCTCATCATGGAAGTTGGAATGATCTTGTTATCCTAATCTGCCCAGTTGACTTCTTGCCCAGCATGGTTCAGGGAGAAATATCAATCAATAAATTAATTAATTAATTAAAACAAATAAACTTTGGTGAGATGTGATCTCTAAACAGGCCCTGTGTTTTCCAGTTAAGGAGTGCTATCTTGGATCCTGCCAGAAAAAGCTAGCATTGACGAATGTTTGGCATCTCAGAGGAGAAACAAGATACAACAGACTTGCTATAACTTGTTTGGAGTTCTATTGAGTACTAATTGTCTGAGAATTGCTTCTGTATTGGTTTCCAAACTCCTTCCTATGTTTGCTGGGGGGTAAATTGAAAGATCCACTGTGCCCAGGATTGCAAAATCCTTGGTGAATTAAAATGGCAATGGACACCTATTGCTATCTACCTACCGTGTTTTCCCAAAAATAAGACAGTGTCTTATATTAATTTTTGCTCCCAAAGATGCTCTAGGTCTTATTTTCCGGGAATGTCTTATTTTTCCATGAAGAAGAATTCACATTTATTGTTGATCAAAAAATGAACATTTATTATATACTGTACAATAGTTGTCATCATAAACCAGCATAACCAGACAAATTGTGAATCCTATAAAGAATTTCTTGTTACTACCAATATTTCCATGTGTAACACTTTATGGTATGTACCTTTACCGATCCTGCATGCTCTGGTGTTCTGTTCGGCGGGTATGCTTCCAAACAAAAACTTTGCTAGGTCTTACTTTTGGGGGAGGCCTTATATTTAGTAATTCAGCAAAACCTCTACTAGGTCTTATTTTCTGGGGATGTCTTATTTTAGGGGAAACAGGGTAGAGGCTTTTTGAGCCATTTAGCCTGCCCTGAGGCCACAAAAGTTAATGCCAGGAGGCTTTGTCTTGGTCCTGGTTGTTCATGCCACACTCGGTGAGCCACTTTACTGTACTTCTGCCTCATTTGTAAAGGCAGAAATTTCAGACAGTTCTGTCTTGCCCATCCTCAAAGGCAACCAGAGTGGCTTTTGGTAAATATAATAGCCAAGGGCCAAAAGAGGACAGGGCTGTGGCACCTTTAATAGTTACATAGAAGAATATATTTCAGGAGTTATAGCTTGTCATGAAATTAAAAACACGGAATTCCTCTTCTCTTTTATATTTGAACACTCTGTCATAATTGTTAATATTCACATCAGAAGACTCCCCTTGTAAGTAGTTTAGATGCATGAATACTAACAACAGGACCTTTTCTGCAGTTGCATTGCACTTTATTTCTTATAATTTATTTATTTTTTTAGAGTACTGGTTTATCACCTTTCTGTTAAGCAGGGCCCCTGAAGCAATGCAGAACACATTTGAACAGATTAAAAGCTACTTTTAAAAATCAAGCAGTATTTTAAAACCAGTTTTTAAGGCACAAAAAATTAAAATAATCCAAATGCTGGCCCCCACTTTAATGATCTTTTAAAACATGGCTTTAAAAGCAGGCATTTGAAAATGGCTAATTGTAAACCAAGAGATGGAAGTTTTTAATGGGATTAATTTTAATTGGGTTTTATTGCTGTTACCAACAAGAGCAGGTTCTGTGATGTTTTAGTGGTACTATATGTCTTAATTGTTGTAAAGTTTTATATTTATATGGGTGATGTTTATGAGTTATAATTAATATGCTTATTGGGATTTATTTTTCTTCTATGTATTATGATTTGGCTTTTCTGATTTATTTCTTTTGATTTAACCTTTTTGGGATTGCAAGTGTGACTGATACCTTGTTACATTGTTACCTCTTGTTGTAAACTGCTTCGACTCCCCTTGGGGAGAGGGGGGAGGGATATAAATAAAGCTTTATGTTGTTGTTGTTGTTAAATTCTAGTGCCAATTTTAAGGAGAAAATGCCGTGGAAAATAGTGAGGACTTCAGCTCCTTCTGAAAGCTGACAAGGAACAGAGCCAGCTTGACTTCTTTTGGGAAGAGATTTTACATCAAGGTGCTACTTTTGAGAAAACAGTGGTTCATATACTCACCTGTCTAGCCTCTTAACGTGGTGAAATGTAGAATAAGGCCTTCATCAAGACTCACAGATTCTGACACAAGCCTTTTGGGGTTTTGTAGGTCAAAGCCAGCCCCTTGAATTGAGCTAAGGAGTAAACTATAAACCAGTGCAACTGTTACAAGATTGGTGGTTTTTGGTCTCTAAAGAAAAAGCAGAATAACAATTTAGCATTAGCTGTAGCTTCTGAACTCTTTTCAAGGAAAGCCCCAAATAGATCTCTTAACAGTATTGTAATTGGGAAGTCATTAAGGCCAAATGAGCCTTCTCTGGGATGAAGTTAGCACACTAGTTAAAGACACCCATTTTGCTGTATGTTGACCTTTCCCCCTTGTCTGCCCACATGGATTTTGATTTGATTTAAATTAATAGGTTTATGTACATATTTGACAGATTTATACATGCATAACTCTAATTGATTTCTAGTTATCTGGACTTTAAGTGACAATTAATGAAGATCAATATGTTGAAACTGCTGGCACTGGGCTGAAGCCAATTTTTCGTTCCAACTAGAGTAGACATAGTAGATGAGTGGCATGAACCAAATTCTCATTTTTAAAATACTACTTGTTTAAAAAGCAGCTTGTTAAAGTGGGGATAGGGAAAGAATTGACACCCCCAGGTTGTGTGCTGCCCGCAGACCTCTCAATTTTTAAAAAAATTCTTTTGATTGCATCCAAATTCACCTTTCTCCCAACATATCCTCTTTTTTGAAGCTAAAATTTAATCTTATTCCATAGTAAAAATGCAGCAGTCATGTCATTCGTTGGTTTGAAGTAATCTGCTAGGAAATGTGTTTATCAAAGTGTGGCAACTTTACTTCTGTTGAAAAAATTGAATTTGATATCATTTCCTGGTTGGTGATGGTTTCCCCTGTTCTCAAAAATGCCCTGAATACACCCTAAGGCATCCCCCCAAAGCTTTTTGGGGTGTGTGGTGCTGGGAATGGCCCTCCGAGGACCCCTGGTGGGACAGTGTGGCCTTTTAAGCCCTGACAGTTTCCCACCTGAGTTTGCAAACAAAGATACATTTCACTTATTCCATTTTATCCTCACCAGGATAATATGAGATAGGTCAGGCTTGGAGCTTGTGACATCATAACATGAGAATAAGCTGATATGGTACCTTTGTTTCTTTGTGCAATAAAGACACATATGGACATATTTGGAAGTATGAGGAACTGCCAAGCTGTCAAAAGTGTGGGATTTACTAGTCCCAGGATATAGAAGGTGTGGCTGATTGTAAAAGACAAACAACCAGCTCAAGAAAAAAATTGATTTGAGCCCCAAATGCCAATTTCCATCATTTATCCCACGTGGAATAATGAAGTACCAGTTTCATAGAAAATAAGTAGAACTGATTTAATGTAGTAGTTTGAGCACTTAATAATAATAATAATAATAATAATAATAATAATAATGCTTTATTTATACCCCACCACCATCTCCTCACAGGGACTCAGGGCGGCTTACATTGGGCGAAGCCCAAACAACATAATTAAACAAAGAAACAATAACATAAATACACTTCACAGTATAAAAAGAAACAATAATCTATATATATAAAAGGATAAAAAAAATGGCCTAGGACAAAACAACAAAACTACACATCCCAGAAACACTAAACTTGACAACACAACCCCTCATTCATGCCTCTACGTTCATACAACAAAAAGAAAAGAAAAATAAAGTCCTAATTAGAAGGAGAGGAAGAATTGTTTTTTATCCAATTGCTGCCAGTTACAAGGCTAAGCTCTGCCCACTTGGTCTCCTAGCAACCTACTCAGCCCAGGGGACAGGCACAGTTAGGCCTCAGGCCTCTTCCACACTGCCTATAAGATACAGATTATCTGATTTTAACTGGATTATATGGCAGTGTAGACTCAAGGCCCTTCCACACAGCTATATTACCCATTTATAGTGTGCATTTTATACAGCTGTGTAGAGGGGGCCTCATATAATCCAGTTCTAAGCAGATAATATAAGATTATAAATATACAGTAGAGTCTCACTTATCCAACATAAACAGGCCAGCAGAACGTTGGATAAGTGAATATGTTGGATAATAAGGGATTCAGGAAAAGCCGATTAAACATCAAATTAGGTAATGATTATACAAATTAAGCACCAAACATCATGTTATACAACAAATTTGACAGAAAAAGTAGTTCAATGCTCAGTAATGCTATGTTGTAATTACTGTATTTACAAATTTAGCACCAAAATATCACAATGAATTTAAAACATTGACTACAAAAACATTGACTACTAAAAGGCAGACTGCGTTGGATAATCCAGAACATTGGATAAGCGAATGTTGGATAAGTGAGATTCTACTGTAATATGAAATAATTACTATGGTAATCCAGTCCAACCCAATTCTGCCATGGAGGACACAATCCAATCACGCCCAACAGATGGCCACCCAGCCTCTCAATAATAATAATAATAATAAGAAGAAGAAGAATATCATACAATCATAAGGTTAGGAGACACCCCTAAATATCATCCAATTCAACTTCCTTCTACCATGTGACGACACAAACCAAGCAATCCTGACAGATGGCCATCCAAGATCTGCACAGTAATCATACAAATCGAATCATAGAATCAGACAGTTAGGAGAGACCCCTAAAGGCCATCCAGTCCAACCCAACTCTGCCATTGGACGATACAATCCAAGCACTCCCAACAGATGGCCAGCCTGCCTCTCAATAATAATAAGAAGAATATCATACAATCCTAAGGTTAGCAGATACCTCTAAGGATCATCCAGTTCAACTTCCTTATATCATGCAGTTGGACACAATCCAACCACTCCTGACAGATGGCCATCCAATATCTGCACAATAATAATACACATCGAATCATAGCATCAGACAGTTAAGAAACACCCCTAAAGGCCATCCAGTCCAACCCAATTCTGCCATGCAGGACACAATCCAAGTACTCCCAACAGATGGCCACCCAGCCTCTCAATACTAATACTAATAATAATAAAAATAACAACAACATCATACAATCCTAAGGTTTGGAGTGACCCCTAAGGATCATCCAGATCAACTTCCTTCTACCATGCAGGAGGACACAATCCAAGCACTCCTGACAGATGGCCATCCAGCCTCTACATAATAATGATGATGAAGATGATGATAATAATAATAATAATAATAATAATAATAATAATAATAATAATAATAGAAGCATAGAATCCAAGAGTTTGGAGAGACCCCTAAGGGCCATCCAGCCCAACCCTTTCTACTATGCAGCAGGACACAATCCAAGCATTCACAACACATGGACAAGGTATAAATACTATACAATACTACACAGGGACATAGACCCCCTCTACCCTCACCACTTTCACAGTACACAAACAACCAAATGCATACTAAACATAAAGACAACCATACAATAGACATTCAATACCACCACTACCTCAACAAGTTCTCACCAACGCCACCAGACAACGCCACAGCAACGCGTGGCCGGGCACAGCTAGTACAATATAAAACAGGGGTTTTATAACAGTTGATAATATCAGTCAACCACCAGGCACAATTCTGTCGACTACATAGGTGGAGAAACTGAAGCAGCTATACAAGAGTAAAATAATAAGTTAATGTGCATAGATAATAAGGACCTAATAAGATACAGAGTAGAAGTATAATACCATCTAGGGCAGATTATCCAATGTTTGTCACCAAAGGCCAGCCGAAACATCCAGGTCTTTAGTTGTTTCCTGAAGGGAGGATAGAGGGAGCTAACCGAATCTCCCTGAGGAGGGAGTTCCGGAGTCGGGGCCACGACCAAGAAGGTCCTCTCTCTCGTCCCCACCAAACGTAGTTGTGAAAAAGGTGGAAGCAAGAGGAGGGCCTCCCCAGAGGATCTTAGAAATCGTGTAGGTTCATAGGGGACGACACGGTCACGAAGATAGGCATAACAATTCTGGAGACCAGATTTCAAATCTCTGCTTGGCCATGGAAACCCAGTGGCTGATCTTGGCCAAGTCACAATCTCTCAGTTTCAGAGGAAGCCAAAGACCAATCTCCTCCTCTGAACAAATCTTTCCAGGAAAACCCTATGATAGATTTTGCTTTAGGGTTGCTATATGTCAGAAACTACGTGCGTGCAAGCTCAAATTTGTCCTGTTGACCTCTGTGAGATTTTTTTCTCATTGGACCTGCTCTATTTATCCCATCTTTAAAAGGAAAGGAAAATAACCATAGTCCCCATGCAGGTTTCACTGCAGCCATCCATCTCATCATTTGAGAGTAACCTTGTTTGGGTGGGAAGAGAATGAAGTGACAGTCTCAGAAGGTAGATTAGAGGAAATGGAAGGAATGGTGTTGGGGTGGAGGAGAAAAGGAGCACGATAGTAGAAATGGAAGAAAAGTGTCCTGGTGGAATAGGATGGTGTAGCGAGAACGAAAGAGCAAGACTAAGGAAAGAGAGAGAAGAGGGAGAGTGAAGGGGAAGAGCTATATTGGAGGATGAATCCTTGACTAGGCTAGAAATCAACTTCTTCTGGGAAAGAAGTTGATTTCATGTCTTTTGGAGAATTGTTTGAAGGTGAAGAATGAACAATTGCTGTCTGATAATTTTTCTTTGAAGATTTTAAAATATAAAATCCATTCTGGTAGGGGCTAAGGTGATCTGTCCTCAGAGACCCAGTGGATGGTCTCCATCATTATATGCCATATTGAAGATTTCAGAGTTAGACTGAGGCAGTGCCACCAACCAGCAAGCTTCCTGGCTGGGGAGGGGTTTAAGCTCTGGTCATAAAGGTATTATGCCCAGTTCTCTATAGACTTTTGAACCCATTTTATTTTTTAAAAAAATTCTGTTCAGCTTTAGTCTCATCATTAGTGATGTATAAAAAACCTGCCCCCTGTGGTGGTTTTTCATTTCCACAAGTCATTTCCACAAACACATTGTATTGTTTTTATCATGTGATGAACATGATATATAAAAAACCTGTCTTTAGTTGCCTCAGTTTCCAAATTTTCTCTATAATGAGGGTCCTCATCTTCAACAGGGCGTGATCTCAACTTGATCCCATCTTTCCGACAGAGCCACCTCGATGGTGGAGGTTGCCCTACATGTGCACAGATTAACAGGCACTTCTAACAAAGCTTTCACATTCCCAGAAATATCTGCTTGCAAAATATGGAACTGCGGTGCCTTTGGCTGTAATTTCAGGGAGCCTGGGCTGATAGAAAGAAATGAAAGCTTTTAATGGGATGGTTTACTACACACCCTGAGATGAGTTCTCAGAGGTTTCCTGTTCTAACACCATTTATTAACACCGTTCTAAAATGACTCATCTCTGCCTTTCATTTGTCTTACTTCTCCCACCTCTGGCATGAACTTCAAACAACTTCAAATGGAAATGTGTGTGTGTGTGTGTGTGTGTCTGTCTTAACATGCCAGTCTGCAGTAGGAAAGGAACATCTCATGGCTATTATTTCATTTTTGCAGGCACAAACCTCCCCATGTGTAAACCTGCAAGATCAGTAGTCATGTAGTTCTTTTTCCATTTCAGTAACAGAGAGGCGAGAGTTTAAAAGCATTAAATACATCCATTCTACCTTGAAAGAGTCATTTACTTACCATAAGAAAAATGCCTCTTTCCATTGGACTCAAAGTAGATGATTCAATATTAAAAACAAAAGTACACAATTTTAATAGATTAATGATTTCTCTAGCTGCATTGTAGTTGGATGCGTTTAAGTTAATAATGCATTGATTTCCTTAATGTTTTCCTTTTTGGTGTATTTATCCTCTGCCCACTTTCCTCTTTTAGCCTATTTGAAAAAAATTCCCTCTGTACATAAGGGTGAGTCACTCAGTTCCTGTGACATTTTCTATCCGCTCCAATGGTTATGATCAATTTTTCTGTTCTCTTATCTTCTGTATATATCATGCAGAGCCTTTAAAGTTCGAAAGTGTTATCTTGTTCTCTGGGTGGCAGGTTTATCTCAACATAAAGTTGTTTTCTGCTTCTATTATTTGCTCTTTTATTCCTGAGAACACTCATTTGAGACTGTTTGATGTCCTTTCTGAGTGATTCACTCTGTAGTCCTCTATTTTTAGTATGAACCAAGAGTATTTTTGTTTATTACAGTTTTGTCTAGCTAGAGTTTGTGAACTTTATAATATTGCACCAATCAGACCAGAATTATGACAGACCTTGCACTTGCGCATTAATTATTTTAATCATGCGATTACATCTCTCCCAGTTAACTTTTTGGATTACAGTTCCTTGAATCTCCTAGGCAGCATAGCCACTATTTACATAATTTTCTTTTCATACTTTTGACAGAAAAGTGTCACTCATTTTGGATTATGGGGTAGTGTTATAATTGTAAATGCAACCACAATCCATCATATGCAAGTCCATTGTCAGTGGTCCTAGAAATATATGTCCCCAAATTACTTCTTGTAATTTGAGAAAGCCTAGACATGCTCCAAGATCATGTGCTCCCTTCCCTTTTATGTACACAATGAGCCCTGAATGCAATATTACAAATTGATTTCATGATCCAAATGTCTGGCCAGGCAGTGTTAGCTTAGCTATAGTTTGGCTAACCATCATTGGTATCAACATATTCATGATATTCATGATAATATAATGTAGTTAAAGCAAACAATAGATTTCCTATGGGAGAAAGGATAACATAAACCTATGGAATATTTCTTTGGAGGAGTCTTGGATAAGTCCTTAAAGACATATTCTGATAGCTGTGTGACACCAAAATGTTGTTCAGTCATTAAACAACAACAACAATAACAACAACTTTGTGTTTGTATCCCGCCAACCATCTCCTAAAAGGACTCAGGCAGCTTACAGAATAGCACATATTAGTGCCACATCACATCAACATGTGAAACATTATCAGTTAGCCTAAAGCAGCACATTACAAAAATAAAGATACAACCTCAATTAGAAGAATAAACACAGAAATACCTGTTGTTAAAATGGATAGCACAACATCTCAGCTATATCTGCATTTTAGACATTTAAGTGCCAGTGTC
The DNA here is from genome assembly GCF_035594765.1 of Anolis carolinensis. Taxonomy (NCBI): domain Eukaryota; kingdom Metazoa; phylum Chordata; class Lepidosauria; order Squamata; family Anolidae; genus Anolis; species Anolis carolinensis. The sequence continues at coordinate 105,560,933 of NC_085842.1, read as the reverse complement.
AGTAACAATGTATTTAATCCTCTAGGTTAGCTAATGTCCAGGTCATTTTCAAAAGCTTGCCTAAAGAACCATGTTTTCATTTCCTTAGGGAAACATTGGTGCTAGCTTATTTGTGATTTGTGAAGTGCTGGATAGCTCCAACAGTTTATAGTATGCATTCACTTAGATGAATGAGTGGTCATTATATTTGAAGTGCAGCCCTTGTAGATTGGATTTTGCTTCTTCAGAAGTATTGAAAGTCATAACAACTGGCTTTATCTGGCCAGGGATAGCATAACTTGTATTTGAAACTGTGATTTATTCCTTAATGATTTCTGAACTTGCTGTGCTAACCTATGGTCAGTAAATGTAACTTAATAGGAAAAATTGCACACAAACACCTAAAATTTGAGGTAGGTAGAGAAGCTGGTGAGTGAACTTGCAGTATCCTTCCTAAAAAGCAAGTCCATGAAAGAAAACCAGCCTCCTAAAATCATCAGTCAACCAAAGATGGTTGGATAGAATAAAAAAAGTCATAGCAGATGTAGCAAGGGAGGTGAAAGACCCTACAAAGTGTATTGGACCTCAAAGAATATATTGTAGGAAAGAATGGCTTTAAAGTATTCATTTAATTTACGTAATTAAAATGGAAATGTTAGTAAATTACCTCCTGGTATTGGTGTGAGAACGAGTTAAATAGCACTTACATGGCATTTCATATGAAGAAAATGTCTGTAGAGATGACTGATGACAGCAATAATAAAATGGAAAACCTTAGGAATTTACTTAGCACCTTGGACCAGGCTATCTCTCCTTTTTGCCTGCAGATTATGGTTTATATCTGAACTATAGTACTTCAGTCTGCCTTTATGCTTCCCTTTTATGTGCATTGTTAACATATTTATGGCAGACAGTATTCATTTTGAGAGGGTTTTTTTAAAGCCTTAAATAGTTTCATAGTATTAAAGCTTAAAATAAAACCTCTGGATGGGGGTGGCAGTGTATATGGTGCTTTATTTGTAGGTGATGATAAGGAACACAATATCCATGGGATATTGATGAGTCTCAGATTTCAAGGAGAGGTAAAGTATATGTTTCAGCACTGGGCTTTGGTTCTGCAGCCCAGTGCCAAATTGACAAGCCCCAGCTTTGCTTTCCAGAGCTAAAAAGGAAGGAGGATACTTGCTTTGGCACTGAATTACCAAGGCTCTTGGAAAATTTTAGTGGCTCAGCTTCAAAATAGTAAAGCTTAGGGAGCCTCAGAAGCTTAGCACCGAAACATTTACATTTGAAGGAAGTTTGGGTCTTCTTACCACATCTCCTAAAAGATGATACGACTTTGGCCATGGCAAAGAAAATTGCAGACTCCTGGGTGGGAAGGTAAAGCCTATCGTTAATCCTTTATGCTGAGCATGCCTTTATTCCTACTGCAGAATAAAGAATGACCTTAACAAATTGGAAATCTGGGCCAAAATCAACAAAATGTATCTTATTCTGTGTTGGTTAGACCACGCCTGGAATACTGTGTCCAGTTGTAGGCACCACAGTTCAAGAAGGATATTGACAAACTGAAATGTGTCCAAAGGAGGGCAATCAAAACATTTAGAAAAACTAGAAGCCTCAAAGCCCTATGAGAAGCTGCGAAGGGACTGGGTATGTTTGGCCTGGAGAAAAGAAGGTTAAGAGCAGACATGATAGCCATGTTTAGATGTCATATTGAAGATGGGATAGGCTTGTTCTACTGCTCCAGAGACTAGGACATGGAGCAATGGATTCAAACTACATGAGAAGAGATTCCACCTAAACATTAGGAAGAACTTGCTGATGAGCTATTCGGCAATGGAATATACTGTCTTGGAGTGTGGTGGAATCTCCTTCTCTTGAGGTTTTTAAACAGAAGATAGTTGTCTTTTTGTCAAGACTGCTTTGATGATATATTCCTGCATGACAGAATGGGGATGGACTTATTCATTTATTTATTATTTACCATATTTGTACCATGCCCTTCTCAACCCCGAGGGGGACTCAGAGTGGCCTCACATATTGACAACAATTCAATGCCTTAAAATAACATACAATTGGTAAACATCTACATTAAAAACCAGAGAATTAAAACATTAAAAAACAATTACATCAATTATTAAAATCACATAATCCAAAGTCATAATCCAGAGCCATTCCAATTGTCATTGCACAGATTCTCCATACATTCATTTCCAACTCTATGGCTCTATTCAATTTCCCATTACGTTTGAAATTGATGCTGCTAGGTATAGCAGTGCCCAAGAATATTAGCTTCTGGCTGGATTTGTCTTCTTCTTCAGATAATATATAGGTTAAGACACCCCAATATTGCATAGGATGAAAGTGTAGAAATGACTGCTAAGGAAATTCAGAAGATCCAAACGTCAGTCTGTATCACCTTACCTGTCGTATACTGTAGTGTAATGAGAGTGTGATGGCTGACTTGTAATAAAATGTACTGATTGTGATGTGTTCAAATATTGAAACGTCTGCTATATTTCTTCCTAAAGAAAGTATGTATGTTTGTATATCTGTGACTGCTTATAAGTGGCTTCAATTATTAACAGTCTGCTCATTCTCCCATATAAACATTCTGAGATTTAAATACTTAAGAGTGCTGAAGTCAGATGTTAATGTTAACTCTGCCTGATTGGACTTTACCATAACTTGTGAGGGGGGAGTCCAAGTGACCAGACATGGATAAAAGGAGCCTACAGATAGATACAGAGTAGCTGATAAATTGCAAGAACTGTCAGTCCCTCCATCTATAAAGAGAGAGGGTGGGGAATCGTGTCTGTTTCTTCTTTGTGGTCTCTGTGCCTTGCACATTGGGATCCTGTGCCTACATAGAAAGATGCACAAAAAGTTCTAGTGTAGAATAGCTTTGGAAGTTGCTCTGCTCCCCACTTGTCCACATGTTCTCCTACATGCCAAAACTACTCTGTCCCTCTGTTCTTTTTCATCTGCCATTGAATTCAAATCATTTCCATGCTTTTCTCCTCGGTCCGTCCCTCCCTTGTTTTGATTTACACTTCTAGAGTATAAAATTAAAAATAAGTTTAGAGCTGTTGAACTAAATGAAAACAATGTACTTTCCATTTATGGTTAGCTTCCTCCTCTCATGCACATACATACGTATACGTGCACACATACACTGGAGTAGGGAAATGTAAACCACTAAGTTAAAACTGCAGCTGTGTGGTCTCCTGGTTGCTTTCTCACACAGTGTATGTCTGTGACAACCTTTCCCTGTGATGGGTTTCTGAGCTTTCATCTCTTTTTCTCTTTCCCTTCAGGGAGGCTTTTGAGAAAAGGCTATGACACAGTTTAAACATATCTGACATTGACTAAAAGCATACAACAATATGAGCAGCATACACCGACACTTGCCTGTTGACTTTCACCAAGAATGAGTGGCTTCTATTACCCCGAATGAATATCAAGAAAAGATTTATTAGCTGGGCTCTGCAGACATTTCAGCATCCAAGTTTGCCACCTGCATTGGAGCAGCAGGCAGTAAGATAAGCAGCCAGCAGAGAACATACATAAACAGGAAGGGTGTAGGTGTTGAGAAACATGAGGTGGCTTTTCCTCTCCAGAAGGCAGCCCTGGAGATGTAGGGAAAGGGAGAAAGGGAAAGCCGGAGGAGAGACTTCCATGAGGCATTTTGCTTCGGTGGTAGAGCTGGTCCCACAGGCATCTACATAAACAGATTTCAGAGGCTACCACCTTACACAGCCCTTCATTCTCCCTCTGCCTGGATGTAAATGTGCATCTCGAAGATAGGGAATCCAAACATGAGTTTAGTGTGTATATTTGCTACCAAGAGAAAATTGCAGTCCGTGAATATGAGATCTGCAGTCCAGCATTTGGAGCTACTATTGCTGTTGTTGTATGCCTTCAAGTCCTTTCCAACCTAGGGCTTTTCCTGGGAAGATTTATTCAGGAGGGCTGGGGTGTCTTTCCCTTCCCACACTAAAACCACAACACCATGATGGCTTTACTGTACTGCCTGTCACATATGTTTTTTAGCATGGGAGGATGCGGAAATGTAGGCCAACTTTTGGGACTTAGGAGCAATGCAGTAGAGTACAGATTATACCAGTAAGAGTCACAGTTACTAAGTACAGGACATTGTGGATTCAGAAAATAGATCTCATTGGGATGCTGTGTGGCAGTGGCACCTATATTGTCAAGATAACATTGGTAAAAGCCTTTACTATGAAGGAGTAACATACTTTGCCATGTGGCATCTTTTAGAAACATGTCCAAGTAGTGCACGTTGGACTGAGATCAAAGCTCTTTAGGTCCCTGTTCTGTTCTCAGAGTGTGATGGCAAATTCTTTGAGTTAGCTGTTCTGGTAGCACAGAGAGTAAGGCACACATTCTTATGATCTGTGCAAAGAGAAGTGGTTTGATCTTTGCATCTGTTTTGGCTGATGTGGACCATGGAGGGCAAGAGATGCTACACTTCATGTCAGTAAGAAAAGTGTCTGACAAAAGCTTTAATGCAGTTATTTGGGCAGAGCAAGAGCTTTCCAAAATGCCCAAGATGTAAATGTAGAATAATGCAAATACATTTTGCAAAATGACAAATGCTTGAAAGATTTGAGAACAGACAAGTGACGACGATGGTGTACCACCTCAGTTTTCTCAGTTCACTAGTTCTCAAATTCTTGTCAGGATAGAAAGGTCTTCTTCACTTTGGTATGGAAAGATGGTAAGAAGGGTACCAATCTAACCTCTTAGGAAAGGGAGTTCCAGAGCCTGGGAACAGCCACCAAGAAGGCGCTCTCCCATTTCCCACCAGCTGTAGCTGTGAAGGTGTTGTGACAGAGAGAAGGACTTCTTAAAGAAGATGTCAAAACTCAGACAGGTTTGTATGGATTTACAAATATACTAGGCTGCCTTTCAGAAAGTGCAAACACAGGGCGAGATTTTCTTCCATTAGGTGCAAATCTAGTTGAAAAGTACAGAAATGAGGACTGTAAACCAATGTAAAGAATAACTGGGATTTGACCCCTAATTCTCTCCCTGCCAATCCCACCTCAACCTACCTGATCTGAGTCAGAGTGGAGCCCCTCTCTGCAAAGGCTTCAAAAGAATTCAGCTCAGCACTTAGCTGAATCCATTAGTTGTCATGTACAGTCTTGGTAGCTGCTCTTTTTTCTTTTTTTCCTGGGGCTAATAGTAACAGCTTTACACCTATTACATGGACATTGTGAAATTCTGCACACTTTGGGAGACTTCCTTGGAAATGAAAAATGCTTTCCTTTTACATAGCCTCTCATCAGCTTTGTGTCAACACTGGAAACCTTCTGCTGTGTTTGCAGTATAAATGACTACAGCGGGAATTTGAGAGTTTGAAGACAAGGACTGTTTTTAGTTTTTACCCATTTTATGACTGGCGGTTTAGTTCTAATATTTTCAGCTATCAAATAGACACTGATATTTATTGTACAAGAGTGTTAAGAGACTTGATTCATGTACATTTGTAAATTAGACACAGCATATTATTTATTGCTGTTAGATGAGAGGCTGCTGTCTTAATTAGGCTATTAATAGCAAGCCAGGGCACTCTAACTCTACCCTGTGGCTTGACATATGGAAAAGAAATACTGTGACAAATAAAACATTTTGACATACTTTGCCCTAATCTAGTAATTTCTTTCGGGTCTAAGAACTCCAGTATACACATAGCATTTATTCACTGGGAGGAGCTTTGCTTATTATGCTCCTGTCTTTGTATTGGTTTGTTCAATCCATTGATATCAGTGGATTTGTCAACACAGAAAGTACAGGATATGCTCTGTAAAATATGTGAATCTCTAAATAGGAACATCGGTGTTTCAGAATAGAATACTATTAGGTTTCATATTGGAGGACTCAGACAGCATGAATAAGAAGGGATTTTAAAAATAATTATTTTGTTCTAGTATTTTAACAGTGAAAGAGATTTTCTATATAGAAAACACAGCATACCAACACAGATAATTTTACACAGAAAATTCAGGATACTTGCATGGGGATAGGTTTTGTAGATGTAAAATCTGTAGAAAACATAAAAAAACATAAAAAACCTACATAGGAAAATAATTTTTTAAAGCAGGCGGTGTTTTATTGTGCAAAAAGTGCATTTTTTCATAGAAAGACCCTCCAGAACACTTCAAGAAATTGTAATATTTGGGGACATTGTGCAAAAATATTGGTTTCCTAGTGGGTTCCTGGATTACAGATTTCCTATGCATTTTCTGGGCAGAAAACCCCCCAGTTTTTTGCACATAAAACTACCTGCCTTTATACAGAAAAAACATTTGAAACATATTGGTATGTTTGAATATCAGAAGAAAGAGAGACTTGTGACACTCCGAGGACTATTAGATGAATAGTACAGTAGATTCTCAGTTAACTGGAACTCAAGGAATTGGAGCTATCAAGCAGCCGGCAAAAATAATAGAAGAAATGATACTTTAAATAGAAATACATGTGTTTTATTAAGCTTTGCTGTATTATATAGTTGTCTATTATATGCATGGAATTGGTTTCCAAAAGGCACCAAATCTACTCTTCTCCCACCAATGAAAAATGAGTTATAGGTGGCAGCACATTGTTGGCTAGGAGTATGTAGAGATCAAAACTATCAACATGTACAGTATCAAATCGCATCGGAACACGGCTTGGAAAATTGCATCTTATAACAAAATAATGCATATCTGCATCACATTTTTTCCAATTCCTGTAAAATTTATTGAGATGGATTTGGTACATTTTAGAAACAAGCTTTTCACACAATATTACATTAAGTTATGTTTGTCTTTAGTTGTCTTAATTTGCTTTTAATGGCTGTATTTCAATATTAAGATCAAGTCAATACAGAGTTTATGGTATGGTATAGTATGGGGAATAGCACTGGATGTAAATTGCTTCCTTTTGTCTTTCTTGAAGCAGGTTATAGATGAAGTTATGTGGAGCCTTTATTTAATCAGGTCCGATTAAATAGCTTGGAGATGAGGGTAAACAACAATACCAGGAGCTGCTACTAAATATGAAAATATGGTTTTATTGGACAGCCCGTTAATGAGGTGATGATAACCTCAAGTTAAAATACAAATATATTTGCTTAAATTGGCATTTCAAGGTACTCCACGAGTTCTAGTTCATTTGTTTTAAGAAAAGTAATTTTAATTTGAATATAAAAATGCCAGAGACTGTAATTTAGTAATTTTCCAATGAAAATGACTCGCAACCTGACCTTGCAGTATGTTGAGCGAATTCAACTTGGAAGAGGGGTCATCCTAGAACTGGCAAAAGCACATATCCCTTCCTTAGATGTTTGCCCCCAGACAACTCTGCAAAGGCACATTAGGGGCTTGCTTCAATCAGGGTGTGATTGCCAAATAGCTCCTTTATTTCCTGCATGGTCACAAACTGGCTGCAGTAGCATTTAGGTCTTTTCAGTGGTAATGCAAGAACAATCACATGGCTCTATTTCACCCACTTAAGGAACTTAGTTTAGCTTCGATGGCACACATCCCTCCTTGCAACTCAAATAGCCTCTCAGGGCTGAACTGCAAGAATTGTATCATTTAGTCAGCATCTTCTCTTCATTGATTAAAATCTTAATTCTATAAAGAGCAGCATGTTAGAGGCCGTAACTCTGTATCTTTGGGTTTTATAGGTCCTTGTAGGCATTCCCAGCATTGGACTGGGACGAAGATTTGTTTCTCTCCATAGGAAAGTATCTTACCTCTGGCTTCAGCAATGTTTCATTTTAGGTTCCTTTCTCTCAAGTGGTCATTACAGACAGAAAGTCTGAGGGACATATATATCCTCTAAATAATTCAAGAGCAGTCCATGTAACACACAGTGTGAGCCACCAGTGCTTTGGACGTGAACTTTCAGCAAACATGATGAAATATCATATACACTCAGACAGTGTCCCCGGGCTGCCCCAGCCACCTGTAATCTACACCAGTGTCCATATCAACATTAGCAAATCCTAAGGGCTTGCAGTTGCTACCTCAGCTGACCCATTAGTATTCTTATTAGCAGCTGTCTCTAGACTAGCACACTCTTAATATGCCTTAACACCTTCTCCTTTCCCACAAGAGAGCCATAATTTTGGAACTCATAATATATAGAACCTGTGAGAGTATCTTGATCATAAGGGCTTCACAAATAAGGAGCCACGTATGCTTGGCATCAGGGGAAATGCCCTATTTTAGCATTGTGTGTATGTGTGGAAAGTTGATCTAGTGGACAGGTCAAAATTGTTTAAATTATTGTGTATAAAATTACCTTCAGACTATAAGGTGTATCTGAAACATAAATGAATTCCATATTTAGACTTGGGTCCCATCTCCAAGATATCTCATTATTTACATTATATGCAAATACAAGTATTTCAAATTTTAAAAAATGTATGTCAAAATACAGAACACTTTTGGTCCCAAGCATTTTGGATAAGAAACGCTCAACCTGTAATTGTGTATTGTGAAAGGCCCGCGTGTATGCTTTGGAAGAAACAATGGAAGAAATAACTCTCTTTGGGTTGTCATCTTGGTTTCTCCTCTAGAATATATCTCAAGAAATCAGACAAATATGATGTACAAATGGAACTGAACTTCTGCACGTGTTCCTTAATAACTCTGTGGAAATACTCATTGCTTTTCAGTTTTGTTGATGTGAATGCTTCTTTGGATGCCTGTACAGAACAGCATTTGCACTTTCATGCCACTCTAAAAATAAAATCTTCTTTCCAATGAGGTTTAAAGCCCAGTGCTTTCTGAGCATCATCAGTTGGACACAATTCAAACTATCACCTGTTGCAAGCTGACTGTTTTGTAAGCAAGTTATGTAAGTAGGATTAATAAAGGCTTAAAGCCTGATCATGCTGTGTAGCTGGATCAGTTCAGACGTTCTTAGTGGCAGTGAAAAAGAAACACATTTATTTTGGCTTGATCAATTTGTGAAAGAACACTAAGCTTTCTATTTAAAGCAGCTGCCACGTGATTTAAACGTAGACTTAGGCTGGATTGATACCATGATGTGAAGAGACTGGGGTTAGAGCCACAATCAACAATAATGGGCAAGTTTAATGCCTTTGACAGCCTTTTAGAGTTGAATTGGACCTGCTGGTTTCTAAAGAGTTGTTTCTTAGTTAACATTCACCTAGGCAGGGGTTTTTGAAGAGAACAAAGTTGTACAGAGTGACTGCTGGGGTATTTTCTGATTTTGTGGGAATTCCACTGTAACCACAAAATTGTTTGTGGCAAAGAAAAATGGTCCAATCATCCAGAGTCAGAACATGCTCACATAAGGTGAAAGTCGTGTTCTGAGTAGTTACCATGCTTTCTTGTTTGAAAAAATGCAGTCAAATCAATTCCTATGTCTGAAAAAATACAACTAGTTACTTCAAATTCATTAAAAAAACCTTTTGCATCCCCTAAAGTAGGAGACAAACATACATTCTAAAAGAAAATGAAGATGTAGTGTTCATGGTAAGGTAAAGGTAAAGGTTTCCCCTGAGGTTAAATTTAGTCATGTCCGGCTCTGGGAGTTCGTGCTCTTCTTCATTTCTAAGCCAAAAAGACGGCGTTGTCCATAGACGCCTCCAAGGTCATGTGGTCGGCATGACTGCATGGAGTGCCGTTACCTTCCTGACGGAGCGGTACCTATTGCATGCTTTCAAACTACTAGGTTGGCAAAAGCTGGGGATAACAGCGGGCACTCACCCCACTCCCCGGATTTGAACCGCCAATCTTTTGGTCAGCAAATTCAACAGCTCAGCGGTTTAATCTGGGCGCTTCCTACAGTGTTCTTGGTAACATAGTTCAATTTTGTAGCCCATGTAACAAAACAATCTTTTTGGAGGTTAATGTTCCCAATGAAGGGGTATTCTTTCAGACAATCTATAGACAACCAGAACATTTCAATGTGATGCTATGGTGATTCTTGCAGGCAAATTTAAATACATGTTTCAGAATCTACTGAAAGGGTTGGCAGATGTGCCAACACAGGGACCAGTTTTTGCTCTTGCATCCATGTCAGGATATAGAAACACATTTTCTTCATAACTGGAAGTTGTGTGGTGTCATTTTTGTTTGGGTCATTTTTTTCAAGTTTTGGGAAATCATGAGAGATAAGAAGCAAAACTTTATCAGTCAGTGGTGGCCTTGTGCAGTTTGGGGTGCGATTTGTGGCCTCAAAATTATCTGGAAAAAATTAACTGGTGTTGGTCTGGAGCGGGGAGATGGGGGGGGGGGGGGGAGATCTGGCGGTCTCCTGACAGCTTTGCTGGTGGGAAAGGCTGCAGACATGGAGTTGGTACTGTACATTCCTTGCCTCTGGTTTGTTGGTTTTATGTTGCTGCCTTACTGCAGAAATAAAAGTGAGCAAGGAACAAAATGTATGTCCATTCCCTCACTTCCCATTATATGGTGCTAATGCATATCAGGGTTTTGATTAGTAGCCTTAAATCCCATGATTGAGGAAAAGGCAGGCTATAGATAAAATAAATAATAATAACTATAAATAAATAAACTGGTTAAAGAACGTTGTCTTCCACCTAATTTCATACATTGCTGTTAACAGACCATAACCTAACAGTAAGAACAATATCGTATTCATATATCCCATGAATATTGTGTCCAGTTCTGGGCACTGCAGTTCAGGAAGAATATTGACAAGCCTCATGAGGAATGGCTAAGGGACCCGGGAATGTGTCATCTGGGGAAGAGAAGATTAAGAGGGGACATATGATAGCCATGTTTTAATATTTGAAAAAAAAATGTCACATTGATGATGAAGCAAGCTTGTTTTCTGCTGATATAAAGACTAGAACACAATGCAAAGAATTCAGATTGCAGGAAAACATCTGGAGGTTTTTAAACAGAGTCTGGATGGCCATCTGTCAGGAGTGCTTTGATTATATTTTCCTGCATGGCTGGGAGTTGGACTGGATGGCCCTTGGGGTCTCTTCCAACTCTGTGATTCTATAATGTAACACAGTGCCTGCCCAGATGAATGTAGCCCTTCAGAAGTTATGTTTGTTTTAGAATTGCTATATTATCCTTTTTTTATTTGACCCATGATGCCAAAAATATGGAGCAGTACTCAACCAGCTGTTCATCATGGGTTAGTTCCATCCCTGGAGTGAATCACATTTTACTGCTGAAGAAACAGAGATCATACGTCCTGAAAGGCAGCCAGTTTATCAGTGACTCTGTACATTACACTTGTAAACCCTTTGTTAGACCTCAGGTGGCTTGAAAGTGTAGGAAACAATCACAAAGTGTTACAAAAACACTATGGAATCTGTCCAGGCTTCTTATTGCGATATTTGACTAATGTCCCATAAAGATCACGTAGTCACCATTTCCCAGTCACTTCTGAGTGTAAGTCAGCTTTTTCCTTTTAGTGACCTTTAAAACATTAAATAACCATTATTTCAAATCTAGTGTTATGATTATTTTCCAATGTTTAACATAAACAATGTTAGTAGCTACCGGGAAATTGATGAAAACATTATCTCCTTTATGTTTACTTCTGTATTAGTTTCCCCAGAGTAATTTTGGGTTCTTTCCTAATTCTTTGACCTGAAAAAAATCCCCTCTTCAAATTCCAGTAATGTGCCACTATTGGGCAGTCCCAGAACATTCCCAGCAACCATGTATACACCTTGTATCTAAAATTGCTTTCCACTTGCATAAACTAACTTGCTTCTTCCCTAAACTCCTCCAATTTTCATTACTCCTAAGGATTATAACTCCCAGAATCCCCTAACAATCATAGCTAGATGTTTAACATAGGCTTTTTTTCCACTGGTTTATTATTTTATCTAGAACTGCAATGAAATTCACCTGTCCAATAAAACATCTGTTAGATACATGTTAAACATCTTTTATTCAGACATCATAAGTATTTCAAACTACAAATGTGGCCACAGGAGTAGCTAAGTTAGTGAAACCTTTTCTTTCTGATGGTTGGCTGCACACCAACTTCGTTTCATACACAAACTTATTTAAAATGTTGTATAAAATTACTTTCAGGCTCTTGTGTGTAAAATGTATTAAAAACCTAAATACATTTCATGTTTAGACTTGGGTCTGATTTCTCATACACACTAGTTTGATGAAGTATTGGAGAACCTTAAGAAATGAGAGACCATTAAAATTAGAAGGTCATGATTTACGTTTTGGATGGCATTCCTATATATGATATCAAAAAGCAAAAGTACATGCAGACTTTAATCGTCATCTTATAAGCCATACTAAGGTGGCGAAGTGCCTTAAAGCGCTGAGCTGCTGAACTTGCAGACCGAAAGGTCCCAGGTCCAAATCCAGGGAGCGGCTTGAGTGCCTGCTGTTAGCTCCAGCTCCTGCCAACCTAGCAGTTGAAAACACGCAAATGTGAGTAGATTAATAGGTACCGCTCCAGCGGGAAGGTAACGGCGCTCCATGCAGTCATGCCGGCCACATGACCTTGGAGGTGTCTACAGACAACACCAGCTCTTTGGCTTAGAAATGGAGATGAGCACCAACCCCCAAAGTCAGACACGACTGGACTTCACGTCAGAGGACACCTTTACCTTTACTATAAAATTTATTATGTTCAAAATAAATGCTATCAGCGTCAACGGAAGAAGCTTTTTACAAATTAGATAAGAAAGGAGAACAATTGATTGCATTCAGAGATTTAATAACACATGAAGATGATAAATACAGATTTAAAGCTCAAGAGGAATTGATGGATGCAGGATTTTGACCTACAGTGGTACAGATATAGGCAACTGAAAGAAAGATTTACACTAGACAGTAAAAATATCAGGCTTGAAAGAAAACTATCAGAATTTGAAAGGGAATCGTGTACTAATGAAGAACACCTTATTGGAAAAATATATGAAGTATTATTGAAGGTGGAAATGGAAACAGACAGATAAAGGAACGTATGATTAAATGGACACAAAATGTTGGACACAACACAGAATTAGATAAATTTGGAAAATTTGGACTATAGTATCTTAAAGAAAATTCTGTGCTATGGCCTTAGAGAAAAGCTCTGTAAAATGATGAACAGGTGGTACCCGATTCCAGAAAATCTTTCCAAAAGTGCTGGAAATATAAAGAACAAGAAATAACTTTCTTCCACATGTGGTGATCCTGCAAAACAAGATCATTCTGGGGCAAATACTGCAAGAATTTTTTCAATCAAAGATACAATTGGAGCCCAAATTATTTTTATTGGGAATAGCAAATAAACAAACAAAATAATTAAACTAGGAAGTATTGCACTACATGATAATAGCAGCATGGCCATTATATGTACAGTTTTGGAAGAAGGCAGACCTCTCCACAATAGAATAATGGATTGTGAATGTTTATAAACAGTTTCTATAGAAGGCTTCATAATTTAATCTGTTATAATCTTTGTAGGGAATCTATAAATAATAACTATTAGCCCAGAAGGAAGACTAGAAAAACAATGTATTAGGAAGGAAGAACTGAACTATATATTAATGTCTCCAACCCAAAGGACGAGAAATCACTGCAATGCTAGGGATGAGAGGAGGGGGAAGGGCATAGTAAAGGTAAAGATTTCCCCTGTCATTAAGCCTAGTCGTGTCTAACTCTGGGGGTTTGGTGCTCATCTCCATTTCAAAGCCAAAGAGCCACCATTGTCCATAGATACCTCCTACGTCATGTGGTCAGCATGACTACATGGAGCGCTGTTACCTTCCCGCAGAAGCAGTACCTATTGATCTACTCACATTTGCATGTTTCGAACTGCTAAGTTGGCAGAAGCTGGGGCTAATAGCGGGAGCTCACTTTGCTTCCTGGATTTAAACCGCCAACCTTTCGTTCAACAACTTCAGCAGCTCTGGAAGGGCATAGTCAAATACAAACATTGTATAGATGTTAGGTAGCATTGCACTGGTCCATGTATTTATAAATGTATATAGATTTATTCAGTTGTTTTTGTAAATGTAAATGTGTGTGTGTGTGTGTGTGTGTGTGTGTATAGATATATATATAATATAGAAATGCAGATCCATTTCTGTCACAAATTAGAATGTACTGCAGAAAGGTAAACCCTAAAATACCATTTCAAAAAAAAGGAAAAAATTGATTTGGGTCTGATTTCTAAGGTATCTCATTATGTATGTATGTATGTATGTATGTATGTATATGAAAATACTGGTATTCCAAAATACCCCAAAACCCTGAAGCCCAAGACACTTTCGATCCCAAGCATTTGGATGAAGGATATTCAAACTGTACCCATTTTGCCATCAGCACATTTCATGTAATAACAGCTGATAAAATCCTCCCAAACCTTGTACGCTTGGGCTTCGATCCAGTTGTTAATACAGTCTAGAGTAAACACACTGAATCAATGGGAGCTTGGTAAGATTGCACTTACATAAGTACCTCTAATTCAGCAAGTTGATTCTAATTGAGACTGGGACTTGACTTTAGGCTCTATTTACCTTGTTACTTCTTTAATGCCATTAACATTCTATGTTAGAACATTTATTTTTTTCACTTGTGTTTGTTATTTCTACTGAGGAGTACCTGTCATTCAGTTTCTATAGAGTATCAGCAAACATTAGGTATGGGTTGAGCCAGAGTGAAGTATTGATTTGAGCATTGGACTACAACTCTGGAGAGCAGGATTCAAGCTCCTGCTCTGCCAGGAAGCCCACTGGGTGACCTTGGGCAAGTCACACTCTCCAAGTCTCAAAGCAAACCACCTCCGAATGAATTTTGCCAAGAAAACCCTGGAGTAGGTTTGCTTTAGGGTCGCCTTAGCTGGAAACAACTTAAATAACCGTATATGAAGCTTAAAATATTAACATTCATTAAGATACTTTTAAATGAAAAAAACCCTCAATGAAACAGCACACCATTAAAAGTGTATTCGAGTCAGTTCTTAATAGCATGATGGATTAAGGAAGTTTTTACTTGTTGGCAGAAGGAGATCTCGGAGCAAAGCATCTTGTCCTCTCCAGGGAGGGAGTTTCAAAGTCTGGGAGCAACTACTGAGAAAGCCTTTCCTTCTTCTTGCTATATGAGCCTGAGAAGCTGGTGAAACAGAAAAGGGCCTCTCTAGAAGATCATATGGCTGTAATGCATTCATGAATACAGTAGTTTACTAATTATGATATGGAGAAAGGAGTTAGGATGTCCTCCCTTTCTTAATGCAGATTGAGAATCCCTTATCCAAAATGCTTAGAATCAAAAGTATTTTGAGTTTTGGATTTTTGTTTATTTTGTAATACATGTATCTGCATATTCTCATATTCATGAGATATCTTGGAGATGAAACACATATACACATACACCTTATATACATAGCTTGAAGGTAATTTTATACATAATAACTTGAACAGTTTTGTGCATGAAGCAAAGTTTATGTGCTTGGAACTATCAGAAAGCAATGCCATCACTATCTCAGCTATCTATGTGGACCATTTTGGATTTTGGAGTATTTTGAAATTCCGGATAAAAGATGCTAAATGTCAGCTTGCTCCAGTCCCCAGTGTAGTTGACTCATAAGAGTTGCTTTCCCTAATCCTTACAGGCAATATATTTAGACCAGTCAAATAAAGATATTTTACAAAATAGGGATGGACAATTATAGTTCTCCCAATGCTTTTGAGCACAGCTCCCATAATTCTTATACAATACATTGATTATCCTGAGTGTAGCTGATGATCATTGTAGACCAGAAATACCCCTCATTGAAGCTAAAGTATAGCTTAATCCTTTTTTTTATTTTATTACCCCGGGATGTAGAGGTGGCCATTTACTTAAGAACCTTTTTTCTGATTATAAACTCTTTATTTTCAATAACAGATAATTTGCATGCTGTTTATAGAATCATAGAATCTTAAGAGTTGGAAGAGACCCTGTGGAATATCTAGTCCAACTCCCTGCAAAGAAGCAGGAAAATTGTATTCAAAACACCCCTGACAGATGGCCATCCAGCTTCCACTTAAAATTCTCCAAAGAAGGAACCTCCACCACAGTTTAGTTACAGGGAAGATTAGAGCAAGGTTTGTCCTCTCTATACATGTTTAGAAAGCTTTGAGAGATTTTAAATTTATTTATGTTCATCTTAGAGAGATACATTTATATATATGATAGATCTATTGAGTTATTAGGTCAGTAGATCCTCTATCTACAGGGACAGAATACTGCTGAAACCTAGCAGCTGTGGATAAACAACACAAACAATTTAGGTTTCTAGTCCTACCTGTGAGCTTCCCAAAAACTACATCTGACTGCTGTTGGAATTGTGCTGGACCAGATTTTTGGACTGATCCAACTGGGATTATTGACCTAGTCTCATTTCTCAGTGAAGATACAGAG
This sequence comes from Anolis carolinensis, assembly GCF_035594765.1. Lineage (NCBI taxonomy): Eukaryota > Metazoa > Chordata > Lepidosauria > Squamata > Anolidae > Anolis > Anolis carolinensis. The sequence goes on along the minus strand of NC_085842.1, from coordinate 105,544,557 downwards.
TAGCAGCTCCTGTCCCTGCTTCCAGCTTTTATTTCCCCCATTTCTTTTTTGGCATAATTTTCTCTCCTGAAAATGTAGGAGTGAAGTGAACTGAATGGCCACAAATTTTTCAGACTCATATTATTTCCTGAAGGACATGGTGGATGTTGCTCTTTGTTTTTTCCCTCTCCCAGCATCAGCAGTATATATTGGCATTTGTGTCACAATGTGATATTTCAAGGGGGAAATGTGATCTTTGCAAAATACCATGGCAAGCTTCAGCTCTAGAGTGTGCCAAGAACTGTCAGAGCTGGCATCCCAGCTTGCTTCTCCGATCAAGCTCTTCCTGTGATGGTATATCATTATGTGCGACACTGTTGTTGTGTGCATGGCAAGTGTCATGCGTAATGGTGCAGAGCTGCTGGAAGACGTCTGGAGGATTAACGGCAAATGCCTGTTCAATTCCTACCCAGAAACAGATATGGGCAGACAAGGCCCCTTCTCTCTCCTGCTTCCCCTTATTTCTCAGTTCTCAAGGCTGGTCTTTATGAGTGATGAGTGACAGCTTCTTTTGCAACGCATCCCACACATAGCCAGCTTCTCCACTGTAGATGGGACATTTAAAGCCTACACAGAGCCCTCCTGAAAAGCAGTTACCATCTGGTGTGCTATCCACATTGTCTGCATAAATGTCTGTCATTCCAGCATCAGACAATTCTGTATGTGGGACAGGGATTCCCAAACTTTTGGATGGAGCAGATTGATGAACTACTGCTGTGCAGTGCAGAATAAAATAATAGATCACTTAAAAGCTCCTGTGAACCAGAAATACTTGCCCACTAAAAAAAACTCCCAATGCATCTGTGAATGAATTCTCCTTTAAGCCTTGGCATCTTTTCTTTAGCCAGAAAAAGACTGCCTACTGCATCTCTGGATGATTCACTGTATTTAGCTATGCCATCCTCCTTTCGTCCTGGAGTAATTCTGTTTCAGTTGCACTTTGGGAGAAGATAGACCATTCCATTGCTTCTGTTGCAAAGAAGCTGCTTATCTAGCAGCATTTTAGAGAATGCACAACTAGTTCTTGGTTCTTGTAGTTGTGCCTTCATAAATAAGGATGAGTGTGAAGCAAACCTCCACTTTTGCTGTCACAAGGCAAATGTATTATGTGCTGTAGCTGTCTGACATTTGAGCAAAGTAGCCATGGATTCTGCAATTATTAATAATAAAAAACAAGAATGCAAAAGGATTTTGTTAAACCTTTCAAACTAAGAGAAAGGGGTTTGTATAATAAGCTTTCATAGACTTAACTCTATTCACATGGAGAGAAGTGCCTAGAGACCACAGGTAAGTACTCAAGCTTATTATTAATGTATGCTTTCCTCTGAATTTCAAAAGAGCTATCCAAGGTGCTGAACTCTACTTTCACTCCACCCCATTATGTTCAGCACCTTAGAGAGCCCCATTAAAGTTTGGAATAAAAGCCTAGAGTAGATTCATTACTGACATGGAAGCCAGTAAACTGTCAGATTGTACCAGATTTGAAAGCCACAATGTCCGAATATCTTTTTGAACATGGATTTGTGACAATAATGAAAGAAATAAAAACATCTTATAATTCCCCACATTTTGCAGAACAGTGGAAGGCTCAAAAATACTTTAGTTTGACATTATCTAGCAAATTCATTTGTTTTCACCTTCTTTTAGGCCAGAAGAATCTGAGTACTGTCTGATTCTGGAAAGCCTTGAATTAATGGCTCTCATAGCTGCCAAGGTTGACTTCCTTACCTCAGTTAAGGCAGCCTCCATCCATTCATCATTCGTATCATATATACACATCCAGAGTGGTTATTTTCTCCCTTCTTCCTGAACTGGTGGTTTATACATGTGATTACTCTGAGTGATACCCTCAGTAAGCTTTAGGGAAAAGAAAGCCTCTAGCATTATAGGAAAACATTAGGAGAAGATTGATGCAGGCAGATTAGCTGTAGGTAGGGTTATTTGTTTGACTTCAGAATCAAAACATGTGGGAGGTTGTTTCCGGCAGGCTTGTGGTAATGCTGGCAAGATAAAAAAAGAAATCAAAGAATCACATCTAGTGGGGATGGGATTGGGGCAATGGGTTTATTAATTCCTTGTGCTGAGAGGAACAGGTATTTTGATTCTCAGTGGACCCAGGTATATTAGCTTTCAGTGGCCTTTTCACAAGTAAATGTAATGTTTGAGGATCATTCTTATAAAACTACTTTTAAAAAGTAAACATTTACAGTTGTAATTCCAAAGGCTTTGCAAGCAGCACTTTGCAATTATAGTACGATCCTGTATCCACCAAACCAATCTATGTAGTTTCATTTACCCACAGTTTCACTTAATCACTTAGGACTTCCTGTACAAGCTAGACCCTCTTGGTATCTCCATCATTTATCTCATTGAAAATAATAGGATTAACTATTATCCATACTTTTGCATATCTATGCAAACTCTGCAAATATGTCCCCCACAGATAGAGGGGTCATACTGTGTAGCAGTATAACCACTGAGAAGTTAAAGACAAAAGGCACCTAATCTACTTACTGCCCAAAGGCAGAAACATCTATTCTCTCCCTCGTTCACTCCAACAACTCTCCAAAGACCAGTCCATGGAATCTACATTACACAAGGCAAGATAAACAAGAGTGATACAGGTCTGTAGTAGGTTTGTTTCCAAAAATTACTTACAGAACAAATAGATGTCATTGTTTACCTCTCACCTTCCCCAGCCCAGCACCTTTCAGACATGTGGGACCACAGTTGTAGGTCCACATATCTGGAGGCTGCTATAGAAAGTAGAACCTCTGCTTATAACAAATGCAACCAGTGGAAGAAAGACTATAACTGATGTTTTAAAGTAGACACCATTATGACTAAATATACATTATTCTCTCATGTTTAACACCTCTGCTAACGTAGATGTGACTTCAGGGAAAGTTAAGTCTTGTCTATGGATATGATCCATAACTGTGTATTTTCCCTTTGAATATCAGGTTGTGAGGAAAGGAAACAGAAGGTTTGACATAGTTAACAAAGACAACTGTATCATCAAAGCTCTGTTGAGACAGAAAAATGAACCAAACTTAAATAAACATAAAAGCCCCATCTTCCCTTGGTCTTCAAATGAGATCCTAGACCAAAGATTTACACACCCATCTTTAGTTGTGTTATCTTTCTTTTGACAAAATGGAAAAGTTCTTCATTTACACATATCTTCTGTAAAGATCCTTGCACCTCTACAAGAGTTTTGCTGCATTTTCTTCTTTTAGAAAAGTTTCTTACTTATTAATAGCTAGTTTCCTTATTAATAGCTAGTTTCACTTACATGCTTTTCTTATCATCATCTAGTTTTAGGGTAATGTTAAACATTAGGATATCTGTGTTCTTCAGAATATTTTCAGATGGGGTTATTTGTCACCTGTAACTATATATAATTCTGGAGTAAGTTGCAATTAGATTATCTAAATGGATTGCCTCTAGAGCATTACCTCTGCCAGGTTGATGCGGTCAGCTCTATGACTAAATAGTAGTGAAATAGTCTGACTTAGAAAACAGGTTTTGGCGACCTATTAAAGGGCATCATATTGGCAATTACTTAGCTTATTGTTATTTTTCATAGTGTTATAATAATAGAATCCTAGAGTTGGAAGAGACCTCATGGGCCATCCAGTCCAGCCCCCTGCCAAGAAGCAGGAAATCACATTCAAAGCATCCCCGACAGATGGCCATCAAGCCTCTGCTTAAAAGCCTCCAAAGAAGGAGCCTCCACCCCACTCCGGGGCAGAGAGTTCCACTGCCGAACAGCTCTCACAGTCAGGAAGTTCTTCCTGATGCTCAGGTGGAATCTCCTTTCCTGTAGTTTGAAGCCATTGTTCTGCATCGTAGTCTCCAGGGCAGCAGAAAACAAGCTCGCTCCCTCCTCCCTATGACTTCCCTTCACATATTTATACATGGCTATCATGTTGCCTCTCAGCCTTCTCTTCTGCAGGCTAAACATGCCCAGCTCTTTAAGCCGTTTCTCATAGGGCTTGTTCTCCAGACCCTTAATCATTTTAGTCGCCCTCCTCTGGACACATTCCAGCTTGTTAACATCTCCCTTCAACTGCGGTGCCCAGAATTGGACGCAGTATTCCAGGTGTGGTCTGACCAAGGCAGAATAGAGGGGGAGCATGACTTCCCTGGATCTAGACTCCTATTGATGCAGGCCAAAATCCCGTTGGCTTTTTTAGCTGCCGCATCACATTGTAGGTTCATGTTTAACTTGTTGTCCATGAGGACTCCAAGATCTTTTTCACATGTACTGCTGCCGAGCCAGGCGTCCCCCATTCTGTATCTAGGTCCAGTTTGATACAGCAACTAAAAGCTTTAGGATTAAAAGCTAGGGAGTGGGTTCTGGTTGGGTGAAGAGTTTTTTCTCTGTGCAGCCGGAGACAGGTAATGACACCTCTTCAGGAAAGTCCTTATTCTCAGTGAAAGAAAAGGGCAACCCCTTCCACGAATTTCAAGTTATTATCACTGCAACATTACTATTTTATGCGTAAAATGGAAAACAAAATAACTACTCCTAAAAGAAAATGGGATCATATCAGTTCTAGAACTGGCTGAAATTGACACGTTATTTTGTTTGATAAAGGTGAAGTAAACTGATAATTTTTAAAAGAATTGGAAGCATTTAAATTATGTATAAATAAAAACATGCAAAGATTCTTGTGGGTTATGGAGATTGAGGTAAACATTGGAATAGCCACGTAGAATGAAGAAACTGTCTAAAAGTAAGAGATTGGCGGGGATTACAATAATTTTTTCATTTATCCATTTTTGAGTTGGGAGGTCCATTTTAACCTTTTAATTTTATTATTTTAATTATACACAATAATTTAATTATTGTGCTTTAAATAATGCATATAGGTATATAAGTCCTATATGGGAAATTTTTCATCTTTACCATTTGCTTAACACCGCTAATATTGCTGGAAAATGTGTAAATGTATAGATTTTTTAAAGAAAGAAGTTGATGCACATATTTTCTTGCACTAAGATGGTCACATAGACACAAAGGTAATTTAATCAGCCATTGCTTTACTTTGTTGCTTACCATGAGTTCAATTTAATTTCAGCATAGCAACACCTGTCCCACTACTAATGAGCTGGCTCCATGTTATACTTCTCTTTCATGCTATTTTTCTTTCCTTTTTATTAAAGGATAATTCCTCTGCTAGAACCTTCTTCACCACAGACCTCACCAAGCAACCTGTCCAGCTCTGATAGTTTAGATGTCACCAGAACGTTCTCCCAAAGAAAAAGTCGCTATGATTTGGATGAAATCGATGCTTGCTGGCTGGAACTTTTCAACATGGAACTCAAGGAAATGGGTAAGAGTGACCTTTTCACCTCCCAATTAGATTGGTAAGACCACAGCAATGTGTACTATGCAATACAAGGCTCTGTGTTACATGTTACATTATTATTATGGGGTGTTTTTTTTAAATCCTGTACATTCAAGAAATGTCCTGGAAATTATATGAAAAGGAAGTGTTGAATTCAACTAGGTTAGATGCCATCTTAATTTATCAGCACTTTCTTTACCTAGGAAGAAAAGGCTACTCTGGTTGATATGTTTATTATGCACATAGCATTATTTTTCAGTAGACCCAGATATAGGCTTCCCATTTTACTTCAGAGTAAATTAAGTAATTCCCCTTATGGCTTCCAATGTCATCTTCAGCCCAGTTCCTTCAGACAAGGAAATAATAATCCAACCCTTTCCATTAGTGGTTCCAGAAATGTTGTATTTCAACAAGAATTCTGTTAAAATTTGGACAAGGTAGGAATGGGGAGGTGACACATAACCATAACATTGCAAAACACAGAATTATTACAGGTTGATTTGTGGTGAAAAATGAGAAACGCAGAAGGAAGTAAAGCGATACTTCCTGGGGCCCTGTTCCTTTGATGGGAAAGTATGCCATCCTTCAATTTGTGCAGAATTCTTTTAACAGCAGACCAGTTTCAGCCCCAAGAGGACAGTGCTTTGCCTGTTACCAGTTACTTGGATTTTTTGAAACATTTCATCAAACAAACTAGGTTTTGTCCTCAAAAGGAAAACAACATTGTAATGAGATCACTTTTTACGCACAGACTTAATGCTGCAAAGGAAAAGGAGAAAAACCTCTTAAAACTTTGCGCTTATTCTTCTTGAATGAACAAAATTTTGTCATTTCCTACAGTTCCTTTCTAATATCTTTTCCAAAGTAGTTCATAGGGTTGGGATTTTCAGTTGCTCTGATTCCAAAGGCAAACAGCTTTTTATTTTTTCTTAATAAAACCAACATCTTTCCAATATAAATGAGAATGTAAATGCATTCATCACTCACAAAAAGAGTGGTTTTTGGGGGGGGGGGGGAGAGAGAGAGAGACCGTTTTCTTTTATCACCATCAGATGTGTGTGATCAGCTACCCTGCTCAGTAGAAACACTGGGTGTAAAGAGCTGTCTGCTGATAATATGGCAAACATTTAACTGTGTCTGAAGGTTTTATTGGTTGCTAGTGCTGCTGTGTGCGATAATACTCAAAGTTGGTCTGAAGTAATTTGGATCAAACACTGAACATTCACATACAGGCAGGGCACTCTTTTTCCTTTTAAGCAGAAGCTTGGCCACAAATCTTCATTTATGTTTTTATTAAGATTTCACGCCATATATTGTGATTCCCCCATTTAATCCAAAGCTATTGTATGATTATGACTAGAAAGACTTCAAAGGCTTGAAAAGTCCTTTTACAATTGGACACATCTCTCCCCCCACACTTTCTTTCTCTCACACACAAATACACACACACCTTTCCATGCTTCTGTCTCGTATGCTGAACATGTGCTCTTTCTCTGTGTCACAAATACATCTGTGGAGAAAGGAAATGCCTTCACAAGTCATTCATGAACATCACAGTATTTATTCCTCTGTTGTGAGTGACACTATTTATCTATTGGGTTGCTGTGAGTTTTCTGGACTGTATGGCCATGTTTCAGAAGCATTCTCTCCTGACGTTTCACCCAGGCATCCTCAGAGGTTGTGAGGTCTGTTGGAAACTAGGCAAGTGGGGTTTATATATCTGTGGAATGTCTAGGATGGAAAATTGTTCATTTATGTTCTATCTTTCTCCAAGGAACCTAAAGATAAGTATATATAGTGCCTCCTCTTTATCCTCATCTTGAGCCTTTTCCAATATGTAAGGTTGAGAGACAGTGATTGGTCAAATCAGAATTTTGTTTCCTCCAGAACTCCCCAGTCTCATAGTGTAATCACGATTGGTTTTTTTTATTAGGAACTAATTGTCTTTCTTAATTGCAGCATCAGAAACCATTGGTGCTCCTCCTTTGATATGGGGGAAGTCCTTTTGCACTTCACACTACATCTAGAAGGCAGAGGATTTTGAGGTGCCATTGACCCACAATTCATCCTATGAAGGAATAATGGGTCAGTGTGCCTATACAGAGGTCCCACAACTCTAATATTGGCAAAGTCTCTCACCAGCCACCAGACATTGTAATAAGATTTTCCTCTTCTTGGGAGAAGAAAGAAAGCTGGTCCACCTTGCTATAACTACCAAGGGCTGCCAGTCTTTTTCTTGAAAAAGTGCTAGTAGTTAAAAGGTACACACCTCTGTTGCCCTGTTTAATGCTATGTCAGCAGCACTGGAGGAAATGTCTGCTTGTTAGAAGCAGCAAAAGGATCATGGATGCTTAACACATTTCCCCATCTTATTTGCTGTGAAAACTTGTTTTCCTTTAACAATTGCCTGATGATATGAAATTTTCAAGTCCATTTTTCCTCAAGAGCCCCGTGGTCCATAGGCCGCCTAAGGATGCTTTCAATAGCCCTCAATACCTCCAGAAACCCCAGACAAGATTTTTCATGCCCTTCCCCAAAGAAAATGAGTTGCGGCTCCTGGAAACCTCCAGATACAACAGCCTGCCATTTGAAAGTTCGCAACTCCCCCCTGTAGTGTTCAACATTTTTAAAATGCTGGGTTTAAAACAACTTGGGGAGTGTTGTTTGGCTGTTTTCTTTATTCCAGTAGTCCATGTGACTCCCCATGCAAAGGGCCCCACGTTATAAAAGTGTTCCTCAAATCTGCCACAACTGCCTATGCCTATAGCAGGTGTAGGCTTGGGTGAAGCGTGAAAACCAAGAGTGGGGAACCTGTGCTCTCTAAAGTTCTTGGACCACAATCCCATAATCTTTAATAACTGATAGGAGATATGATAGCCATTTATAAATATTTGAAATGATGTCATATGGAAGAGGGAGCAGGTTTTTTTTCTGCTGCCCTGGAAACTAGGATTCAGACCAGTGGGTTCAAATTACAGGAAAGGAGATTCCACCTGAACATTAGGAAGAACTTCCTGACTGTAAGAGCTGTTCAGCAGTGGAACTCTCTGCCTCGGAGGGTGGTGGAAGCTCCTTCTTTGGAGGCTTTTAAAGAGGGGCTGGATGGCCATCTCTTGGGGTGCTTTGATTGTGCTGTTCCTTCAAGGCAGGGTGCTGGACAAGATGGCCCTTGTGTTCTTTTCCAAATTTTATGATTCTATGACCATTTTGGCTAGGGCTAATGGGAATGGAAGTTCATCAACATTTGGAGTGCTAGATTTTCTCTTTCATAGTCTAGTCCATGCTGTTAGGCAGAAACACAACACAGATATCTTGCAGGGTTGAGGCGGGAGGAGGGTATCCCACTGAATACTATTGGACTTTTTTAGGATTCTTTTTCTAAGTCCTTATTGGATAGAATTAGTGTCTGAAAGTACTACTCATCTGAGAAGAAATGTGTACAAACCTCCTCCAGAAGGACTTTCATAACAGCACTCATTCTAAATGAGTTACACACTTAACACATCTGAAATTTAGTTAATTAACGGTGCAAATGCGCAGCTGTTTCCATCTTTTACAAAGTACTATTGTAGGATAAAAGAAATAGGAAAACAACCGACAGGAAATCTCATGGGCAGCCAGAGTCTTAAAAAACAAATAGAAGTTTTCCCTAAAATCCAGGCTCCAAAAGTGGCTTTTTAAAAAATAGACAACTGACTAAAGGAACTTGAAGAGCTAAGTCCACATAAATAAACCACAGCAGTGCTGATGAAGGGAAAACCAGAAAGTTTTGTGTGGTTGGTTTTATGGCAATAAAATAAGTGGGTCAGAGATTTAGAACAAAAAGATTTATAGTGTAGGTTTCATGGTGGTTTTAATGCAAGAAATCAGTGTATGGACTAGGTTTATCCTTCGTACTTAAAAAGTCATTTTCATCTAAAAGGACACAAAAAGGAAGGCTTCTATCCCCAGTGGTTCTAAATAACTGGGCCAGCAGCTTGGAAAGCCTGTTGTGACATCAGAGCAGTGAAGCTGGGACTTCCTTCAGTCATTTGTTGACATAGAAGGCATTGCAGCTTTGAGGCCAGGAGCCTGTTTGACATGCAAGGCTAACGGGTCCACTGTGACACAAAATATGACAAATCACTGGCAAAAGAGTGACAGGACAAACAGAGGAGAGGCAGGACTTTGAAGGGGAATACTTAATTGCCTTGTCTTTTTATCTGTCATCCAGGCAGACACAATGTGTTAGGTTCAATGGATGACTTGATCATAAAATATTATAATTAGAAGGGAGCACAAGGGCCATATAGTCCAACTTCCTGTTATGCAAAAATCCAAAACTAAAACACTCCTGAAAGACGTTCATCTAATGTCTGTTGAAAGATCTCCCCAGGAGGAGAGTCCACCGCCCTCCAAGGCAATCTGTTTCACTTTGAACTTCTTACTAATGTTTAGGAGGAATCTATTTTCTTCTCCTTTGAATCCTTTGGTTCACGTTCTCGTCTGTGAGAATGCAAACTTGTTCTACATGACTTCCCTTCAGATATTTAAAGATAGCTGTCCTGTCACTTCACATTAACAGAAGTTACTATACACTACACTTAAAAAAAGTTTAAAGTCATGCTTAAGCAGTCCAGATTTCATTGCAATATAAGCTTAAATCTTAATTTAGCAATTGTGTTGTGGAAGAGCAAAGAATTATCCAGGCAACCATCTGCCCTCTCTTTTCCAACCACCCAAAATATTTTTTATCTCTTATATGACTTTTAAATGCTCAGTTGACATCACTGTGCATAGTTTTCAACCATGAGGTCTAGAAATGTTGTTTTTCTTAAATATAGGAGCCCCAGTACTGAGGCAGCTATATTCTATACCTAGTACTAGAAGTTGCTCCTAGCATGGAATCACAGCATCAAACAGCTCTGTGTATGCACAGCTTATTATTTTGACAGGTCTTTGTCTTCAACTTAACCATGAATCCAAATTTGACAGGAGAGAACCAGCATGCTTTTCATGCTTTGGCTATAGAGTAGGTTAACATATTTTTGCCTCTTCTTTCTTATCTAATGCAGTTTTCTTTTCAATTTTCTTGAACTTGGTCCCCCCTATTTAACATATTCTAGATTGGGGCAGGATCCAAAGAACTGCACACTTATGAGGAATCAATTTCATTTGTGATCAACAGTAGCTAGTTTTAGGGTCTGTCAACAAATGTCTCTGTCACAATTCTATGTGTACTAGACTGGAGGAAAGGGCTGTCTCAAGAGTGAGTGAGATGGCAAAAAAGGTAAGGTTTGTGATGGACTGAGACTCCCTCTTTTTCTGTCATCCTGCAAGGAAGATTAGAATGACTTGTATGGAGACCAAATTGAGAAAAAAACCTGCAGCTGCTCAGCCAACAATCCTTGGTGCTCCCTCAAGGGTGCCGCATGACTGGTGGGCATGCAAGGACCAAAGGAGTGGGATTTGGTGTGAGCAATGCCAATCTACTGCACCGTCTCCAGTAAGGTTTAATTAAGGTCTGTGTCTCCCTTGGGAAGAAGGAAAACAGTTATTAAATTGAACTTGGGTACAAGGGGCTAAGCCCTGCTTGTGAGCTGTTGATTTCCTGATCAGTTTGTTTTTACTGCCAGGAAGAGCTGATTAGCAGCATTGTCTCTGTGTTAGGTTTTTCTGTTCTGTCTCCTGATGAGGAAGCAGTAGGGAGAGATCATTCAGATAGCTTTGTAGATGGAGCTCTTAAGAGACATTTCATATATAAATTAATGACCTGAAAGACAATCTCAGATTATTCCTCTTATACAAAATAATCAACCCATTATTTTTTTTAAATAAATCACTAATCATCTTCTATGCTGCATCAATTCAAAGTGTGTTTGCCATATGCAGTTATGGAAGCTTCTTTAAATGTCATGGCTTCTTTCTAAGGTATCCTGAGATGTGTAGTTTGGTGATACCATTAGAATTCTCTGCTAGAAATTTCAAGTTGAATCCTGAATTGCAATTGCCCAGGAGTCATACGTAATTTAAATTGATACATACTGTATTTCCATCAAATCTAATGTGGATCTCAATTTTCAAAACCCCAAAACCAAAACAAGTATTTGATACTGAATGTAATGCGCAGCAACAAAAAGTGACTCTTTGTAATTTGGCCATTACAGTTGCTGCCTGCTTAGAATTCCTTCTTTAAAAACAAACGTTTTGTAACACCAGAGCTTTCGGCAATGGAAAGGAAAACCCTGGGGTGCATTTGACATGATAAAAAAATCTATGTTGTAGAATGAATCTACTTTAACTGCTCTGAAACAATGCTATGGAGTCATGGGGGCTGTAGTTTTCAAGGTCTTTAGCCTTCTCTGCCAAAGAATGCGGATACCTTACCAAACTATAAATCCCAGGATCACATAGCACTGAGCCGTGGCAAATGGATTAGAGATGATGTCCCTGAAATAGGAGCTTTGGGTACTCCTGAAGTAGCTTCTACTTTTGCTTTGGCTCAGCAATAAAGTTATCGTATTACACTAATCTAATGTACAACCTAATTTTTACAAGATAATTTTGCCCAAAAAGGTGAGCATTAGATTTGAGTAAATAGGGTAATTCCATTAACACTACAGAATTGAACTAATTCAGTCCACAGTTTTTCTTCTCAGGGTCATAAATACTCTCCAAACAGTAAATCCTATCATTTATAAGGAAGGAGTCGTGGCAAATTAAAGTGGTATGAAACACCTTCAGATGTTTATGATCCTTAGCTAAAGGTAAAGGTTTACCTTAGGTAAAGGTTTCCCCTGACGTTAAGCCCAGTCATGTCCGACTCTTGGGGTTGGTGTTCATCTCCATTTCTAAGCCGAAGAGCTGGCGTTGTCCATAGGACACCTCCAAAGTCATGTGGCCAGCATGACTGCATGGTGCGCCGTTACCTTCCCACCGGAGCGGTACCTATTGATCTACTCACATTTGCATGTTTTCGAACTGCTAAGTTGGCAGGAGCTGGGGCTAACAGCGGGCGCTCATTCCGCTCCCGGGATTTGAACCTGGGACCTTTTGGTCCGCAAGTTCAGCAGCTCAGCGCTTTAACACACTGTGCCACCAGGGGCCCTTAGTATGATCCTTAGTCATACTATATACTTAAATTAGTTTTCTGTTTGATTTTGAAAACTTATTTTTAGACGAACAATCCACTTTCCATCAGTTCAGAATATTTGTCTGTTACCTTTTGATACATCTAGCCTGATGAAAGCTGTGCTAGATCAAGTTGTCCATCCTACTATTTCACCCTTTAATTGGAGATGCCAGGATCTAAATTAGGGTTTTTTTTTCCATGCAAACTCTTTGTTATGCATAGTATGGTCTATGTATTATCTGTTCTGGTTGTGTGTGTTCATTGTGCCTTCCAGTTGACTGTTGAATTACAAATCTTATAAGATTTTCTTAGGCAAGGAATTCTCAGATAATTTTGCCACTTCCTTCCTCTGAAATATAGCCTGCATCACCTTGTATTCATTGGTGATTTCTTATCCAGTTACTAACCAGAGCTCACCCAACTTACCTTCCAAGATCAGACAGGATCTGGTGCCATCAGGATATTTAGACAGATGTTTTGGTTAAAGAAGTTATAAGTCAAATCTTTGTTTTATAAGTGGGGTAGTAACCTGGATTCTTATCCCACCACATCTCTTGACAAGGCCATTGATTGGGATCAGTCCCAAAATGTGTTAAAATATTTAAAGAAGGAAGAAGAAACTTCCCCTCTCTGGCAACTCTTCAGTACCGAGCCACTCCAAACCTAAAAATGCAGCCTTGTACATGTCTATTCATAACTCAGTCTCACTTACTCCAGTAAGTGTAATCCAGTAAGAGACATATCTCTGAATGTGTGAACATAGCCAAGGAGACTCGAGGGTCATTCCTAGTTCTGAGAAAAGTCATTGCTGTATAAACAGCAAAATCTTTGTTTCGCTTTTCCCCCCTGACATTTCCAATAACACTATTAGTCATATTTGTATAACTCCTTCCAGCAGTGGTTAAACTTTGACACAGCAATAGAAGTCGGTCAGTGAAAGAGCTTTCATGTTATTGCATTATGTTAGAATTGACGAGAAAGCAAAATATGGCTGTGGGCCTCTGCAGATGGGAACAAGGTGGGCAGGAGACTTACTGCCTTGCGCTTTCTCTAAGCACTGCCCCTTCCCATTGTCCCCTTTACATTGTTGGGCAGGGGAGATACAGCCATGGCTGATATACCAATGGAGCAATGAGATAAAACTCTCCAAGGTCTTCCTGTCACTGGGGTCCTTTAGTGAGGCTGGGTATTATACGCTCATAGGCAAACACATCTTGCATTGTGATATTTTCAAGAAAGAAATAAAAGATTCCTAGAGTTGGACGGGTCCTCATAGGCCATTGAGTCCTGCCCTCTTCTTAACGCTAGATCAACAGCTATAGCATCTCCAGCAGGTAGCTCTCTGACCTGTTTTTAAAGATGCCTTGAGAAAAATCCCACCACCTCATTCATGTCTATATCTATATCTATCTATCTTTCTATTTCAGGCATGGGCAAATGTTTGGACAAAGGGGCCACATTGCATTTTAAAATTTGACAGATGGTCTGGGTCAGAGGCAGATGGATGGAGAGTGTTTGTGTGAACTAATTTAAAAAATGAACTAATTCCTATGCACACTGCACATACCTTGTTTGCAGTGCGAAAGAAAGAAAGAAAGATACAAAGTTTAAAATGAAGAACAATTTAACCAACATGAACTTAATAGTATTTCAATGGAAGACCCCAGGGGCCACCCAGTCCAATCCTCTTCTGCCATGAAAAAACACAGCCCAAGCCCCCCCCCCCAACAGATGGCCACTCAGTCTTTGTAGAAGTAGTAATATGATTATTAATAACATTATATTAATGTTATTATATTAATAACAATAGGAGCAACCTCAGGGACCACCCAATTCAACCCCATTCTGCCATGCAGGAAAAGCACAATTGAAGTATCCTAGACAGATGATTATCCAGCCTTTGTAGAAGTAGTAATAACAATAATCATAATAGGAGCAACCCCAGCGACCATCCAGTCCAACCCCATTCTGCCATGCAGGAAAAGCACAATTGAAGTATCCTAGACAGATGATTATCCAACCTTTGTAATAATAATAATAATGATAATAATAATAGGATCAACCCCAGCAGCCATCCAGTCTAACCCCCTTCTGCCAAGCACAATCAAAGCACCCCCAACAGATGGCCACCCAGCCTTTGTAATAGTAGTAGTAGTAGTAGTAATAGTAATACTGTAGTAGTAGTAATAATAATAATAATGTGTGGTTTTCTGGCATTGTATTTTTCTGCCGCTTCTGTGACTGTTCATTTGTATTTTGATTCCGTAGCCCACTTGTCGATGGATGTCCAGAATGAGCAGCATCCACTGCGGTCCTTTTTATCCTGGGTGACGACCGAGCCAGTATAGACTTCGTTTTGGTTTGATTCTCCATAATGCTAATGGGTTAGGTGCTCTTAGTTTGCTCTTCAGCTGAGGCCTCTCTGGCTTGGTTGGACCTGCCGGTAGTTACACTATCGCCAGCACAGCCCTCAGTCATCATTGGAGCAGTTAAGCCCCCCCACCATGTCAAGGTGGCACCTGCGGGGGGGGGGGGGGCAATAACGTGTCTGCCCACTATGTTTAAACTACTGACTGGCATCATAGCTGACAAAATTCAAGATTATCTTGAAGAAAAAAACATCTTGCCAGATGAACAGAAAGGCAACAAACGGAAAAGCAGGGGCACAAAAGACAAGTTATTAATTGACAAAATTATTCTGGAGAACTGTAAAAGCCGAAAAGCTAATCTTCACATGACGTGGATTGACTACAAAAAAGGTCTTTGACTCACTCCCACACAGCTGGATCATCAAGTGCCTGGACGCCATCGGGATTAGTAAAAACGTTGGCACCTTTATTGAAAACATGATGGAGCACTGGAAAACTGAACTGTTTGTTGGAAATGAAAGCAATGGACTTGTCAACATCAGAAGAGGAATTTTCCAGGGAGACTCATTGTCCCCTCTGCTTTTCATTATTGCCATGATCCCTCTGTCAACAATCTTACAAAAAAAAACAAATCTCGGCTATCAAACATCTAAGAAATCTCACAAAATTTTGCATCTGATGTACATGGATGACCTGAAGCTGTATGGGAAAACGCAAGCTGAAATCCAGTCTCTGACTAACACTGTCCGAATTTTTAGCACTGATATCAGCATGGTGTTTGGTTTGGACAAATGTTCAACAGTGGCATTGAAGAAGGGAAAAATCATTGAAAGTGAGGGCATACATATGCCTAATGGCCAAACAATAAAGTGTCACCAACCAGAGACCTATAAATACCTGGGCATATTACAGCTGGACAACATCAAGCATGAACATGTGAAAACTGTGGTCAGCAAAGAATACACCCAAAGGGTCAGAAAAATTCTCAAAAGCAAGCTCAATGGAGGCAACACCATCAAGGCCATAAACACCTGGGCCATACCTGTCATAAGATATGCTGCTGGCATCATAAACTTGACACAGGTGGAACTGGACAATTTGGACAGAAAAACAAGAAAACTCATGACCATTCATCATTCACTGCACCACTGCAGGGATGTCTGCCTAGAAGATCAGGGGGCAGAGGACTCTTACAAGTAAAACAAGCAGTCAAAGAAGAAGAAGATGCCCTGGCAGAATATGTAAAGCAAAGTGAAGAACCTGCTTTGATTGAAGTCAAAAATCAGAAACTCCTCAAAACACAGCAGACAAAGAATCAGTACAAGAAAACCACACTACAAACTAGAGCTGACAGCTGGCACAACAAAGCATTGCATGAAAAGTTCCTTGACAAACTTGAAGGAAAAGTTGATAAGGAGAAGACCTGGCTATAGCTCACGAATGGGACCTGAAGAAGGAGACAGAAGGCCTGATCCCTTCAGCCCAGGAGCAAGCCATTAGAACAAATGAAATTAAGGCCAAGATCGAAAAATCAGCTGATGACCCAAAATGCAAACTGTGCAAGGAAGCTGACGAAACCATTGATCATATCCTCAGCTCATGTAAGAAAATCTCACAGACAGACTACAAACAGAGGCACAACTATGTGGCCCATTGATTCATTGGAACTTATGACTCAAGTATCACCTCCCAGCAGTAAAGAACTGGTGGGATCACAAACCTGCAAAAGTATTGGAGAATGAGCATGCAAAGATACTTGTGGGACTTCCGAATCCAGACTGACAAAGTTCTGGAACACAACACACCAGACATCACAGTTGTGGAAAAGAAAAAGGTTTGGATCATTGATGTTGCCATCCAAGGTGACAGTCGCATTGACGAAAAACAACAGGAAAAACTCAGCCGCTATCAGAACCTCAAGATTGAACTTCAAAGACTCTGGCAGAAACCAGTACAGGTGGTCCCAGTGGTGATCGGCACACTGGGTGCCATGCCAAAAGATCTCAGCTGGCATTTGGAAACAATATACATTGACAAAATTACGATCTGCCAACTGCAAAAGGCCACCCTACTGGGATCTGCGCGCATCATCCGAAAATACATCACACAGTCCTAGACACTTGGGAAGTATTCGACTTGTGATTTTGTGATACGAAATCCAGCATATCTATCTTATTTGCTGTGTCATAAAATAATAATAATAATAATAATAATAATAATAATAATAATAATAATAGGAGCAACTCCAGGGCCCATCCAGTCCTACCCCATTTCTGCCATGCAAGAAAAGCAAGGAAAACGCTTCTACTCCCAGGAGGAGAATGAGGAGAGGAAGAGGAGCAGCGGGGCTTTGTGATCCAGGCTGAGATTTGCAAGATGCTCCCAGTGGTCAGATCCAGGCATGACTCATTTTCCTTCTCCTCGGTGTCTGTCACGACCCGGCTGCAGGGCACCAATAACCATACACAGAGGCCAGAATCTATCTAATATCTTTATTGAAGGAGTATATAAAGTTAATAAAAACAAGTGTAGAAAATAGTCCAGAATTAGACCTTTCAGGAAAGGTCAAAATTAGTCCAAAGAAACAATGTCCAATATGAAATATTAAGGTCCAAAGTTGTAATCCAATAACCGAAACACTCACTTTGCCAGGCAAAGTGAGGGGAGATGACAAGGTCCTTTAGTCCAAGAACTTGAACGAGGCTAGGAAATAACTTGACTCTCGGAAAAACAAGGCTTGAATACAAGACAGCAAGGAACGAGGAACAAGAACAAGATCCGTGGTGTTTACTTGGCAAAATCCGGGAAACAAGGCAAGGCTGGGTCTTGGAAAGCAAGGCAAAATCCGTGGAAGAACAAGGCTGGAAAACGAAGGCTTGAATCAGGAACAAAGGCTTGGAAGCGGAGTAGCTGTCCACACACACTACTCCAGTTGCTGACGAAATTGACTCCGCAAGATCCCTCCGGGAGCAAGGAACCTAAATAGGCCTTGTTTTCCCCACCAGAGAACACTTCTCTGGGGAACCAGAAACGAAAGTCAATCTCTGTGTCCAGATGTATGACTCCCTAAAATTTCTCATGGGAACAGGCTTAATCATCTGAATGCTTTGCTGCTATTCTCAAACTCCTGCGATTAGCCTGTTGCACTCCTTTCTGCTGGAGAATGTAATTACGGCGCGAAAAAGGGGGAGAACTCGACTCCGGGCTTGTTTGGGAGATTTCTGGAAGACAAACCTCCTGCAGGTGCAAAGGCTCAATTTCTGGCTGAAATGGTTCCCTTTCTGGCTGAAATGGAGGAAAACCCAAGTTCTCCTCTTCGTCAGTCACAACAGCACTAGGAATGGGACTACAATGCCCATGAGTCATCACAGTGTCTGTGTTGACGTCTGGTCGGGCGAGAGAGTGGAGGGAGGGAGCAGGGAAGGAAGGCGAAGGCAGGCAGGCCAAATGCACCCCTTGGTGCTCGTAGCGATCATGATGCAGGGACCTCCTGCCTGGTGCTGGTGGGAGCAGGGCCACCCCCTGGGACCTCGCTTCCCCATGCGCTGAGCCTCAGGGAATGACTGGACCTCAAGGAAGGAGCAGGAGGAGGAGGAAAGAATAGGAAGGAGAGAAGCAGCCTGGCACTGCCATGCACCATTAGAACAGGAAGAGGAAATAGGAAAATGGAGCCTGTCAGTATGCCTTATGGAGTCCCAAAGGCTCCATGGAGCACACTTAAGAACTGCTGCTCTAGGAAGTTAGTTATTGCCAAAGGACTCTTATTATCAATAAGTTTCTTCTAACGTTCTGTCGAAATGTGTTATGTAACTTCAAACCATTAGACCTCGTCATGCCCTCTGGGGCAGAAGAAAACAGGCCTCATTTTTTAAATTCTTGATCTGTATTCCGGTTTCCTTAATTTACTTTTCCTTTTTTTTTACCGTACAGATATCTTCAGTTAATGGAACTAAACTGCTTTTATATTTGGGTTAATTACATTCAATAAAATCTGTTTTTATAACATATTTTGAAGTAGTGCACAAGTACTACTCTTTCTAAGAAAAAAATATATTTGAAGGACCTTCCTTCTCTTCTTAGTTGCATGTTCTATTTTTTCAATTGGATGTGGGAAACAAGGTCCTTTTAAGTCTGAGTTCCAATTTCCTTAATTGTCAAAGCCACTTCCTTCAAAATATCTTTCCACAAACCTCTATTGTAAATATCATCTTTGTTCACACCAGACTTTCATTGGTATATCAGAAATAGACCAGAGATGCCATTAAATAGGCAGAAGATGCATTTATTGTTCGTATATAGTTTTGATTAAAGAAAGATCTTGCAGGGAGTTAATCCCTAATCCAAGGATGGGGAACCTTCTAAGAAACCTTCTCATACTCATTCTAAGTGAAAAATTTTGCTAAACCGTCTCCCTTCTCAAGACATCACCCAACAGACTCAACATAGTGTGACCTGAGATATACATGTGGAAAATGTAGCCCATTTTATGGGCCCTAAAATATTCCATCAGAGAACAGGCCAATTCCCTCCTCTCTGCCTGCTCCAGAGCCCCACAGTTTCATGAAAAAACAAGCATTACTTTTTAGAAATATTTACCCTAGACCATGCAGAAAGCCCCCCAAATACATGATAACACAGTCACCTTATCCTCACAAGTGCCCTAGAATCCCTCAGTATCCACAAACACCTCTGTAGCCCCTCTTGAAGGAAGAGAAATAATATGGCATTTACTTTCAGTCTCCATTTTGAGATTGACTGCAAAGAAAAACAGATATTTGAGTTTCCTGTGGTGGTGTGCAGTCTATAAAGTAGTTTGGGTGCAGTCCATAAAGCGGTCCTTGCAATTACCCACCTGTACCCTAACCAGTAATGACAACTATACCATCAATATAGAAAGCCAACCATGCACTCAGTTAATGTTTGCAGGAGCCACACTGTTCTTGGCTGGTTCCTGGGTATGACAGTTGACTCCATCTGCCCAAATGGATAAAGAAGTAAGCAGCTAGCAGGCAAGCACTTGAAGAAAGAAAAATCTTTGTCCTTAGATTTCCTCCCATTTTTACAAGTATCACCTCAAATACTTCATTTCTCCTCCTTTGAGAGGAGACTATAAAAGGCAATGGCAAGTCTCCTGTTGAAGTCTCAGCTGGAGACGTTCTAGCTTGCCCCAGTGATGAGAGGAGTGGCTATAACCTTGGTGTCATGCAATCCTGGGCTGCATCCCTGAAAGTCTCTCAATCTTTGCTTTAATCAGTTTGTAAGGTTTTTCCCCCATTAACAACTATTGTGTTATTCAACTGGAGGCTGCACATTTTGTTCTCACTTAAGGATAATAAGCTTATTGTGGAAGTAATCAGATGCATGAACAGAAAACCCAGTAAAATCCTCTGTCACTTAACTGTGTTAACAGTTTTTAATGGAAGATGCAGTCAATCATAGGAATTAGATATGAACAAGCAGCTGCAGGAACCTTGGAAACAGATTGGAGAGCTAGATCCCACATAGTTTTTCACCGTTGCCTCTTTGAAGCCACCCCCTTGGTTAAACCAGATTGAATTCATTGGCCTTTTCTTAATATTTTCTTGCTTTTTGCAGAACATGTGTAATATTGGAAATACAATTGTTTCTTTTAATGTACGCAGCCACAGGCTATGTTGTTACGTTCACAACATGAAGTAGGTAAATGCACTCAAACAATCGATCCTAATAAGAGCTTTCTAAATACAGAAACCCAAGGTCTCTTCCAGGGTAATACTTGCCTCCATGGGAACACTGAAGCATGCAGGTGCAGAATGTTGTATCAGAATCAAAGTGCTCTCTGTAGGACAACTTTTGTCAGAAGAAATTGGTCAGCATCCAGTTGTTCTGAAAAATCTGTTAATTATTACCCCTTTGGTGGTTCAGGCACTTAACAGACACTTTTTAAAATAGTCCAAGAACAGAATGCATCTGTTAGTAGCAACTGGTGAATTTCATGCCATTGAGGTCAGTCTGTATTTTAGTCTAAACTTTAAAGCTCTTCAAGAGGCCAAACTTATTTGGTTTTGGCTCTCCGCACAGTGCACAAAGGATTGGGTTTTTGTTTTGTTTTTTGGTTTTATGCTGTTTTCAGATATTCAATGTGATGAGGCTATTATATAATTTTTATTATTTTGTTGCTTTTGTTTGTCTTTGCGGTCATTCAGTTTAAGTATTCTAGGGTGTGATATAAAGCAATACAGCTAATTCTGTTTATTAAAATGTCACATTACTTAAGTAATTTGTGGTTCTCAAAGTAGACTACAACACAATTAAAAACAAAATCTTTTCAAGAAATTACATAAAAGCAACATTTAAAACCTGTACATAGAAAAACTATTTAAACCATTTAAAATTAGGTCATCTTTCTAGTTGAAATAGTATTGCACCAGTCTTCCTCTCAGAAACCACAAGTTAAAATCACAAGTTAAAACTCATTTTAAAAACATACTAAAATACAAACACAAGTCCACCCCCTCATTAAAACCCCCACCTCTCACAGTATAGTAAAAATGAAATGTCTCCCCACTTTACTTGCTGGTGGAAAGTCAGCAAGGAGGAGGGCAATCAGGTCTCCCATGGAAAGGAGTTCCACAGCTTGAGAGCAACCATTGAGAAAATCTCTTGTATCCTCACCAAACATCCCAGTGATGATAGTGGGCCCAAAAGAAAGCTCTTCTCTGCAGATCTGAAAGCTCCAGCAGCCACATTTAGGAAGATATAATAGTCTGTACCTAAACTGTTGTGACTGCGCCTTTGGGGATTATGGTTGATGGGGATGGAATTCGAAGAGGAAGAAAAAACCCTCGTGATGAGGGTTCACTGGAGGAGTTGCGCAGGAAGCGACTTAGAGAGCTATATGGGGGATCTTCTGAGGAAGATTCAGATGGGGAGATAGATGCTGAGGAACAGGTGGTGGCTGGGGAAGCGGGCACTGAATGGGCACAGCCACCGGAGATGTCTGGGGATTTGGGGTCTATGGATACTTCTGAACCTGGGGTTTCTGCAGGAGCTGATCCCAATTGGGATGCTTGGAGAAGGGAGGATGGTTCTTTAAGTGTTCATGGGGCTAAGTGTGGGCAGGATGATTGGGACTCCGACTAATTGCTAGGTACTCCAGATCCACGAGCTCTAGCTGTGTGGAGCTCAGACTCTGAGTAGATTTGGGACACCTGGTGTTTGGGTGTGAGTGTTTGGTCACCCAGGAGGAAGGGGAATAAAATGGGAATGTTTGGCCACTGCACTTTGCGTGTGGCAAGGTGTTGCTGAGGCGCCATTGGGATCTCTGTGTTTCCATGAAGACTGGACTTGGACTATGATTTGAATCTGCTGTTATCACCTAGCTTGGCTCTCGCTGTGTCTTATCGTGGACCTGTTTTGGATGACTGCACCCTCTTCAGACCTTGGATCGGAATTTGACCTTGCTACTGCCTTCGCCCTGTGATTGATGACTACTATCGGCTTTTGATTGCTGGCTTGCTCTTTGGACACCGCTGTTATCTCCTGACCTGACCTTGGAATCCCGGACGACGTCTTTTCACCATCCTTTTGGAGCCTTCGGCTTTATCCACATTGTGGAAGCAGTCTACTGCATTCTTAGTTTGTTTGTTTGTTTCCTGACCAATTTGGTGTTTTCTTTTGGGAACTGTTCCTTTGAAAACTACAGAGCCGGCTGGCAGGGCTTGGACTCAGAAAGTGCAGTTTGCACTAAGTTTGTTTAGCTTTGTTTTTACCTGCTTGTGTTGCTGAATTATATTTTTGTTTGAACTGCTCTTGAAGCACTGATAGTGAAGTGTTTCAAGGTTTTTTATGTGTTAACATTACTTTTTGGCTTATCTGCTGAATAAACTCTATTTTTGTTCGCTAATTGGCGTCTGACTCTTGACATAAACTGAGTAATGTTATAGAGAGCGTAACCAGCACTTTGAATTTTAAGGCCTTACATAAAAAAATAAAAAGTGATACAGTGTTCCCTCGCTACTTCGCAATTCACTTTTCGCTCCCTCGCTGTTTTGTGGGAAATTTTATAATTTATTTATTTATGTATTTACCCCCATTGCTGCTTCTCCTCCTCAGGGCTGCCGCCTTGCTTCGTGCCCGCCATGTTGCTCTGGCTGCCTCTGCTCCTGCAGCCAGGGAAGAAGGAACAGAGCAACCAGAGCAACATGGTGGGCACGGAGCAAGGGGCCCACCAGCGCTGGTAGAGAAAGCCTCACTGGTTCCCCGGGCCTTGCAAGGGGGAGAAAGGCCACCTAACTATTAAAATAATGTATAAATATTAAAATAAAAATAGCGTCCCTTCTTCATGGATTTTCACTTATTGCAGGTGGTCTTGGAACATAACCCCCACGATAAGTGAGGGAACACTGTAATTTAAGTAAAAATGTACAGTAGTACCCCTGGTGCAGTACGAAGTCTTCTTTCTTTCTTTCTTACTTACTTAACAAGAAGAAGACTATTTAATAGTCTCAATACCACCACCACCCACAAACACACACAACTTTCCGTTTATTTTACTTTATCATTTACCTAAACTATTAGAAATTGTTTCAGAGAGTTAAAATGTACTCTTTGATACACTTGCTGCCATCACTTGGTATTTTCTTCTTTTTATTTAGCATTATAATGGCTTCTGTCCATGACAACCCTATGAATGAGAGACCTCCAAGCGCTCTAGAGTTCAACTGCCCTACTCAGACCCTGCAA
Source organism: Anolis carolinensis (assembly GCF_035594765.1). NCBI lineage: Eukaryota > Metazoa > Chordata > Lepidosauria > Squamata > Anolidae > Anolis > Anolis carolinensis. The sequence goes on along the minus strand of NC_085842.1, from coordinate 105,520,957 downwards.
ACTCATAGCAGCCATGACATCCTTGACTGAATCAATCCACCTGTGATGTTCCTCTTGTCCCACATTTTTGAGTATTATCATCTTACCCAATGGCTGCCCAAGTAATGACTGAGCTGATGCTGGGGCCAAACCAGGACCCATCACCAGCAACACCTTTTGAACTGAGTTGAGTTGCATGTATCCTTAAAGAAACAAAAATATCCAGGCGGACCCTTAATCACCACCACCAGAGGAGCATAAGTTACTGTAGCAGTAAAATTGCCATTTTAACCCCTTCTTCATAGAATGAGAACGAGACCTCATGGGCCATCCAATCCAACCCTTTGCCAAGAAACAGGAAAATCACATTCAAAGCACCCCCCACATATGGCCATCCAGCCTCTGTTTAAAAGCCTCCAAAGAAGGAGCCTCCACCACAATCCGGGGCAAAGAGTTCCACACTTCAGTTCTCCTGATCTAACCAATTTGTGACCCCTCTAAGATTGATTCCCCCTTGCTGCCCAGCTCTAAGAGGAGCACGTTGGGGGTGGAGGGGGGGTGATAGGGAGATTTCAGTATTGAATTTCACCAGTTCCCAAAAAAGGGAATGCTATAGGGGGCCCATTAGGGAGAATGACTAAAACCCCCTTTTGCCTTCTACATGGGAAGTGGATTGGCTGAGTGACTGCAGGAGATAAAAGAGGGGAATGTTCCAATTCCTTCCAGATACCTGAATGCAATGGCTCCTGCTAGGGCTGCAGCTCTTGCCGTTATCACTAGTCTGTACTCCACTGCTTTCCCCATTACCCACTAAGCCCCTAGGAAGAGGGCTGTATGAGGCGAAATTGGTGACCCTTTCTCAGGACCCCATCACAGGTGGAGCCAGCCACACCTTCATCTCTGGGCAGCCTCTTAGGACACTTTTAACCTTTCACAGTTAGAGCAGTTTGAGGTCACTTTAACTGCCATGGCTGCATCGAGTAAAATACTAGGACTTGAAGTTTGGTGACCCACCAGAGCTCTCTGGCAGAGAGCTCTAAGTGCTCCGTCTTAAGCTCCAGGTTTCTGTTTGATGCAGGGAAAAGTGGCATCATAGCCCTGTAAATGGGTACTGTGAAATGGGTCTTAATCAGAACTGCCCCAGAACAGATTTGCGAGAGCAAGCAATGCTTGATTGCAGAGGCAGAAGGAGAGAGCAATGATTATGGAGTGGCTCCTGGAAACATTCTGCCATTAGCTTAAATTTTAGCAATAATTGATGTTGGTGGGTGGTATAAAGGGTGATAATTGGTTCCTGTAAATCTTTTAAGTGCATTAGCAGGATATGTTCATAGTGAAGTGTATTTGGAAGCTTCACAGCACACTTCTGATTCAGGTGCTCATTGTCTTTTGTTTCATTTATTGAGAAGGGTTTCTGTAGACTCACAGTTGTATTATCTCAGCATCTCAAAACATCCCTCTAGGTATGCAGTGAAGAACAAAGAATGGTTGTCTCCCCACTTCCATAATAGAGGAAACAATAATAGTATAAAAGCAAATAGAGGGAGAGAGAAAGGAAGCCTGAAAGTATTCCATCTACATCTAAATAATTATCTTGGCACTAATTGAGAATTTAGGCTGATCTTATAGGAATTTCACTCTCATTCTAGTTGAAAGCAAGTCTTATAGACATCAAGGGAAATAGTTCTATGTATTTATATATGGACACTTGTACACATCTGACAAAGTTTTAATCACTTGTTTTAGGGTAAGAAAGAGCTTGGACTTGCCTGGCTGGGATAATCCTTCCAGGATTTTGGAATTATTTGCCTCTGGCATAGGAACATTTTGCCCCTTGATCTCATTCTAGAAACTCATATTGACCTCATCCTTTGTTGGAATAGCGTTAATATAGAATCCTAGAGTTGGGAAGACACAAAAACCATCTGCCATGCAAGAATATATAGCTAAAGCACGACTGAGAGATAATAGTTTATATATACACTTGTTTATGACTAGCATGCACAATCCTTCTTCTTAACTCATTCTGATCCTTAATAAGGTTTGCGGCCATTTACATTAATCTCATGCTGCATGAGAAATCTTGATATTTGTGATTTGAGGTTTTCAGCCCGGAGTGGGCAATTGTGGAAGGACTGAAGCCTATTTTCAATCCCTGCACTCTCTGGTGGGCCTTACATGACCAAAGGGCCATTCAGACTAGTTTTAGTGTTATTATTCCACTTATACAGTTTTAGTGTTACTACTAACTGCCATAGTTCTATACTGCAGATTCCACAGATTACGGTTTGCAGTCTAGGGAGCCATTAGAGTGCTCTGGCTGAGAATTTTTAATGTCCCTCTCTATAATGCAAACCCCCCAAATACCATAGGATGTAGCCATGACAGTAAAAGTGGAATAATAGTGCTCTAATTACAAAATGTAAATGGACCCCCGGAGTGGAATCTCGTCACTTTAAATTGGCCAATTTTGGTAGTAATATATAAAATAAGGTTTAGGGAGGGTTTCGGGGACTGTATTGCTTTGGAGCCACATTGAACCATTTGGGGTGGTTTAGATAATGGAAAATCGTCGTAGTGGTTTTCTTACAATTTTGGGATGCTTTAGAGGAAGGTGCATTTTGCCCTGTTTTAAACTGAAATCCTGTTGGTTCAGTGTGGTAGGGGTTTTATTTTTTCTACGGTAGCACAATGATGGCAAAGGAAGGCAGAACAAATGTGCTTGACTAGTCTCTTCCCTCAGTGCCTTCCTACTTTCACAATCTTTTCCCTGGTATAGTTACACCAACATAGTATGGCAGCAAGTTCCTGGCATATGTGTTTTGGCCTTGTCCTCTTCTAGTATAAACCCAAGTCATCTTGGTACTAGTGAACTATCTCTAACTTTAACTGGCTCCTGGTCAAAATTGTAGTAGTCAGGCTGGTCAAACTCCTGCCTCATGACCTTGCTGAAGAGAAGCCTAAATGAGGTATGTAGGGATACAGTAATGATGCTGGGAGGATGCATGAACATTTCATTTCATGCACACACACACCTAGTCTGGAACAATGGATGGTCTGCAGGCCTGTAGCTGGAGGGGGGGGGGGGTTAGGGGTTCAATACCCCCCCCCCCTGAAATTTTTTAGGTTAAAAAAAACCTGGTTTACTCATGAATTTTAACTGGTTAACCAAATCCCCATGCTAAGTCTATGAGACGCAAAACATTAAGAGTCCCTCCAGGCACTATCTCAAGCAGATATTGACAAGTCTGAACCCGGGGGTCGCGTGGGTCAGGGGTTCAAACCCCCCCCCCCTCCCGAAATTTTTTTCTGGCTATGACCTTGCTGGTCTGCCATCATATTCAGCAGAGGATGGTGTGAAATTGGCCATAAGTGAGAGTGTTGCTAGCGTCTGATGTAGCTTGACCTCATCATCATTACACTTCATTCAGGATTTATGGTTCAGAATTCTTGAGAGGGAACATAGCTTCATGTCAAACTGTCGGGAAAACCTTTTCCCAAATTCACAATGTCCAGTTCATAAGGCACTGTATCTTAAGACTTTTTGAAAGTTTTGAAAGCAGTTGGCATCTTTGTCAATATTGCACAATCTAATCAGTTGTTGGCAAGGGTCTTTTTGACTAACATTCAGAGTTTGTTTGGTTTGTTTCAGGAGTAGTGAGGAACTAATCCTATTTATGCTTTGATAGCATATTTCATGTTCCATTTCCCACACCATCCCTGTGAGGTAGATCGTAATCTCAGATTTAGAGAAACCAATCCATATGGATTCTAAAACAGTAGGATTGTTTTAAATGATAGACAGAGGGAATGTTAAAAGTAAGAGTAAAGTTTACTAAAAAGGAAATTCTGACTTTGATCTGAATACTACTCACGCTTTTCTTCTAAAGAAAAATAGCTGCACAGTCACCTATTTGTGAGCTGTTGTATTGTATTGAGTTGCCAAGTACAATAAAAGAAAATGGAAACAAATGAAAAGAAAATCCCTTTTATACATGAATAGGGTAATAGCAATATTACTGAAATATATATCAATTCATGACGTATGTACACACACACACACACACACACACACACACACACACACAGAGTGGAAGAAACAATCCAATTTATACATTATGAGTCAACTAATGGCACAGTCAGTGGTCTTAAAATTGTTGCTCATGAACAATTTTATCATCCTCTCCAATATACTCGGTGGGGTGGAAGGAGTTCTGGTTTCAGTAAATTGATTTCAGCTGAAGCGCAGTTTAGTTGGAAATAAGTTTCAGTTATTACACAAGGTGGCTCATCTGTTAATATTCCTCCCTGGTTAATTAAGCAGTTCGTTATCAAAGCACTTAGAAAGTTGGAAAAAGTGAATGTAATTGAAAAGTGTTAATCCTTTTGCTAGTGAGGTGATCAGCCTGCCAAGTCCAGCCTTCACTAGGTAGTCCAGCTATTGTGAGGTGGTTGAAGAAAGAAAAGTGTGACTAAAATGAATTGGAGTTTTATGTTTGCCCATTGCAGCTAGTGACTTCCAAGGCAGTGGGGTTGATAAACAATTTAGCCAGATTTTTTTTCTCTGGAAGGAGCCTGGCTGCTGAATCTATTTTGGGGATAGGTTTCAGCACCTTGGATTGCACCTTTGAAGTTTAGACTAAAACTGGGAGCACATCCACTATTCCACTGAAAAGAAACCACCAATATCAGGTGGACAGTTGTTTGAAACTATTCAACTAAGAGCTTATTACTAATACAAAGTGGATCCTCTCACCCCTGGCAAAGCTCAGAAGTAGAAATACTGAAGAGTAGTGGGCTATTAAATACACAAAACCAACCAACCAGTTAAATAAAAGGTTAAATGCAAGCTTTTGTTTATGCCCTTTGTTAGGTTTCAGTGTGATCCTTTGCCTTTCAGTCTTGCCCGCATTGTCTCCAGCAAACACAAGAGTGGAAAACTTTTCATCTAGGAGCTCTTCTCCCTCTTTATATGCAGCATGTCAGGGAGATTCAGGTTGAATATTCCTTGTCCAAAGGCTTGGAATTGAAATGTTTTGGATTTGTGATATTTTCAGATTTTGGAATATCCTCTATTTGGAATATGTGCATTGTGAGATACCTTAGAGATGAGACACAAGTCTAAACTTACAATTCACTCATGTTTCATATACATCTTATATGCATTGCCTGAAGGTAATTTCATACAATATTTTTAATAATTTTGTGCATGAAACAAAGTTTATGTGCATTGAACCATTAGAAAGTAAAGGTGTTACTGTCTCAGTCACATATCTCGACAATTTTGGAGCATTTCAGAATTCTGCATAAGGGATGCCCAACCTGTATTTAACAAAGCAGCCATCCCTCAGCATAAAAGCAATAACGGAAGCATCCCCACGTGGCTGTTAAAGGCATAGGAGGTACACCTTTAAAAAGTTGGCAATCTTAACAGGCTTGCATCAAACAGGAGCTATTTCTACCATGTTTTATATCCTTCCCTTTATAAAATAATGGCTGGCTTCCAGTAGGGAGACTGCAGCTTTCCCAGGGAATGCCATGCTGGCTATTCAATGGAATTGCTCAGCTATTAGTAATAATCCAATTACACATCCCTTTAGAACTGTGCCTGAGGTTATTATCTCATATCTATTCCAGTGAATCCCGATCTATTTCAAGAGACCTTTTCACATCCACTTGCATATAACGTTATTTTATTACTTTTAGCATGAAAAGTACTGGATATCGTCAGTATAGAAACACCACTTCCTTGCTAAAGAAAGGCTCCTGGCTGAAGCAAATACACTTGGTGACTGAAACGGAGTCTCCACTGTCAGTAGGCAGCAATTCTGCCCTTTGTTGAAAAATATTGAGGGGTGGAGAATGTCTTTATGAATGCCAATAACTTTATTTGATTCTGAGGAAGTTAAATGGAGCATAAATGGGAAAAGAACTTTACCCTCCGGCCTCGTTGTTTAGTAATTCATAAGTCATTAATCGCTTTGTACCCACCAAGTACATTTGTCACTTGAATAGGCTCTAGGGTGCTTGTGAGTGGAGCTTGGCAAACTAATTACAGGACTAATGTAATTACACATAAATGGACTTCAAGTGTGTATGTTTCTATATGTGTAAAAGAGATACACCAAGAGTTATGGCATAGAACCAGCAAGCCACAATTGGTGGGTATGTCGCTATTCATGCAATCATTGTGTATAATTCTTGCATGCACTGAACTGTTGAAAAGTTCAGTGGCACCCAGCTCTTTGCTTTCAAATGTCCTGAAGCTAGGAGATGGGAGCAATTTTTCATTAGTTGTGTTCCCTTTCTTGTGGATTCAACAGGCAGTATCACTAGCAATGAAAAATTTACAACCTCCCTAGTCAGGAGGAATAGGCTGTAACAGAAGGTGTAGGGTAAGATCCAGTTGCAAGTATGAGAAGTTTGTTTCCACTTAGAATGAAATAGGCACTCTTCCAGTCCTTTTGTCAACTCTGCAATTAACATAGTTGGCATTACATTTCCCTTGAAAGATCTCTCTGCACCTTCTCACGTCACTTTCACTTTAGTCCTGCTTCACGGAAGAAAATAGTGGGTTTTCAGGAGCAGACACAACACTGGCCCTAAGATAATACTGGTTTTAACCACAATTGGTTAGAGAAGCCAGGATCTGGCTTACAGATGAGAAAAGGTAATGTATTTTGTGCTAACCTACAATTATTTGTTTGTTGCCGCCCTTGAAGAACTTTTGATACCTTTTTCCCAGAATCTTCCAAATTGTTGTTCAAACGAAGGAACTTCCATGCTCTTTGTCACCATTATCCTCTTCTGAATACCTAGTACCAATTCTCAACACAAAGTGATAACAATATACTTCTACTTGTATGATTCCATTCAATGCCTTTTGTTTTTGAGAGGGAGAGACGTCTTCCTGGTTGTGTCATAGTCTCCCATGTGCACACCATTCTGATAGTAGATTCTCAGCAACAAGCATTCACTGATGCCCTACCATAACAATCTCCTTCATTTTGTAGCTAGGAAATAAAGGTTTACTATCATTCGGATCCAACCTATCTTTGAGACTGCATCGCCTTCCATGAGCCAGTGTGGGCATTGAGATCTTCTGGGGAGGCCCTTCTCTCGCTCCCACCACTGTCTCAAGTATGGTTGGTGGGGACAAGAGAGAGGGCCTTCTTGGTGGTGGCTCCCTGGCGCTGAAATACCCTCCCTAAAGAAATTAGTTTAGCCCCCACTCTTCAAGCCTTTTGGGCGAGTTTAAAAACATGGCTCTTCAGACAGATCTTTGACCCTGTGTAATCTATAGTCAACTTGATGAACCACCGATTGTGCCGCTCCGCACTTTGATCTGGTAGGGCAGATAGCCAGCTTATTTGCAGGTTCTACTGTGTTTTAAATTTTTTAATAATTTTATACTCTTCCAATTTTATTGGTGGGATTTTATATACATTGTTGTTTTATACTTATGTCACTGTATTTATACTTACATATTGTTGTTTATATATGTGGCACTTGTAGTGCTTCTGTGAGCCGCCCATGTCCCTTCAGGGAGAGTGGCGGAGTATAAATAAAGATAGTGGTGGTGGTGTTTGTTTTGCTTTTGCTTAATGGGCCCTCACTTCTCTAGTTGCCATCAAAACAGCTTGGAATTTTTTGGAACAGCTTGTTTATTGGCTTTTGCTGTTGTGCAGAATGAAGGCCTTTTTCTATACCTTCACTTTACATACAGACAAATGATACTGTTATGTGTTACTGCCCTCTGATGCTTAACCCCAGGAATAAGACATAAAGTGCCATAGATACAGCATTGTGTAGTGTTTGTTTTCAGAATTTGTCTTGATCACTTATAATATTATCAAATGGCTAATTTGCTAACTTGTTTCTTCTCCAAGGCCTTCTATCTTGGTCAGAAAGAATGGCTGACTTTTTTTTTTGTTAAAGGTCACTTTCTTCTGTTCAGGATGAGGCCAACCTAAAAGGTGCTGATCTTGAAACTCAGACTGGACAGTGAGTGTCCTTTTGTGCTGCTGCGTCCAATTCAGGGCAGTAGCTATATTTAGGAGCAGAAGCATGAGAGTTGCTATATAGCAGATGACTAGTTGAGTCCTTTTTAAAAAAAAGACAATAGTCGGCACCACTACAAACACCATGAGATACTATTCTACCAAATTTGATTTTCAAAAGTATCCCGTTGTCATCCATCAGGTTTGCCAGCAATAAAACCGGTACTGTCAGATTTCTCTGCATGTTCTGACCTAACAATTCTAGCATTTGAAAAAAGCCCTAGTAGGGAACTGTCTTGTCTGGCTGGCTGAATCCCAGACTGACACAGACATGTGAGATGCCAACGCGGATCCTTGCCTAAACTTGTCAGGCAAAGGCAGGCATCATGAAAAGAGACAGCTCCTTGAGAATCTCATAGGTTGCCTAAGTGTCCATGGACATAGTAGACAGAACAGTGTGTCTTCCGAGCCATATCCAAATTCTTCACCAAGAAAATTGACATGCTGCTGCTATCTAGATGAATTGTGTAGATCACATGTGCCTCCTTCTAATTTCACAGTTGCAACAGTCTATCTCCATCTTTTGTTTAATACCATAGACACGATTCCTTTTAGGATTTTGAAATACTTTAAATGTTCTTGGCAAGAGGTGAGGATGGAGGGGGAAAGGAGTGAAGAACAGAGAAAATGGGGAAGAAAAGGGCTGGATATTGAGGTCCAAATACTTGTGGGATTGTGTGGGAGAGAGCTGGGAATAATAACTAGAAGACAGAGAAGTTAGGAAACCAAAGCCACCACTTTCAACCACAGAAGGGGGTTCACTTGAAGTCAGCAGTTTCTCCCCACTGAATTCCTTTAACCAAAAACTCATAATTTATGCCATGATCATACTAAAAAGGAGAGAGAGATACTCCATGTGGGACGCAGCCTGGGTTTGAAGCCCATTACAATAGCAGGGGATAGCGGGGGCATGTATCAGATCTATTGCTCTGAATCTATATGAAATGTGCCAATTACAGTCCCCCTTTAGACAAATCATTTCTTTGTTGTGACTATGTGAAGTCGGGTCCCCCATACAATTCAAAAGGCTTTGGTGGGACAGATTGTCAAATCTTAAGAGAAGTTGCCTCGGGAGCTGTTCATCCCTGGTGTTAGTTTTAGTTTATTTTGTTGGAGTAGGGAAACTTGCTGTCAAGTAGCGGCTTGGCTGCTCTGAACACCCTGGCAGCATTCCTGGAGATAAAACGCCCCTGGGGATCCTGCTGCATTCCCAGGGAAATTATTGGGAGGGGAAGAAATGGGAGGAAAGATGGCAGCTTGGATTTTGAATCCGGGCTAGTGGTTTAGAGCGGATGAGTCACTACAGATCAGTTTAAGCTCTAAATTTCTCAGAATGAATGTAATGCATCAGTATTAAAAATAACCACACAATTATCCTTTATCACAAATATCAATATCATTATCGTTCACGTTAAGATGACAACAGTTGCTGAAAGGAATTTGCATGCTTCTGGTTATGAAGGAGATAATCTGCATCGCTCTTGAAGTTCAGATAGGTAATTGTATCTCCTTGATTTAATTGTGGTCACCTGTTGTGTTTTCTTTTTCATCATCATCATTTATTCATGGATTTAAACTTCATTGGGGGAAATGTCATGCAAATACCCATAGCAACATATAACAGGTAGCAGCAGGATTCTCAGCAAATACAGCACTTTTCAAAGTATCCCTCTGAGATGCCCTGCTTCCTTAGTGTTTTAAAAGTAAATCTGGAGCTATGATGCTCTAGCCAGTCTTAAAGTAAATGCTGGATGCATGAGCACTTACATTGAAAGTATTGGTATTCCTGCAAAAAAGGCAAAAAGGTGACATTGAATGAGGATGAGGACTTGGTGTGATATTAGTTTTTTCAGATTTTGTAATGGTTTGTTTTATTTAAATGCTTTTTTCTCATTGTCAGCATCCAAAATAGTAAAACCTGATAAACAAAAAAATATTTTTAAAAACTAAACGGTAAGTGCATTATGGCACAAATAGGTGACAAATTAAGCCAGTACTAATCATTGCTAATGCTGTGAATGGAACAGAGATGGCAGCTAGAAGCTGCTGCTACTGTACTAATAAAGCTTATTTAGTATAATGCCAAGGTAATGATTCCTGCTGTGGATCAGGCGCTGACACGATCATGTTGTTAGCTGTTGTTACTGAGAAATCTGGTATAATGAGTATAAAATGCAAGGTAAGGCATGCATAAAAGTAGGCAGACCACCGTATTTTGGCTTTGAAAGGTGACAAGGAAAGAAAGAAACCACAAAAAGATGGGGACATTTTCAAGGATAAAGAAAATCATAGAGCACTATCATTTTAGAGATAGAACGTTTTATTTTATTTTATTAATTTTTCATATATTTAAGGAGCTGTATTGACACACATAATGCCACTTGCTCATTCTGTACAATTGGGGTCACATCTGAAGTTCTTTTTAACTATCTTCTAAACAGATCTCTTTTTCACATTTTTACTGACACTAAACCCTTCTTGTTGAAGATTCAGATAATAGATGATTTGCAAGCTATGGATTTTGATACTGTCATGCTTTATTATTAGCTTAGCTTTAGCTGGCCTCAGGCCTCTTTACTGATCTGCTTTACCACATTAATGGATGCATCTTTTTTGTTTTGCTGACTAGCTGCATAAAACCTAAGCCTTCAAAACCAGAAGCAGTCATTCTCTGAATGAGATCTTATTGTTTTCATCAATATGTCTGTACAACACAAAGTCCTTCTTTTATGAAATACAGCCTTGTGAAAGAAAGGCCCTTTAGAACTAGTTAACAGAGAGCCCTTGTTTGCTAAATAACTTGGGTACAGTTGGAGAGATTCCAGTCAAAGGGTTCAGGTGCTTACAAAACAAGATTGGTTGACATGGACCTTTTGTCTTTAAAAGAAACAGCGTAGCAATCTCGCAAGGCACAAATACTGGCTTGGGAGGGAGGCATTCTTTTCCAGCTTACACGTTGCATGCCCAGATTTGTTCTGTGCATTGCCAGGGTCAAGCTGGCAATGCTATGTGCTCCCTATTTTTCAACTGTGCTAATTAGAGTACCGGTCAACGTAACACCCACTTATTTTATCATGCCCATGAACCATCTTCCTCTCATTACTCAAGGTTTGTGAACAAGTATTGCTGGGCAAAGCAACTGACTCTGGGTTGACTTAATTAAATGGTTGGAACTGAAATAGGCTTTCTCCTCCTGTCCCACTTCAGTTAAGATCTATCTCCTTGCAGAAGCAAAGTGAGACCTTTTCAAGACAGATCAAATTGAGCTTTACTGTTTTTTCCCCAATGTAGAAAAACCAGAAATGGATGAATTCACCTTGGAAAGAGTGCTGGAAGAACTGGAGACACTGTGCTACGAGAATATGAACATTGCCATTGAAACAGAGGAAGGCCTTGGCATAGAGTATGACGAGGATGTTGTGTGTGATGTGTGTCGCTCACCAGAAGGAGAGGATGGCAATGAGATGGTTTTCTGTGACAAATGCAATGTCTGTGTGCATCAGGTGAGTAGCTTTGCTTGGTGTGGTGAAGCACCAGTTCTGTCCCTTAAAGGACAGAGTTTAGGTTAGGTCAGTGGTTCTCAGCCTTTGGGCCTCCAGGTGTTTTGGACCTCAACTCCCAGAAGCCTTAGCTAGCTTACACAATAGCCAGCAATTCTGAAAGCTGAGGTCTAAAACATCAAGTGGGCCAAAATTTGGGAACCACTGGATTGGGCTACCATAGAATCATAGAGTTAGAAGAGACCTCATGAGCCATCTAGTCCAACCCCCTGCCAAGAAGCAGGAAATCGCATTCAAAGCATCCCCAACAGATGGCCATCCAGCCTCTGCTTAAAAGCCTCCAAAGAAGGAGCCTCCACCACACTCCGGGACAGAGAGTTCCACTTCTAAACAGCTCTCACAGTTAGGAAGTTCTTCCTAATGTTCAGGTGGAATCTCCTTTCCTGTAGATTAAAGCCATTGTTCTGCATCCTAGTCCCCAGGGCAGCAGAAAACAAGCTTGCTCCCTCCCCACCCCTCACATATTTATGCATGGCCATCAAGTCTACTCTCAGCCTTCTCTTCTGTCTTCAGACATATGCCAAGACCAAGAATGATGTTGTTGCAGAAATACCCTCCCATACCTACTGTTGCCTGCTGCATCTGCTCTTGCAGCAGGAAAATTAGATTGTTTATTCACAGTTAGCATTTATTTATTAAGAGCCAGCGTAGTGTAGTGGCTTGGGTGTTGGACTAGGATTATGGGAGAGCAGGTTTCAAATCTCTTCTTGACTACAGGAATCCATTGAGTGACCTTTGGCAAATTTCACTCTTTCAGCCTTAGAAGGTGGCAGTAGCAAACTGCCTCTGAGCAAATCTTGCCACAAAAACCCTATGTTGGCCTTAGAGTTACAGTAAGTCAAAAATTACTTGAAGCCCCATAACAACAATGTATTTTTACAGTATTTATTTCAGTAAATACTAAAAGTAAGAACACAATTTCAGGATTACCTTTGAAGCAGCTCTGTGCTACTGGCCAAGTAGATAATGCTTCCAACATCTGAGCTTATTTATATTCTCCTGTATACCCTCTGCATTTCTTAACTGTATAGGACTGCGCCTGTATGATACTTAATTACATACATTGTTACAGATTTTATTCATAATATTATTGTCTTTACTAAAAGAGAGTGGATTCTTCCAGCATTTCAGTATTTAGTTAGGCTTAAGGTGATTTAAGTATTTAGTTAGGCTTAAGGTAAAATTTCTTTCCCATACAGCATGGTAGTAAGATCATAATGCTTTTCACCTTATTTGGGTTTTCTCTCTCTTGTTAATCATGAATAGTGCAATCTGGAATGTCTTTAACCTTTACACTTTTACACATCTGCTTTACACATCTTTTAGACAAGTTGTACTGTTCACTAACCTTGATTAAGTACAATATAGACAACCTTCCTGATAAGCTGCTCATGTTGAATTTAATAGACAGTAAGAGGCAAGCAGTCTATTTAGTTAAGATTTGAGGCTAGCCTTCAGAAGGATAAGCAATCAATTATGGTCCATTGAAGTCAAGCCACCAATTAGCAATCAATAGTGAGTAGCTGAGTCTCTGTTGTTCAGAGACTCAATTAAAGGTAGATCTTTCTTAAGCTTCCTTAAGGTGCAATGTTCATAGAACAAAAAACCCTTCTTCTGTGTTTCTTGCACTTTTAGTGCTGCCACATGCTGGTGGGATTTCCATCAGAAATGATCATCTCAGGAAAAAAAGGGAAGAGGGGGTGGGGGAGTCATGGGATGGACAGCACCCGACAGAGGTCATGGCAGTTCAAAGCTTTGGTCAGAAGACTCTGGTGACTTCAGTCATATGTACTGTTTTCCAGTCTTGCTGAAAAAAGAAATTCCAGGAAAAGCAGGTCACCCCTACTAGGTTACAAAGGCAGCTTTATGAGGAAGAATTGGCTCTAGTGTGAAAAATATAAGTTGCCATAAATAGATTGTGGAGCGTAAGTGCAGTATTTCCATTGAAGTAGCCCCATATGTCTGGGGGATAGTAGCTAAACTTCATAGCATTCAAAGGCATATAGGGCCCTGTAAATTTAGTCTCCCGTGAATCTGTTCTTTTCTTTTTCTGACCTGCTGTGTATCTAGTAACTCCATGCAGACTGGTTGGCCTCCTTCCTCTCCTCTACTTTCATTTGTCATGGCATAGTAACCTACTTTAAGCACATTTCCCCCTAGGAGTTTTATAGCTAAGGAAGTCTGTGAATCAAAAGAATGTCTTGCATGTTAGACTACAGGATGGGCAGACTACAGCTCTGAAGTATCAGATACAAAAGAGGAAAGGGTTTCAGTACTTTTACCAGTTGTTTACAAGAAAGCATTTCAGGATATACTTTTTTTTTCATCCATGTGTTTGTTCACCAGAATTCTTACACAGATGATAATACAGGAATCTAGTTCTCCTCCTTTTGCCAGATAGGTTCTTCTTTGCTGTATGTGTTTCAATACATACATGTCTGAATTTACTCCTGCACACACGTAAAGGGATAGAAATGGTCTCTCTCAGCATTTGTGTGGGGGTCAGAGTTGTAACTCCTTTATCTGTTGTTCCTTTATCTCACTGTTTTTCTCCAATGTCTTGTTTACTGAGAGTACTGCATTGTGCTACAAGTTATGGGCATAGCTTGTTAATGTATTTTTGTTTCTAATAGACAAATACACTCTTCATCACATTGCTGTTGAACTTGCTGAAGGGATAGGAATGACAGGCTTGCAGATCTCTCTCTCTCTCTCTCTCTCTCTCTCTCTTTTTTTTTTTTTTTTTTTGGGTAACAGTTCTTATTCCATTCACTCTGGAACAGTCAGTTCAAAGCAATTTTAACCTTAGTGTTTTTGCAGCTCATGAGATCAGAATGAAAAAGAAATGGATACTGAGTTTTCTTTAACACCTGTAGGGAAAAGGTTCGCAAGGCTAAAGCGCAAAATGAGCTCAGGCTTGCCAGGGACATAAAAAACAACAAAAAAGGCTTTTTTGCTTACGTTGGTAGAAAAAGGAAGAAAAAGGAGGCGATAGGGCCATTGCAAGGAGAAGATGGGGTGATGGCGACAGGGGACAGGGAAAAGGCAGAACTACTTAATGCCTTCTTTGCTTCGGTCTTCTCACAAAAAGAAAGCCATCTTCAACCTCAGCAACATGGAATGGACGAAGGATTGGGGGAAATCCAACCCCAAATAGGGAAACAAGTTGTCCAGGAACACCTGGCCACTCTAAACGAATTCAAGTCCCCAGGGCCAGACCAGCTACATCCAAGAGTACTGAAGGAACTAGCGGAAGTTATTTCAGAACCACTGGCAATTATCTTCGAGAGTTCTTGGAGAACGGGAGAAGTCCCAGCAGATTGGAGGAGGGCGAATGTGGTCCCTATCTTCAAGAAGGGAAAAAAGAACGACCCAAACAATTACCGTCCGGTCAGCCTCACACCAATACCAGGCAAAATTCTGGAAAAGATCATTAAGGAAGTGGTCTGCGAACACTTAGAAACAAATGCGGTCATTGCTAATAGTCAACACGGATTCACCAAAAACAAGTCATGCCAGACTAATCTGATCTCTTTTTTCGATAGAGTTACGAGTTGGGTCGATACAGGGAATGCCGTGGATGTAGCGTACCTGGATTTCAGTAAGGCCTTCGACAAAGTCCCCCACGACCTTCTGGCAAACAAACTAGTAAAATGTGGGCTAGACAAAACTACGGTTAGGTGGATCTGTAATTGGCTAAGCGAACGAACCCAAAGGGTGCTCACCAATGCGTCGTCTTCATCATGGAAAGAAGTGACAAGTGGAGTGCCGCAGGGCTCCGTCCTGGGCCCGGTTCTGTTCAACATCTTTATTAACGACTTAGACGAAGGGTTAGAAGGCACGATCATCAAGTTTGCAGATGACACAAAACTGGGAGGGATAGCTAACACTCCAGAGGACAGGAGCAGAATTCAAAACGATCTTGACAGACTAGAGAGATGGGCCAAAACTAACAAAATGAAGTTCAACAGGGACAAATGCAAGATACTTCACTTTGGCAGAAAAAATGGAAATCAAAGATACAGAATGGGGGACGCCTGGCTTGACAGCAGTGTGTGCGAAAAAGACCTTGGAGTCCTTGTGGACAACAAGTTAAACATGAGCCAACAATGTGATGCGGCTGCTAAAAAAGCCAATGGGATTCTGGCCTGCATCAATAGGGGAATAGCGTCTAGATCCAGGGAAGTTATGCTCCCCCTCTATTCTGCCTTGGTCAGACCACACCTGGAATACTGTGTCCAATTTTGGCCACCACAGTTGAAGGGAGATGTTGACAAGCTGGAAAGCGTCCCGCCACCGGCCCCGCCTCCCACGCCCTGGCCCCGCCCAGCGTGCCCTGGCCCCGCCTCCCACGCTGTGTGGGAGGCGGGGCCAGGGTGAATAGTGCGGGGGGCGGGGCCAGAGTTGGCCCCGCCCCCTGGTCGCGGCCGCCGATCGCCCGGGCGATCGGCGGCCGCGACCAGGAAGTAAGGCCCGAATGGCCTAGCTGTGCTGTGCGCGTGCGCACAGCACAGCTAGGCCATTTTGCCCTTAGTCAACAAACTAAGGGCAAAAATGGCCTATCTGGCAGTGCGCACGCGCACAGCACAGCTAGGCCATTCGGGCCTTACTTCCTGGTCGCGGCCGCCGATCGCCCGGGCGGCCGGCGGCCGCGGCCAGGAAGGGCCAAATGGGCTATCTGCGCTGTGCCCGTGCGCACAGCGCAGATAGCCCATTTGGGCCTTACTTCCTGGTCGCGGCCGCCGATCGCCCGGGCGATCGGCGGCCGCGACCAGGAAGTAAGGCCCGAATGGCCTAGCTGTGCTGTGCGCGTGCGCACAGCACAGCTAGGCCATTTTGCCCTTAGTCAACAAACTAAGGGCAAAAATGGCTTATCTGGCTGTGCGCATGCGCACTGCCAGATAGGCCATTTTTGCCCTTAGTTTGTTGACTAAGGGCAAAATGGCCTAGCTGTGCTGTGCGCACGCGCACAGCACAGCTAGGCCATTCGGGCCTTACTTCCTGGTCGCGGCCGCCGATCGCCCGGGCGATCGGCGGCCGCGACCAGGGGGCGGGGCCAACTCTGGCCCCCGCCCCCCGCACTATTCGCCCTGGCCCCGCCTCCCACACAGCGTGGGAGGCGGGGCCAGGGCACGCTGGGCGGGGCCAGGGCGTGGGAGGCGGGGCCGGTGGCGGGGGCGCTTTTTAGCACCCCCGCTTAACATTTAAAAATATCTCCGGCCGGCCCTGCTTGTGGCCATCGCAATCACTATATCTTCTGCAGTGAGGTGAGTGACTGCAGAGGATGCAAGGGCCAATTTTAACCCCCACAACAGCTTGAACTCATTCACATAAAAAAAATTGGCTGAAAACAAAATCTGTAAATAACTTCAGAGTTCTGCTTTTGTTGTTGTTTACACAAAGATACAGTATTTTTGATATACCTGTCATTCCAGGGGTGGCAATTTGTGGGTTTGGGTTTTCCACCTTCCCTAAAATGTGGGAATCTGTGAGGGGGTTTCCAGGACGTTCCAGGTATCACCCGGGGGGGGGGGGGGAGTCAAAGGTGTTGTCAAAAGGCCTGTGAAAAGGGGAGGGGTGCAGTTTTCCCACCCCTCCCCTTTTTACAGTGTTGCTGTCTAACTCTCACCTAAGTACCCTCTGCCTTTGTATTTTCTTAGGCTTGCTATGGAATCCTGAAGGTTCCCCTTGGAAACTGGCTTTGCCGAACCTGCGCCCTAGGAGTCCAGCCAAAGTGTTTACTCTGCCCAAGGAGAGGGGGAGCTCTAAAACCCACCCGAAGTGGGACTAAATGGGTCCACGTTAGCTGTGCCTTATGGATACCTGAAGTAAGATACTGGGTAATTTCTGTCCAGAGAGGAAGAAGGGTGGGATGGGGATGATGGGTCGAGAAGGCCTGGGGCTTTGAATAATGGCTTATGTTGAACTGAGACACTTGAGAAGGCCTGAAATTTGAATGCTTATTACTACTAAGCACAGTTGAATCACAAAAAAAGCAATTCAGACATCCCAAATCTTTTCTGTAGAGTATGTTATGCTTTTCCCCAGGGATATTCTCACATGGAAACCAAGTCTTGCTGTGTTTTCCTGGTGGCAACTTCCACCGTTTAATTCTGGATCATATATTGCATTTCACATGCAAATATAACAGATGGGATTCATCACATGAAGAAGAATTTTAAATGTCTTAACCAACCCCCATGGGGAGGCCCATAGAAAGCCAGTACTTTCTTCTCTCTCTCTTTCTTCCGTAGTCTGTTTTAGCTTTTTGAAAACAACTAGGGAGTTTTTTGAAAACAACTATAGTTTTTAAAGGCATGTGTTACAACCTGTATATATTTATGTTTTGATTACAGTCACCCTGTTTTACTGTCTTGTAAGAAAGGACACGATAGCCAATCATTTATACACTGTTGTGTTATGCTCAGGTTAGCATTGGATGTCCTGAAAAAATGGAACCCATTACAAAGATTTCACATATCCCAGCAAGCAGATGGGCTTTGTCTTGCAGTCTTTGCAAGGAATGTACTGGAACATGTATTCAGGTATGTAACTAATTAGATGAAAACCACAGAACCAGATGTTTGCGACTTTGTACACCTTAGAATAATAAGAACATAGCCTTACCATTTTGCTGACCATCGCTGGATATTGAGAGTCTCTGGCAAGTACCCCATGTAAACAACCAGAGGAAAGGTCAGTCAGGCATGAGTGGCAGTTCCCAACTTTTAAGCAGTGTTGTTTCCTGTGCTGATAATTCTTTAACACGTTATAGTCTATAGTTGCTATGCTGGCTTGACATCCTTGAAGCACGTGCTTGGAGGCCAACAGAAGGTCATCTAATCAATTTCCTGGATTCTCAATTACTATAGCTTTCCCCAGACATGAAAGTGTTGTTCTTTTCTTGGCAAGAGTGCTTTTTTATGGTTAATAATGCCACCCATTACATCACCTCATGCAATCCATTTACTCAGAGGACACTTTGGGAAATCGCTGGTAAATTTCATTTTGAACTGGTAAGTATTCCTCTGCCAAAATAACAAACCCCATGAGATTTTTTTGTCAGACATTTGCATGCAACCACAAAGTGCTATATATTTTGCAAAGAAGCTGTGGTCTTTGGTGTTGAGCCCAGCATCCTGGGAATATCTCGTTTCACTTATTTTTTTAAAAAAAGAGATTCTGCTTCTTACTAGTGTGAAGTTAAGTTTGAAAAATGAGATGACTGTTTATGGTAAAAAAACAAGAAGCTTGGTTATACTTGATCAGGATTTTCAGACACAGAGGATCAGGCCTTTCACATTATTTACATTTATTTGTACAAATTAAATGGAGGGGGCCCATACATGCACCCACTTGTTAGCTAACTAGCGGACCGACAAGCACCCCTTCATCTGGTGACTGCCCCAATTCCTTTTACAGAATTCCCTCTTCTGGGAAAGAAACGATTTCTTCCTGCCATGGAAAACTTGGGAGTATGAATGAAGGCGTAGGTTCTTATCCATGTGCTAGCTTTGACAGGAAAGGGGGAAAGGCAACAACATGTCTTTTCCACCATTGGTTTCTTCACTGAGATATGTGTGTGTAAAAGAGAATTAATTCTATTTCTGTTTAATGTAGTAGGAAATGGCAAAAGAATGGTTGAGGCAGCATGGTGTAGTAGTTTGAATGCTAGACCTGAATTTTAAGACACCAGAGATCAAATCTCTGCTCAACCATGAAAACCCGCTGGGTGACCTTGATCAAATCATGCTCTCAACTTCAGAGAAAGGCAATGGCAAACTCCACTCTGAAAACAAATCCTGCCAAGAAAAGTCCACGATAGGATCACCTTAATGTCTCTATAAGTCAGAAACTACTTGAAGGCTCATAACAACAAAGAAAAAATAATTCAGATCTTTTGTTATTTTTTCATCTTTATTGTCCAGGTATACAGTTCTGTCACTAGGGGAGAATGCTTTTTCTCACTTTGTTGATCACACCTGTCCTGCCCTAGTGCACCTCACCGGCAAAAAATATAACCAAAGTGTTGACCTTTTGTCCAAAGGGAGGAACAGTTAAAGATGATGTGTATAGTGATGCTGTATAAGTGTCAAGCGGCAGTTAATCTGGTGAAAGAAAAGTCAAGTGTAGCATGAACAAAGAGTATCAAATTTCTACGGTGTTTAAGGTCTTTCAAGAGGAAGCTTTCAAAGCATTCCTTTTCAGCCTGAAATGAAAGCTAACACACATTTCTTTAAATCTTCCCAACATAGATTCGACTCCATTTGTAATGCCTCTGGGTGGATTTGCTTATTTACCCTGGCAGATGGAGATGCTCTGTCGTAATGGCAAATGCTTTCAAAGAACGGAAGGGCAGGGAAACAAGTCAGCTACGCTTGGCAGCATGAAGAGGGGGGTGCAAAAGGTGGAGGGAGAATCCAGTTTTCTCCTAGAGTTCATCCTCTTAGCTGTGGCCTATGTATTAGTTTTGCAGCACCCCAGACTGAATGAATTTGCATGAGAGGTCACTTGCAATACAAAACTGTGTGTTATTGTCTCCTTCACTGGCACCCACACTTCTTAAGTCTTTCCAAGACTGAGAGTCAATCTTACATCAGTGCCAGCCTCACAAAGAAAAAAAAGATTTTTTTTATAAAAGAGAAAGAAAAATAGATTTGTGATGCATTTGTTTAAAACATGTTAGTGGATTGAGCATCAAATTGATATTTAGAAATATATTATCACCCTTTCTAGCACATTAAGATTGTAAATCCTACTCTTTCTGCCAAGCAGCATCTTGATTGGAGCTTTGCTCATGCAGGTGAATTTTATAGCTCTGATAAATAATCTTCTTTAACCAAAATCTTTCTGGCAAAAAGGGATCAAAATCCATAAAGCTCAGTGAAAGTGATTGTGTCCCACTAATAAAAAGAACTATGTAGTAGTGGAAAGAGCAGAATGCCTAAAGTAGTCATCCAAAAAAGACAAGCCAGCATTATTTGAATATTAATAAGCAATACTGAGTATTGCTTATTAAAAAGCAACAGTTGTGGTCAATGACAGAGGATATGTTTTGCAAGAGGAAGGTGTAAGTTCAGTCTCCAGCATCTCTAGGCGTGATTGAAAGATGTCTCACCTGCACCTTGGCAAGTCAGTGTTGAAGCAATAAGCTAGATAGGCCAATGATGTGAGACACTAAAAAGCAGCTTTCTATGATCCTATGCAATAACAGAAAAGCAGAAAATGTGTGTACTGGTATGCTAGGAAAGGGATTCCTGCCACCATTTGATGAAGGCATAAATAATATTTCCAAAGTGGAATGAAGTTACAGTATTATCAGAATGAAACTGAATGTGGATATTTGAATAACAATACGAAGGGCTTCAAGAACTGCTGTGGAATAAGGCTTGCGAGAAGTAAACAAAAACATAAATGCAGGTCATCAACAGGCATATTCACTATTCTGAGGCCAGGAGTTCTCTATATAATTATCACTAAGGTATGGGATATCAGTATATAGAGATATTGGTGTGTATACACATCTAATCACACTGGTCGACTCTCAGAAATAATAAGTATTTTGATTCAGAACTGCAGAATAGACTCACTGGAAGAAGACTTACAGACCATTTCGTCTAACTTCCTGCTTGATGCCAAAAATCTGCATTAAATTATCCCCAAGAGATGGCTGTCTGCTGCTTGTAGAACTCCAGGGAAGGAGAAGATACTACGTCCTTAGGCAGTTGGTCACATTAATCACACTGCATTTATTTTTGCTAATAGTCAATACAAATGTACCTGTTAGAGACATAAGCCCTTTGGGATTTAGCCCTACACAGGAGAGGACAGAAAATAAGTATGTTTTCTCCTGTGTAATAGTCCTCCAGAGCTAATGATAGTACTGTTAGTAGTCTCCTGTCCAAGCTAAAGCTAAACTGTGAGTTTCCATGGCTGAGTAGAGATTCAATTCCTGGTCTCCAGAGTCAGAGTCCAGCACAACACTGACTTTTGGGACTCTAAATGCCCTTCCCTAAACTGCAAATTCCAATACTGCTGTGATAAAATGGACTATAACCCCATTATTGGAGCCCACAGTGGCGCAATGGGTAAATCCCTTGTGTCGGCGAAATTGCTGACCAATAGGTCGGCGATCCAAATCTGGGGAGAGTGGGTGAGCTCCCTCTGTCAGCTCCCTCTGTCAATCCCATATGTAAGATTATAAAACAACTTTAAAAATAGGAAAATAGAGCATAGCTTAGTTTGTGGCTGTGCACTGACCTCCACACATTAAAAAAATCACACGCAGGCGTCTTCCAAGAAAAAAAAAACCAATCCAACAAAAGTCCCATGGCGATCAGCGAGTGGCGACGGAGGCAGGACTGTGAAATCTGGAAGCCCCTAGTCACAGACTGGCACATGGGCGGTGGATATGGACTCAGTCGCTCTACCTCAAGGTCCGAGGCAATTGAGTGGTCCGGCAGCTATATCCATGACTGAGCAGCCCTTTTTAGGATCTGCTCTGCTCACCCCACACAGGGAAGGGGCTAGAAAAGGTGCCCTAAACATAGTCTGCCTCTCTTATCCCTGACTGGACTGCTGCGTCCAGAGGGGTCACCACTCTGCAGCCAAAAAATTAAAATGAACTTTGGAACTTGGAATGTACGGACACTGTTGGATAACACTGAAAGTGAACGCCCCGAACGCAGGACTGCTATCATTGCAAGGGAGCTGGGGCGCTTTAACATCGACATAGCAGCCTTCAGGAGACCTGGAGAGCAGGAGAGGGACAGCTGAAGGAAGAAAAAGGAGGCTACACCTTCTTCTGGGAGGGACTGCCTGAATAAGAGTGAAGAATACACGGAGTTGGCTTTGCTATCAGAAATGACCTCGTGAAGCACCTGACTGAAGCACCCATTGGCATGAACGAACGACTCTCGACCCTCTGAATTAACCTTGCCAGAAACCAACAGGCAACCATCATAAGTGCCTATGCACCAACACTAGATGCTGACAAAGACATCAAGGAAAAATTTTTATTGTCATCTGGACACCGTCCTATCAGAGATACCGAAGGAGGACAAAATCATCCTCCTGGGGGACTTTAATGCAAGAGTCAGATGGGACTCCGACCTGTGGCCAGGGATCATAGGAAAAGATGGGGTCGGAAACAGCAACTGGAATGGCAATCTTGTCATCACCAACACGCTCTTCCGCCAGAAAAACAAGCTCAAGACATCATGGAAGCACCCCTGGTCAAAGCATTGGCACCTCTTGGACTATGTTATTACACGTGCCAGAGACAGCCGCAATGTGCTTCTCACAAGAGCCATGAGAGATGCTGATGACTGCTAAACAGACTACAGGTTAATCGATCCATGATGGCTATCAAGATCGCCCCCAAACGCAGACTCCAAGGAAGAAGAATAAGGCGTAAAATGAACACCCAAGCCCTTCAGGAGCCCTCCAAACGAGCCCTTCTCCAAACAACATTCAAGGATCATCTACCCACAGAACACTACGAAAATGTTGAGGAACATTGGAACAAACTGAAGACCTCCATCATCACAGCCTGTGAAGAAACCATTGGATATCAAACTAAGAAACATCAAGACTGGTTTGACGATAACGACAAAGAGATCCAACAGCTAATTGATAACAAAAGGAAAGCCTTCCAACCATGGCAGAGAGACACCAGCTGTGCTGCTAAGAAAAAGACCTATGCTAGTGCAAAAGCTGAGGTCCAGAGAAGGACTAGAGAACTCAAGAACATCTGGTGAACAAATAAGGCTGAAGAAATCCAACACTTTGCAGACACCCATGATGCTCAGGAATTTTTCAAAGCCACAAAGATCATCTACAGACCAAGAAACCATGGCATACAGCCTCTACGCTCATCAGATGGAACCAAACTTCTGAAGGACAAAATGTCAATTGCACTATGTTGGAAAGAGCACTACCAGAACCTTCTGAATCTCAGCTCCAATGTGGCCGAAGAGGCCCTCTCACAAATCCCGCAACAACAAACCAGGGATGAGCTTGCAGCACCGCCTAGTTTGAAGTCAACAATGCCATCAGCCAACAAAAAAATAACAAAGCCAGTGGACCTGATGGGATCCCTGCTGAAATCTTCAAAGGGAGTGGACCTGAGCTGATACAACAACTCCACCAGCTCATTGAAAAGTGTGGGTGACCGAGAAAATCCCAGCAGACTTCAAGGGTGCCAACATCATCACCCTTTTCAAGAAAGGGGATAGAACAGACTGCGGAAACCATCTCGGTGTCTCCCTTCTAACCTCCGCTGGGAAAATCCTCGCAAGAATCCTTGCAAACCGCCTTCTCCCTGTTTCAGAAGACACCCTCCCAGAATCCCAGAACAGCTTCCGCCCCTCCAGAGGAACAGTGGACATGATCTTCACTGCACGACAGCTCCAAGAAAAATGCAGGGAACAAAACCAACCACTGTACATGGCATTCATTGACCTTGCAAATGCATTCGCCACAGTGAATTACAGTGCTCTCTGGACCATCCTCCAAAAAATCGGGTGCCCTGACAAATTTGTGAACATCCTTTGGCTCCTCCATGATGACCTGATGGCAACAGTCTTGGACAGCAACGGCTCCCAAAGTGACCCATTTAAGGTGGAATCAGGTGTCAAGCAGGGATGTGTTATTGCCCCTACCTTATTTTCCATCTTTATTACTGTGATACTTCACCTTGTTGATGGGAAGTTTCCCACAGGAGTGGAAATCATCTATCAGACAGATGGCAAGCTATTTAACCTCAGCAGACTGAAAGCCAAAACCAAGGTCACCACAACATCTATTACAGAACTCCAATATGCCGATGACAACGTAATCTGTGCGCATTCAGAAGAAGACCTACAAGCCACTCTAAACACCTTCGCAGAAGCATACGAGAAGCTTGGCTTCTCTTTGAACATCAAGAAAACCAAAGTGCTCTTCCAATAGGCACCAGCTAACCCCTCTGCAATGCCAGGAATACAGCTTAATGGTGTTACATGACAAAACATGACAAAATGGCAAGGTGGGAGAGGAAAACTGAGAGCTCATCTATACAGTCACCTAAATCTGAGACTAGTTTAGAGCACTGGTGCTTTGGATTGGCCCCAGATTCAGCAGGGCTTTGTATAGGTTCTGCTTCCAAACCCTGGAACAAAGTTCAGTCTGTCAAGTTGAGCTGAATCTATTCCATCCTGCTTGATGGTCACTCATATCTGGGCTATCATTTGTCACTACAGTAGTTGAGACTGAGGTCCAGGGGTGTCCTGGCCATTACTGGGTACCTTTGCTAACATCAGAGATCAAGGCTTTCCTCTAATCTGTAAATAACAAGGGACTTGTTTGTAGTTATTGGGAGTAGATGTTATAGATTTTTGTTTTGGTAGCTTTAAATCTAACTGGTTTCCTGTAACTTCACTTGCCAAGTTGTTGCCTGGAGAAGGATGCCCCAAGAGATGATACCTCCCCCTCAAATGTGACTTAAACCTTATTTTTTTCAGAATAAAACTCTCTGTCAAGCTCTGGAGTACTCCTGGCTATTATACGTACACAGGTTAACTTCTTCTGCAGGGAGAGAGATGGGGTTTTATTTTTATTTTTTACTCATAGTTCTGGGACTAACTACACAGTAGAATTAATGCAGTTGCCGTGGCTTCATGCTGTGGAATTGTGGGAGTTGTAGTTTGGGGAGGCACCAGCACTCTTCAGCAGAGAAATCTAAAAATCTTACAAAATTACAACTCCCATGATTCCATAGCATTGAGCCTTGGTAGGTAAAATGTTGTCGTAGTACATTAATTCTACAGTGTTGATGCACTCTTTGTCCCTCATCTGTAAAGGTGGAAATGAGGGTGTAATGAGTACATAAATTGTGGCATGATCTGGGGGCCTCTGGTTGACCTTTCTTCTTTGCCCAAGGGCTTAGGGCAGGGGTGAAAGCGATGACACTACCTACCTGCTTATATACACATACTGGCATGTTGTGAGCCAATTATTGCTGAACTGCTTAACTATAGCATTGGGCTAAGCATGTTTTAACCTAGGATAATCAGATCTGTGGACTAATCTCCTGTTGTTATGTATAAACATTACCACTGTTGCTACCTCTATCTAGTCGACCTTGCAGTATATTCTAGCTGCATAGGTTCATTCTACAAGTTGTGGGGGTGAGGAGGGACCTCTGCAATTCAACAAATGAAAGAATTGTCAATTTTAAAAAAAAAAAGTCTTCATTTTCACTTTTTGTGACATATTCTTTGGCAACTACTGCTGAACAGGTACTCTTCATTGTTGACCCATCAGCTCAGCTTGCTAATTATTTCCTATTTGCATTTTGGGCAGAGTCCCTGACAACTGCTACTTGCCATCTGTCAGAAGAAACCCAGGATGGGAGGCATTCTATTTGTTTTATCTCTAAGGTAGTGCAGATAATCTTTCCTGCGCAAAAGGGCACAGTGTAGGCTGTTGTTCTTGCAAAAGCCATAAACAATTTAATAATGATATTAATACTGTTTGTGACGCAAATGGAAAGGGGAGAGAACAGAGGGAAATGGATTCATTTATTTCAGGAGCTTGAATGCTGTGCTAGAGTCAGACGATTTCTTGCCATTTTCATCGTAGTGCTCCAGCTAGTTAAGTACGTAAAACAGTGCAAAGGATCTTTCCAATCCCTCCTTTTAAAGTACCCCCAGATGTTACTCCAATATAAACATTGGCTTCATCAGTGGCTATGTAGCTATGTATGCAGTAAAATTACAGCTTTGACTACCAAACAAGAAGTCAGACAAAGCGGTTTATTGTTGGTAAAAGGCTGTAACCTCAGACTGTAGTAAGACTAAGGAAAGTAACTCTTTCGCCTCTTTTCAACATATTCTCTCTTATCCCTCCCTTGAAATATTCACATTAGACATGCCCACAGTAAAAGCCATGTTATAGCAGATCAGGCTTGCTTCATAAAGCTGGGAAGTGATGCTGGTTTCTCACTGTGCATCTGGCAAAAACTATAGAAGATTAGTACCCAGAATTTTCAACTGCTTTCCACACTGGGTTCCCAAACCTTGGTGATGAATGCAGTTTTAAATATTTGGTTGCAAGTCTTGTGTAGGGGATTCCAGCTCACCTCTTATATAGGTGCTATTTCTGTGAGTCACTCCACTGGTGGCTGGTCATCCCCACAATATCACATATTCCTTATCCAGAATTCCAAAATCTCCAAATTGTCCACAGGGGTGGCTGGATTAATTACTCCATTTGCTTACTGATGCTTTAGAGTAAAAAAATATTATTTTGTGCACAAAGGGATTAAAAATGTTGTGTATAAAATTATTTCCAGCAATGTGTATAAGGTGTATATGTAACATGTTCAGAATTGGGTCTCATCTTCAAGGTATTTCATTATGTATGTATATGCAATTACAGGTATTCCGAAATCCAAAACATTTCTGTTCCCAGGTATTTCAGATAAAGGATACTCAACCTGCACCACCTCACAGTATTACTGTCCATCTCTCCTTGAGATCATGTGGTGCAAGGACCAGACTAGAAATGCCTGTTCTTTAAAACCAGGGATCTTTTCACACCATACACTTATAGCACTATGAATCCATTCTAACTGCGTTGGTTCCAGCCTATAAAACCCTGAGTTTTGCAGTTTATAGGGTGGGCCATGAAGAATTCTCACCCGAGGATTTATAGTGCCATATAGCTTTCTATACTATACGATGCAGCCATGTCAGTTAAAGTGGGATCATAGTGTATAATTGTGTAGTGTGAACCATTCCCAAGTCTGCCTCAGTCATCCCTAAAGGGGGAGTGAGGGACTGACTCTTCTAGAGAAATTGATTTAGGGTTCAAATCTCTTCAGATAAGACTTATACCCCCTTGCAGCTTTGCCTTACCAGGTATTTTCTAGAGTTCAGCAAAGCAGAAGCACCGTGGGGACCAGTTTGGCAAAGATTTTTTTAAAAAAATGTTTTTCCTCTTTCCTGAAATGACATTTGTCCTCACACTCCATTGAGAATATGCAGCATTCCAAATTACTTTTCAGTACCCTGCAGGAAATCCCCCCTCAATGTAGTTGCTTCATGCTGAAGTGACTTTCCTTCTTAACCACAAGATCCGTGTTATGTAAACCATTCAGTCGGATGCTGAGAGCAATAAACCTCTCAAAATGGTTTCTTATTCCAATTAACTGGTCATTAGCAGCTGGTGTAGACTGATTTCTTAAGGGTTATGGCTTAAATAATTACCTGACACTCTGAGCCATTAAAAAATCCCACAGTTAATGAATAGTGAGGGAATCCAAGAAGAGACGGCAAAGAGTGACATCTAACTAACGGTTTCATGTGTTATCTTCTTTGGGGAATGGCACCTCAGATTTTCTGCTTGTGGGAGGAGGGAAATGACAAAACAAATTAACCAGGGAGGACTTTAACAAAATTGTCTAAGTTACTCTATACAATAACTGTTGACAGCTATTTAGCCACTGCAGTGAGCTTTAATAAGTTAACTTTTATTATCTTTGTCATAACCTGGGGTCCACTTTCCCCCTTTTCTTTTTAATGCCACAAATTAGAGATTACACTATACCAAAAGAATACTAATAAAGACACTCTCCTTCCAGGAGTGTTTTAACCCCACTCACCCCATGCTGCTTTCTTCATGCAGGACTCAGCACAGTTAAGTGTGAAATAACTATGGGATGTCATTCCCACTCATAGGACCCCAAGTGTGTCAAAGAAATGACATAACATTGAGCGGCAACAATGCTTATACTCCCCTGATTTCTAAGCATAGACAAAGTCATAATTTCAACAATTTCAACAACATTAATTCAATGGGAGGTTTAAGATCTCTTCACAGCCTGCTTTCTTGTTATTAACATCACATGGTAGTGCTTTTTAAAAAAGTTGTTTTTATATTGCAGTTTTGGAGACCCTAATGGGCAGAAAAACAATTTATAAATCATTTATGAATATAGATCATTAAACAAGTACTACAAAACATCCCAAACTCAACTCCCTCATTAATCAGCTTCTATTCATGCTCCTTTTATGCTTTTATGCTTTGCTGCCTGGCTCTACTCCAGGGGCTTTACTTTCTACTTCCAGTGCAGTCATTCCCAAGCTTAGATCCCCAGATGTTCATAGACTTCACTTCCCAGAGGTCCCAACCATCTATGGCCATTGGTCAAGGATTTGGAGAGCTGTAGGCGATCTGGGAATCTAAGTTAGGGAACCATTATTCTAACAGGAAATCACTTTCCATATCAATATACAGATACTTATAGCATCTGCATGACAGAACTTCCTCTGGTAATCACCACCAAAAAGCCAAAGATGTCCTCTTAACTGTTGTCTTTGTGCATGTGCCTTCAACTAGCCTTTTGACTTATGGCAACTCCATGAGTTTCATATGGGTTTCTTAGGCAAGGAATACTCTGGCAGTTTTATCAGATCCTTCCTCATCATTGATTGGTATTCATTGTCAGTCTCTGTTTAAGTACTAACCAGGCCTGACCCTACTTAGTTTCCAAGATGAGACAGGATCTGTTGTTTTTAGTATATTTAGGCCCCATATTAACTGTTGTGTCTGTGACCATGTGTGTGTGTTAGGATGGGAAAACCTCCCTTCCTCTATTCAGACATCACAGGTGATAATCATTTTCTGACACCTAGCATCATAGAGTTGGAAGAGACCTCATGGGCCATCCAGTCCAACCCCCCGCTAAGAAGCAGGCTCACTTTTTGACCAACATACTGGCTAAAGTATCAGTAACCTCCTAACTACAGAAAGCAAATCCAAGGGCATGGCCAGGTTAGAGCTTTGTGGAAGGAATAAAAAATACTGGGAAAACAAGATTTATCCACTTCATTTGTTCTTTAAGCGAATAATGATATACTTCAGAGGAATCTTATCTTTGAGACATGCCACATAATCTGCATCCTCTATACTCTATGTGAGGTTCTGAGAGTTAATATGGAATCAACTCATTCCTCTCTCTACTCAGAACCAGCCCTATGATTAGGCAGAGGAGGCAGCAACATCATCAAGTAGCAGATACAGAAGGTAGTTGTTCCCAGCTCTTCCTTCCAAGACACCCTCTGTGTCCTACATCCCTTAAATTAGCATGTTTTACTGACATGTAGTGAAAGACTTCATCCAATTGCCAGTGCTGGAGCAAGGTCAGTTGCCAGCCTATATTTAGAATTAGGGGAAAACATGTCACCTGCCTCAGGCAGCAAAATCTCTTAGTCCAGCCCTGTCTTCAGTGCCACGGTACATAGCCGGGTAGGTTACAAAAAGAAATTACAAACATTGTGCCTCCTGCAGTCTCACTCCGCAAAATAAAAATAGATATCTCTTCTCTGAAAGTGATTTGTGTGTAAGTTTTACTGAGCCAAGGATTGTGAATGATGCCTAGGACACCATATCATCTGAATTACCTCTTAGAAAAATCTGTTAGAAATGAGCTGCGGGCAGCCAACACAGCAGGAGGGAATGTGTGGCATATAAGCGTGTTCTTTTCTGGCATTAGAAGCGGCATGGGATGGGATGATATATGGAGAGGGTTTTCTCGTCAAGAAAATCAAAAAGTCCAAAATAAAAGGCAGTGGGGATGCAGCACTTTCTCTTTCTCTCACTCATGCCTATGGCTTTAATTACAGTAGCTGACCTGAGTTGCGATACTCTGGTATCAGCGATCTCAGATAGCAGTGAATGATGTGAGTTAGCCCCCTGGGGTGTCATACTCAGGCTCTGTTTTTCCTGCCCCCTCCAGTGCTCCATGCCTTCGTGCATCACAGCATTCCACGTCACATGCGCCTTTGAACACAATCTGGACATGCGGACACTATTAGCAGAGAATGATGAAGTGAAGTTCAAGTCCTTCTGCCTGGAGCACAGCAGCGGTGCCACCAAGCCACCAGATGACGCACGGATGGAAGGAGACCAAAGCAAGCTAGAAATGGAAAAGATGACACTGAGGAAGCAGAAGCTCCAGCAGCTGGAGGAAGATTTCTATGACCTTGTGAAGCCCTCTGAGGTGGCCGAGAACCTTGACCTTACTGAGTGGCTGGTTGATTTTGTCTATCAGTACTGGAAGATGAAGAGGAAAGCCAATTGTAACAAGCCCCTGATGACACTCAAAACCGATGAAGTGGACAACTTAGCTCAGCAAGAACAGGATGTGCTGTACCGGCGCTTGAAGCTCTTCACACACCTCAGGCAGGATCTTGAGAGGGTGAGTAGAATTCCTGGCTAAGTAAAAATGTCCTCTGCTGCTCTTTCAAGGTGAACTAAGCAGTTTCCAATAATTCTTTTGCTCCATTAGTCTGACAGATTTCTGCAACAGTCACTTAAACTTGGCAGTGCCTGCCCTTAGTTTTTGTTGTGCTCATTTTCCACCAATTTGTTTTTGTTATGGCTATTATTCATGACATTTCATCCTTTCATTTGCCACTCCCTTTGTTGGCAAAGATGAGAGGGGCACCAGTCTCTCTCACTTGCCCTTAGAAATGGAGAAGGTCCTTGGTGCTTTGAAAGGCTTGGCACAAAAATAAAGAAGATTCTCCACTCCTGGTTGTTTAATTTCATTAAGATGCATTGAATCTCTTATTGGGAGAAAGGCAATATATAGATTCATAGAGTTGGTTGAGACCAGAAGGGCCATCCAGGCCAACCCCATTCGGCCATGCAGGAACACACACCCAAAGCACTGCCAACAGATGACCATACAGCCTCTGCTTTAAAACTTCAATGGAATGAGACTCTACATCCCTCCAAGGCAGCATATTTCCCTGTTTTACAGCTGTTGAGGTCAATCAATAATTCCAAACTATCACAGATGCTAAGAATAAAACCACAAATTCTATTGGGTTTTGTTTTTCTGATGTTTTTCTTTTAGTGTAATGAAAAGGGGCCTTCCACTCTTGGTTAACAATTCTCTGTCCACCCTCCCTGATGATGGGTGTCATTCATCATCAGGGAGATCATTGATTGGAGAGAGGAAGAAAGTCAAATGCTCATTAAATTTTCTGGTTTCTCCATATTAAAACAGAAGCACCTGAAATGCATTTTGGACTGTCCTAGTATAATTAAATTAAAATCACACTGGCAGGGTGGTTTACAGCATTGCTTCGTGGTCCTTGGACCAGTACTAGACCCTGAGCCATTGGCTGCTGGTTCCTGGTAAGTTTCCAGGAAAGGAAGAAACAATTGTAGCTAGTGGCCACAAATACAGTCTGGTCTATAGCACACTGAGAAAATATAATTTCTGGTTCCCCACATAACAGAATCACTGGTGAAGAGAGGTATTTGTTTTCATTAAAACTATTGTCTGCAGACTCTTCTGTGATTTTTGTAATAAACAGACATATGTTTGCAGGTAAGACCAGGGAATGCTTTTGACACTGCCTTTTTTTGCAAACAAACAAACAAATGGACAATGTTATTGAAGTGACTCATTTCCTTTCCTTCCTTTCCTCTTGCCTTCCCCCTGCTGTGCCTAGTGCTGCTTGTGCTGATGAATGCAAGACAGTAAAAAGAGATTTATTAGAATCCTGCTCCCCAAACTGCCACACTGCCGATAGTCCTGGTTTCTTGTTCATTTCTCTTTTTGTTATCTACGCACTCACACCTATATAGGCACAAAACACTGTCAGATCCAGTCATGAAACTATGGAAAGCAGAGGATATGAGGACAAAACTGGCTCTGTGTAAACAACTTGTGAGATGGAAGAAGCAGAACAAATTGCCCAGTAAACACCACTGGGAAATTAAAGTACAGGGAAGGAGAAAGTGGGGAGAAGCAAGAAAGAGATTGTAGTTAATGCAAATAGATATAGAAGAGATAAGCTTTGAGATGGTTGATTTGCCAGCAGATAAGGAAAAACTTACTATAGTTTGAGTTACTCCTCCCACTTGTTACAGATAGCCAGAAAAAAAGAGAGACCTTCTGGTGTCATCCCGTGGGGGAGCCAACCCTAGAAGGCTAACCTTTTTTCTACATATTGCTCTGAGATGAAATGGTCTTAGGATCATACAATAATAGAGTTGGAAGAGACTGCATGGGCCATCCCCCCCGCCATGCAGGAAAAGCACAATCAAAGTACCCATGACAGATGGCCATCCAGCCTCTTGTTTAAATGCTTCTAAGGAAAAAGCATCCATCGCACCCTGAGGCAGAGAGTTCCAGTGCTGAACAACTCTTACAGTAAGGAAGTTCTTCTTAATGTTCAGATTTGATTGATTAATAGGAAAGATTCTAAAACAGTATTTGTTCTCTGCACCCATTTTGCAAATCAGAAACTATAAGTGGCCTGCTTAAAATATAAATGTTGCATAGTTGTCTGTGCGATGATTTCCTCATGGATATCACAGGCCCTACTTTGAATTATAGGTTGGTATAGTTTCTTGAAATCCAAAATACTTCAGAATTGTCCGCATGGGTGGCTAGCATAATAACCCATCTGCTTTCCTGTGATTCAATATACACAAACTTTGTTTGATGCACAGCAATATTGAAAATACTGTATAAAATAAATGAATTATATCTTTAAATCCAGACCCCATCTCCAAGATATCATTATGTATGTCTATGCAAGTGCATGTGTTCCAAAATCTGGAAAAAAAATCCAAAATTCAAAACACATATGGTCTTATGCATTTCAGAAAAGGGATAATCAACCTATATAAATCTGCCCAAGGTACTGTCTACTGAGAGGATTCAAGATCTTCTCTGACTTTGAATTGGACAAACTACATTGAATCTCTGGTGATCAGATTTGTGTCTATTACTATTCCCCATCCATATCTTGAGTACATTGGAAACTTGTTCCAGGTGAATTTTGCTCTGACCCTCTTCCATATTGGGGAAGGGACTTCCAACTGCTTATGTCTACTAGAACAGTCCCAGGAAACTTTGCAAACCCCCCCCCCTTTTTTTTTCTTGCTACAATAATGTGGGTATTTTCATGCAATATGTATGTCATGTATTTTTAAATCTTGTTTTAAGTTAATGTTGTAAAAATAGTGTTTTGATTGGGTTGATGGTGTAATGCTCAACTTTTTTTCTACTCCACACTGTTTTAGCTGTTTTGTAACTTATATTGTAAGGCACTTTCAGACCTATTTGGGAAAAAGGCAGGATGCAAATGAAATCAAATTGATACATCCAGAAGTATCTCAATGCTGTGACCCCACAAGGTCAGAAGGAGGGAACCTCCTTACTGGCTGAAATTTCAGTTCTCTTTCCTCTCTCCTAGCTCCCAGCCACCCCAATCCTCATTGCTTCAGTTTTCTTTTCATCCAGTTTCGTTTGGCTCATCTTTGTTGTCTTACACTGTACATGTACTGAAGGTACTTGAGAAAGTGCTGAAGTTACTTGAGCTAAAATAGGCACCCTTAATGTACTGAAGTGTCGCATTTCACATCTCCATATATATTCTTACCCTATGGTTTCATGCAGAGGAAGTGATAATGCAGATTAGAACACTAGTGAGACCAAAAGCAGTCTTTTATAAAGGTGGCATGTACCTCAACTGTCACCGACCTCAGGAACCTTCCTACTTGGAATGAACAGAGCTGTTTAAGAGCATTTGGGTGCCTGACACCTGAAGAGCAATCATGACAAGAGATATAGACAAGACTAACAAAATTCATAGGGTGCAGTTATCTTGATTAATCCACAAACATTTTTGAGACTGAAATTTTTGTTTAACTCCAAACAACAGAGGGAGGCCAAGGACTAAGAACAGAGACATCACAAAGCACAAATGGAGGATAATTGTGGGAATTGTTTGATGAAATATTAGGGGGTTTTGGTAGAGGGACAAGGAAGTATAATGTTGAATGCAAACTGACTGTTCACATGATTGAATATGGGACTCCCACAGTACTTGGTAGTATTATCTTCTACACATAATTTGCAACAAGCAGTTGACAATCCCAGAATGTCTTATAATTGGGCTAAAGTGTTTTAAAAGTAGCATAGCAATTCCTAAATCGCCTAAGTAATTTTATAACTTCTGCCCTAGATTATATGATTATGCAGTGAGAAACAGTGTACCTGCAAGATCTGTCTTCAGGTCTTCACTCAGCTATATATTTACCCGTGATCTTTGTCCTTATATGAACATTTTTGTCTTCATTGATTGTTTTAACAAAAAGTCTGTCATTGAAAGAACCACAGTCTTGGATTATCCAAAATTAAGTATATTCAGAAATCATTTTTAAAGTAACTTGCTTTAATGAATAAAGATTGATACTGTAATTTTGCAAGATGTGAAAACAGGGTACTTTAGTTTACAGTGGAGGATGAAGGAGAATAATATATGCTTCGGGGATGAAAGCACCTTCATTATAATGAAACATTTGTGTATATGAGGAGATAGGCAAGTGGTACCTTGACTTTGGTCCTCCAGAAGTTTTGGACTTCAATTCCCAGAATTCCTGACAGTTAGCCAAGCTATCTGAGGCCTCTGTTGGTTGAAGCCCATAAAATCATAGAGTTGGAAGAAACCAGAATCTCCTTCCTGCCATTTGGAACACACAGCCAAAGCACCTTTGACGGGGCCAACCAGACTCCATTTAAAAATCTCCAGAGAAATCCAAAACACCTGGAGGACCAAGGTTTAAGAACTGCTGAAATAGATGAATGATTTTTTTAAAATCAGTAATTATTAAAAACAACACAGATAAGACCACTAGTGTGAAGGTTATCTCTTAAGATGTCTTTAAAGAAGAGGAATATTTTCTCATCTAGCCTTTTAGGAGGGGATGCTGCATTACTTTAAATGTGAGCTCTCCTTTGTGGTAGATATTATGCTTTCCGTACTACCAGGGCTACCTGGTTTCTACAACCTTCCTCTGTGGAATCATCCTCTTCTCTTGGTCCACCGTGGTGCTGCCCCTCTCCCACCCAACTGCCACATTCAAGTTTCTTCTAACCCTTTTCATATTACAAATATTCCCACTCCCTGTTGGATTGCAACCCCTTCTAACCATGTTTTGAGTATGGGTCCAGTGTGTTCACATAAGGTATTTGTCCATTCATACTGGCTTAGAATGTGTTCAAAGTTCCCTCTAGTGAGTATAGAAGTTGCAACTGGGGGAGCTGAAAGGTACAATCACTGTTGAGTTTATTATCCTACAGGGTCAGACATCAGTACCCTGAAAGAAAATACAACTGGAAGAAATGAAACTTCCAGGTCCCCTGTTCCACTCCTGATGTCTAGGGGACTATTGTATTTTTAGGGTTGGGATAAATTTTTGGGCATGAACAGGCTGGTTGGGGCTGCTGAAGTAACCTAGTGTTTAAAAGCAGAGATAGGAAAATTGGTAGATAAGAATTAATATGTCTTGTTAATTGTTAATAAGCTTTTTAAAAAATCTAATTCACTTGGATTTATGTTATGCAATTAAGCCTCTGTTAAATTACTATTTAAATGTGAGTTAAATACCTGCATTAAAATTCTTACTTGAATAAAGTTTTAAATGCAGTCCATTATTTTTCTCACACCCCACCACATCCCTATTATAGGAGCTAAGAAAATGGAACATAGATCTGATTTTTTAAATATATATATACCCAAACCTCCTCTCTTGCTTCCACTTTCTCCCGTCCTTTGAATTTTATTGCCCTACCCAGCCATTTCTTTAATGTGTTGTGACTCCAACTCCACGGAGCTTTTAAGGAGGTTTGCAAAAATCCAGAAGAATAGGCAACAAGTAAAGAACTAGCTGGGAAAAATAAAAATATATAAGAAGTAGCTTGGATTTTTTTTAACTTTCTTCATTATATTAATAAATTGTTATAACCCAATTCTGTAATTCTGTAGTTTTAATTTAAACCAGTCATTTAGTTTAAAATAAATTGAACTAAATTTACTCTTTTATTAGAATAATTCCAAGTTAACTAGTAACTATCTTGGTTTCTGTCTCTGTATAAAAGGACAATTCATCATGATTCATTCATTCTTCATTCACAATGGCGTAAAGGAGTCTTTAAATAGTGTATAGTTCCTTACTAATATTGCTCCTTGCTCTTTAAAACCTTTGCTCTGAGGAATAACATACTTCTCCTGGCAGTCAAAACATGCACCCTATTATAAGTGATATAAAGTATTTCAACCTGCCTACTTGGCTCTGAATTATGAAGACGTAACAAATTTTCATGGAACAATCCTGCTGCTAGGATTTTAATACTCTACAGGCTCCAGATCCTGTCTAATCTTGGATGTTAAGTAGGGTCAACCCTGATTAACACTTAGACGGGCAACGGCCAATAATGCCAGGTTCTGTAGGAAGGAACTGGCAAAACTACCTCTGAGTATTCCTTGCCCAAGAAATTTGCAGAGTAGTCCATATACAGACGAGTGACTTGGAGTGCATCTACACTGTCAATTTTAATGCAGTTTGATACCAGCTTAACAGCCAAAGGATTCTTCGGCAGAGAAGGCTGAAGACCATATAAAATTACACCTCCCATGATTCCATAGCATTGAGTTATGGTAGTTAATGTGGTGTCAAATTACATTAAAATAATCTAGACTTTATCTGATGAGATGTAAAGCATTTAGGATGGTTGGTTTTCCCTTAAGTTTTGCAATGCCCCATTTGGAAATTAAATGGATGATTTTCCTACCCCCTTACCTTTTCTCTGTTTTATTTAGAATTTATCCATTTGATTTGCCATCACACAGTAGAGATTTGTTTTCTCCCATTGTTCTCCCCCCCCCCCCCCCCCCGGATTTCGATTATAGGAAGTGGTTTAAAATTAACCCAATCTTTCTGCAAGCCTCTGTATTGGCGATCATAGGAAGTGGTTTACAATTGGGGAAATTGGTATTTCGGCTCCTCCCACACATGGCATCATAATTTTATTTACAAGCGGGAAACAGAGATTAACATCACATGGGGAAAATGACATTTTTTCCTGTCTCTACACAGCGAATTTAAAAATAAGTCAATTGCCAACTGTTTTAGGAATTGTTGGAGAAGCCAACACTTTGGAAATGGCTAAATACCTCAACCCCACAGTTGAAGCTTGTGTTGTGTGAAGAGCACTGTGGGTTGCCTTTTCTTAAATGTGTAGAAACACTAATTTTACTGCATGGGATGAAGTTCTGTGTCATTTCAATGATTCTCATGGAACTACACATACAGCCACAGTCTCAGAAAATATCATTTTGCAGAACAAGGATTGGATCTGGATTTCTAGTGTGTTGTATGTAAAACCTCCTATACCTCCATTACCTTGTCAGTGGAAGAGGACAGCAAATGTTCCTGTGGATAAAACAAAGAGTTTACCTGTACTGCCAGGTTTTTAAATTATCCATAAAACATGAAATTGTATCCTTATAAAATGATTGGTTTTGGACACTGAATGCACAAAGTGCATATTACTAAACAAATCCTTTCACACCTTGATGGGCATTTATCCAGAACTGACAAAGGCAATTGCAAACTAGTTCCCTTTGAAAGCCTAAAAAGCACACATTTATTTTAGCCTGGAATTTCCCTTTTTTCTCACTAATTAGAACTTATTGAGGCAGTTATAGTCATATTTTCCATTCACTTTTGATTGCTTTCACTTGCAAGCTGACATCAACTTTTACATTCATTTGCATAATATGATACTCTGAGAAGCCTTTAAAAATTAACAATTTTAGAACACTCTTTTCTGTAATTATATTCTCATTTCTTTTTCAAAGCAAGCATGTCTGGAGGTAGAGGCCATTTTTATTTGGATCAGCTACAAACCATTGTATGTACTTGTATATCTCTTCTTTGCAAATCCGTTCCTGGAAGTTCACTTATCTACCTAAAATTTCCCTGACTTTTCAGTAAAGATGGAATATGTAAATACTGTACATGATGACTCTGTTACTTGGGATGATGACACTTCAACTCTTTTATTATTGTGGTAAAAGATTAATGAAGTAATTTGGGGAAGGACAAAAGTGGTGTTAAATATACACTGATTCCTAAATGTACTTCAGGAGTAACTAACTGACAGGGTCATTAATGATATGGATGTCTCCAGCAGAACATACAGTTAATACCTAAAAAGACATAGAGGTGAATGGAAGAAGCAGAATCATATGAGTGTCATGTATCAAAGTAAATTAGTGCAAATATTCTTGAGGCCACTTTCCTGTACCCTTGGTGCCCTAAGTAAGACTTTAGTGCGCCGCACCCCCCCCCCCCCCCCACCCCGGGTCCTGGCTCCATACACCCAAATGCACATTTTACTCATATATAGTATATTTGCAAGCTTTGTGATAGCAAAAAAGGTTCATTTTCTTTGTCAATATTTTATTTACCATGTTATGTATCCTTAGAATCTTAGAGTTGGAAAAGACCTTGTGGGCCATGGGCCATCCAGTCCAACCCCCTGCCAAGAAGCAGGAAATCACATTCAAAGTACCCCTGACATGGCCATCCAGCCTCTGCTTAAAGGCCTCCAAAGAAGGAGCCTCCACCATACTTTGCAGCAGAGACTTCCACTGCTGAACAGTTCCTCATGTTCAGGTGGAATCTCCTTTCCTGTAGTTTAAAGCCATTGTTCCACATCCTAGTCTCCAGGGCAGCAGAAAACAAGCTTGCTCCCTCCTCCCTAAGACTTCCTCTCACATATTTATAGATGGCTATCATGTTTTTCTCAGCTTTCCCTTCTGCAGGCTAAACGTGCCCAGCTCTTTAAGCCACTCCTCATAGGGCTTGTTCTTCAGACCCTTAATCATTTTAGTCACCCTCCTCTGGACACCTTGATCCATTCCAGCCAGGTGTACCATGAAGTATCAGCAGTGTGCATATGGACTCCAGTTGCTAGGACAATATACACCAAACCCTATTGGATCATTGGCAGTCGGCTTCATTCGTGCTTTTCTGTTGTTGGAGATGGGGATAGAGGGAAGATGCATTTAGTCGTTTCTACTGCCATAAACGAAAGAATGGATTATACTGTTTAGTTTAGTTTACCAAATACCCTGCATCATTGTCATGGGACTACCACCCTCCTCTCAGTGTGGCCAATAGCCACACTGACTGAATTATAGTCTTAAAAAGTTAACTTTTCCAAGCTTATGTGTCACAGAGCTCCAATAAAAATAAAACAAGCAGGCATTAATAGAAAGAAGCTCCATGAATAGAAAATGTACAGTTGGTTCAGAACTTTATTTGGGAATTTTGTGTTTAAGTATTGTATACACAACTATGAGTAAGGTTCTGATCCTATCCTTTTTAATTGGGCAATTTTCTGTTCATTTGATGGAGTTAGAATTTGGCTAGAGTCTTGCAAAGGAGTTCAGGGAGAGTTTTATTATGTCATTGAAGGCTTGTTTTTATCCTGATTACCAGTCTTATTCATTGATATGCCTGCATTGCTGTGGGAATTCGCGAAAGCAAACTTGGCCCATTTGGTCTTTGAATGAACCAGGGAAGGTCAAAAGGGGAGCAAGCATATTTAGGCACCAATATACCTTGCATGCTCTGTGCTTCCTGGTTTGTCTCGTGTGTTTAAGTAAAGCAGCTTGGGATGTGTGAGTCCCCTTGTTCTCCCCTCAAACCGCCTTGCTCAGTCACATGGGACACACGAGAAGTGAAGAGCATGAAGCTCAAGGTAAATGCTGGTTTCTGTTCTTTTTGGGGCTAAATTGGGGTGTTAGGGCCCAGGGCATCCTGAGCCCAGAGAACATGTGATGGCTGTGGGGACATGATCCTGGATCCCACATAGGAATCTGGTATGGATGTCCCCAACTGTAGTACGATTTGGACCTTTCCTTGTATTTTTTTTTTTTTACCCTGGGTGCAGTTGCATTAAGTGGCTTACCCCGGGTTATAACCTTCATCAACCTAGGGGCATTATGTGGACAAAAGCAGGTTAATGTGACTCTGCACTGCAAATACTGGCAATGTAAAAGCGGTCTGAATTTTCCTCACATCATGTTTCTAAGAGTGCATGATAGAAGGGTTCAATGGAATAATGTTAGAGATTAGAAATATTTTTTTCCTTGTCTTGCATTAGACTTGAGAAAAGTAAATGTGGAAATTGATCAGATCCTTCACCTTGAGGCCTGGCCTTGAACTGCAGGGCCAAGGGTGTTCAGCCAGACCTTGTTGATGCCTCAGTATGTTATGCGTCAGGAAACTATTTGATATTTGAATATCCAGCCCTCTTTGGTCTCCTCAAGCTGTATATGGAA
This sequence comes from Anolis carolinensis, assembly GCF_035594765.1. Taxonomy (NCBI): domain Eukaryota; kingdom Metazoa; phylum Chordata; class Lepidosauria; order Squamata; family Anolidae; genus Anolis; species Anolis carolinensis. The sequence goes on along the minus strand of NC_085842.1, from coordinate 105,480,151 downwards.
TGGCTAGACAATACACAATAGCTAACTGGCACTAGGCTTCCTTTGATCACTGGCATTCCTACAGTATTTTTTCTGAACTGAGTTTAGCTCTGAGGGGACTTTTTCACAACTGGGTCATCAGTTCTTAGTAAAAACAACACATCTCCTGAAGGAAGCAAGACAGAAATGATCTTTGGATGACAGGGTTTATTTCAGAAATATTGTCATTAGCTCTACACCTGCTGAGGTGAAAGCTGGTTTTGGTGTTTTTAAAACAAACAAATCTTCTTGTTGAACTCTGAAAACCCAAAATGAAAAGAAAATACTCAAAGGTCAGGTGGTTGCTCCTTAACAGATGACCCAATATGTGGGAAGTTGGAGCAGCTGGTCTGTAAATGAATTAGTAAAAGAAAATATCAGAGAAAACATCAAGCACTTTAAAAGAGATCAAAAGTTTACTTTTATACAAGCATTCAAGGAATGAAATATCTTGGGGTTCAATATAAAACTAAAGAACAGGATTTGAAAATGAGAACAAAATGATCTGTTTACAGCACAGTCCTGTGCACATTTTTTCAGAAGCGAGTCCCATTGATTTCAGTAGGATTTATTTCCAGGAAAGTAGATATGAAATTTTAACTTCAGCATGTAAATTGAAATTAATATGTTCATTTGGAGTGAATAGGAGTCTGATTAGTAATAAATGAAGTTAGTGTTACTCACAGAGCTTCTGGGAATGTTGCTATGGTAGAGACAAAATCTTTAAAATGAAGATTTTTTTAAAAAAAGAAAGACTTCAAAATGCAAACTAAACTGAAGAAATTCTGCAAGTCCAGATTTATCATTATCTTACATTATTCCCCAAGTCATATAAGTATTATGGCTAAAGTTACAGAATGTGTCCAGATGGAAAATACTAAGTTCTAAAATACAATGTTGTCATAATCTCTTAATCAGTGGAAAGAGAGATGAGCACCTAGAGTTACTTGATTTATCCAGGATTTAGCAAAGGCCAAATTCTTTAGAAGCTGCTTTTTGAAAAATGCATAAGATTTTTGGTTCTGTGGATAACAATTAGCAATCATTGTGGTTCAGAGCATGAAAAACCGCTGTGTAGGCCCCTTCCACACAGCTGAATAAAATACCACATTATCTGCTTTGAACTGGGATATATGGCAGTGTGAACTCCGATAACCCAGTTCAAACCAGATATTTTGGGATCTTCTGCTTTGATACTCTGGGTTATATGGCTGTGTGGAAGGGCCTCCAGAAAACACTGCTGGTTTGATGAGGAATTCTGGAGTGTTGTATTCCAAACAATAAAATAAAATCCAAGCTCTGCTGCAGCACAGTAAAACTGTAAATTGGTAGATCATTTCATTATCAATACCTGCTTTTTTTGGTGGTTTTTTTTTTTGAAAGAATAAAATACATAGGTTTGAAAAAAAAACATGTATATAGCCAATTCTACTGTTTATGTCATAAAGATTTTCCATGTTTTTTCCTTCTTTATGGATAACACTTCAGAAAGTTTCAGATATGGCATCTATTTGACATTTGTAAATTATTTTACACCTAGATTTCACGTCATTTTTAAGGCATATTAAATGTTCCAAATTTGTTAGAAATGTGTTCTAACAGCAACACCAGAGGCACTCCCAGTGGCCAGCTACTGGGCAAAAGACATTTAGCATTAATGGCAAGATTTTTTTTCTTCCTTAAAAAAATCTCTATGTTTGCCAAATCCATTACAACTTGTACCCTTGGTTCACTTCTGACACGAGAAAAAAGCCCCCTAGATTTCACATGCCACACACAGGATATTCAGACAAACTATGCCTTATCATATGGTTTTTTCCTGTTTCGGAGACCTTTACTAGCAGTGAGATTCTTAAAACATAATGGCATAGAAACATTTTGTGGTTATGTTAAATAAAAGTATCCTATTATAAACATTAAAATCTGAATTAAACTACAGACTTAAATTGTGTTGACTATATCTCACAAACAGTGTGAATCTGAGGGTTTATTACTATTACTGCAGGAAGGCTCACATGAGATAATGAAAGGGAAGGCAAAGTAGTTTGCTCACTTGAGAGCCATTGCACTGAAATGGCACTGATTTGAATCCAGGGTATGTGAAACTCACATTCAAAGTTTGATGAGCCTGGATATTCATTTGGTGATGGAGAGCAACTCATTATGTCGTAACAGATTATCAGGAAGAGAAAACAAATCGACCCTTTATCTCTCTGCCTATAAGTTCATCATGCAACATAAGAGCCGAGGCACTTCTGAATCCCACTTTTTTGGGTTAAAGCAAGAGGTTCATAGAACAGCAGAGGCCCGAATAAAAGGTTCTCTTCTGAACCACCAATCTCCATTAAATTAATATTTGCTAAATATATTTTTTTATTTTCAGCAAATTGCTTGTTATTCTTCATTTCCATTTCAGTTAATTTTGTTAATGCTAATTTTATCCTCTTTCTTCTCTCCTTTAACTCATTCCTCTGATCTCAAATGCTTTCAGAGCTGGGGAGGATCTTCATCTAATGGCCTCCACCACATTTTTACATGCACACTTCATTTCAGCTTCCTAGTTAAATAATGATTCCCTTTTTGGGATAGGTTACCAATATGCTAACTCAGGTACCTTTTATAATTGAGCTGTTTATTTCAAGTAGAAGGCCATTGTGATTCCACTTGAATTGGCACTATGCCAACCTGGTGCCCTGGGATTTGCAGTTTTGGGAGGGACAATTAGAATGTTCAACCAGAGAGCTCTCTGGGCATCACTAAACTACAAACCAGATCATGTAGCCATGGCAACAAATGAAATCATAATGTTATAACAGTATAGTGAAGAAAGAGTTCCCAGGAATTTTGCCCTGTCAGTCTCCTAGTTGTGACATGCCTTTGAACATATTTAGCTGTATGTACTTGCAAGCACAGTGTTCAGAACTTCATGTGGATGAAATTGATGCTTGAATAGGGCTGTATTGCTTCTCACTCCCAGCAGAAGATATGAGATCAAAATTTACATATTCCACCTTTTCTTCTTCTTTCACCAAAGTTCTAACTTGAAACTTGTGCAAACAATTTTTTCAAGCTTTGCTACAATTTTCACATCCAAAAGAAGATGTACAGGCAGTCCCTAAATTACAAACATCCAATTACAAACTCCTCGTTACAAATAGGAATGAGAAGACAGGAAGCAAGAGGAAGTCTACCCTTAGGAAGGGAAATACACTCCTGAAAGAGTTATCGTGGGAAAAAGGTGTCTCAGTTGAAGCTTTTTACCAGCCCCTGTTTTCATGACAACCCAATATTTTCAAAATCCAGTTATTACAGGGACAGAAAGTGAGGTTGAGTCTTCTGAACAGGGGCACAGACAGCAAAACGAACATTGCAGAGGTGCTAGCCCTTCTCTATGTTATCCAAAACTAAAACATTTTTTTGGCTGGAGTTACATTTTTAAAACTTGCCTGTCCAACTTATATACAAATTCATAACACGGGAACAGCCTGTATGTAAATGCAGATATATTTTTCTTTCAGATACCACACTGTCAACATCATGAGGGGATGACAAACTGCTTTTAGGGTGTTGTTTGTTTGCAGACAGCTGCTGGATGAAAACATAAATATAATATGTCACCCCAAATTTATGAAGCCGGTTTCAAACAGATGGACACAGATTATCTTTGATTTTACAGCAGCCTTTACATTAGTCTATTGCACTTCGTAGTCAAGGATTTGTTTATTTGGTGGTTTCAGTCCATTGACTACCTCACTCAGGACTATGATTGCAACATAGGCATGAAACATGGAGCAATAATATGTGCTGTTGGGAAGACCTGATGAAGTGAAGCGAGAGGCAGAGATAAGCAGACACATGAGAAAGCATTTGAGGAACCTGAGTAGATGTCTTCAGAATTCAATTCTGACCAAAAAAAAGCACTTCCCACTCTGTTTTGCAGGTTAGAAATCTTTGTTACATGGTAACACGGCGAGAGAAAATGAAGCACTCCATTTGCAAACTCCAGGAACAGATCTTCCACCTCCAGATGAAACTCATTGAGAAGGACCTTTACCCAGGTATGTGTTGCGCATACTGTCCAGAAGAAACAAATGTGTTGCTTCTGGAACTTAATATAGATATATGCTTTTTCCTGCTGTTGAGACCTAAGCAACTTTTCTACTTATTTTTAAATCAAGGTTTGACAGTTTGAATGGAAACATAGCCATCAGTGGTTTCCATACTGTTGAGTCTTCTTAGAAAAGTGCACTGTGTTTTCAAAGACCTGCAAATATTGATACCCATGATTCCTTTTCGTCTGCGAGAAATATATTGCTTGGGTTCCTCTTTCTAGTAAAGGGCAAAATTTAATATTCATGATTCTATTTGGCGTTCATCACATATTTAAGGGAAGCCTTTTTATAGGTGCTAAACTATAACTGTTTTTGAGGCAGAGTTGTTAATATGAAGTTCAGCATAATGATGCCAGGTTCGAGTGTTTTCACCTATCATTCATAACATAATGATACTGAATTTTTACAGACCAAGTCATTTGTGATCATCATGCGTTCAGTTCCACATGTCATGGTCTCAAGGCCTTTCTGCTATCTAATCCCCAATTTAAACCTCAAAGGGATGCAAATAGGAAAAGATAATCTTCATAAAAAGCATGAACCCAGTTTGGAGGCATAGTTTGTTTGTTAAGCTCTATGGCATGATAGTAATTACGGTATCCCTCTTATAAAACAGCTTCTATTACAGTGGGACTCATGTAATTATTTTGTATTCATTTATAAATCCAGGCATGAAATGCTAGTGTGGTACAACAGAAGGGTTTAGCTAAGACCAAATGGCTTGCAGTAAATCACGGCATTGTTTATTTTTAAAATACTTGAACCATTCCTTCGTCTGCAAAAGAGCCCAAACCAGTGTACAGCTCATTATTATTCTAAACTGCCATATTGGATTCAACTTGTATTTGTTTTCAGCAACTGAAGAAGGCAGGAGCTGAAACATTTTGCTACTTTATTTATTAAGTTCTGATTGTTAATGGGGTGCATCCTTCTGGGGATACAGAACAAACTTCTTAGAAGTGCTGTTTGTTTTGGGAATCACTTAACATTATAAAAAGAGATGGGACATAGCAAAAGCAACAACATAACAGTGAGTCATAAAAGCTATTCTGTTCAGACAGAAAACCACAATTCAATGTGAAATAAAATTAAACAAGTTTAAAGTACTGAGAGAAACAGAAAGATTGTAATTAAGTGTCGGAAAAAAACACTTATCAAGTGGATACCTACTGTGGGCAACGTCACACACAAGAGTGGTTGGATTGGATAAACCTTATGGTCTCTTCCAACTCATATGTTTCTATAATTTGGAGTCCCATCTTTTCAGCTTCCCAGGACCTGGCTTGAGCAGCCTTCCAGTTTATCTTGCACTGCAATATCCCTGGAGAGCCAGTGGTGAGAAATGCTGTGGATTGTAGTTTAGCAACTCCTGGAGAGCAACACCATCCCCACCCCTTGTCTAATTTAGCCCCATTTGATAAACCTCATTCCATCATATCCACAGGTACACTTATTAGGTGTGTAAGATAAGGCCTTCTCCCATGTTTGCACCAGGTTTTGGAACTTGCTGCCCCTCCACTAGCAGACGGAGACACTTTTATTCTGTCACGACCCAGGCTGCAGAGCACCAATAACCATACACAGAGGCCAGAATCTATCTAATATCTTTATTAAGGAAATAAGTAAAGGCAATAAAAATAAGTGTAGAATATAGTTCAGAAGATGTCCTTTCAGGAAAGGTCAAATATAGTCCAGGAAAACAATGTCCAATATGAAATAGTAAGGTCCAAAGTTGTAATCCAGTAACCGAAACACTCACTTTGCCAAGCAAAGTGAGGGGAGATGACAAGGTCCTTTAGTCCATGAAACTTAGGCAAGGCAAGGAAATAGCTTGATTCAAGGCAACAAGGAACGAGGAACAGGGACAAGATCCGTGGTAATTACTTGGCAAGGTCCGGGAAGCAAGGCAAGGTCCGTGAAACAGAAACAAGGCTGGAAACGTGAACGAAGGCTTGGAAACAGGAACGAGGCTTGGAAACGGGGATAGCGCTGTCCACACACAGCCTACTCCAGTAGCTGACGAATTGACTCCGCAAGATTCCTTCGGGGCAAGGAACCTAAATAGGGTCTCGTTTTCCCACCAAAGAACACTTCTCTGGGGAATCAGAACCAAAAGTCAATCTCTGTGTCCAGATGCATGACTCCCTAGAATTTCTCATGGAAGCAGTCTTAATCAGCTGAATGCCTGGCTGCGATTCTCAGGCTTCTGCGATTAGCCTGCTGAACTCCTTTTTGTTGTTGATAATAACTACGGCGAGAAAATGGGGGAGATTCTGACTCAGGGCTTGTTTGGCAGATTTCTGGAAGGCAAACCTCTTGCAGGTGCAAGGGCTCCAATTCAGGCTGGGAAAGTTCCAATTCTGGCTGAAATGATGGAAAACCCAAGTTTTCCTCTTCATCTGTCACAACAGCGTTAGGAACGGGACTACATGGCCCATGAGTCATCACATATTCCTATATTCTTTTAGAATCAAAAGTTTATGAAGCTTTTAAGACCTGTGTTGTTTGTCCTGTTTTTGACTTCCTTTTATTATTTTAACTGTATGTTTTAAATGATTTCAATGTAATTATATTTTAATATTGACTTTTATGTGTGTTTTTAACTATATTATATTCATTTTAATTTGTACAACAACTCCAGTCACAATCTGGAAGAAGGCAGGGTATAAAGTTGTGGAGTCACCATTCATACATTAATGGGGAGAAAGTTGAGGAAATAGGCAAGTCTCTCTGTGTCATGGATGGAAGAATTTCTTCTCTAAATGGACTAAATATTCTCGTAATGGTTACCAAGACTTCAGGGCAACTCTTTTAATTTTATGATTTAAATGTAAAGCTGAAACTGTTGTTCCTGCTGACCTTCCCCGCCCCCCAAAATCCTATTTGTTGCTTCCAAGTAGGAAGTTAGCACTAACCACTCATTGATGCTTACTACTTTTTTGTTGAAATCTTGTTGCAGAAGCATGCTGTTCCTTTCAAACTTCTTCTGATTCTTATTGTTAATCTTGGCCCCATTGGCGGTACTTGTTAAGGTTTCTAGGCGCAGCATCTGGTCCATTGGCATAGTTTACTGGCAGTCAAACACTGGCTTCTTGGCAACTGTTTCTAGCTTTGTTAAGGATCAAAGGTTAAATTGCTGCCAGACAATCTTTCTCTGCTCCTCTGTGTCTTTTAATATTATCTGCAAATTAAGTCACTGTACTTATTAGGAAGAAGTGCCTTACCACAAAGATATACATACATCTAATGATTTAAAGCAAATAACAAACACAAACTTGATAGATTTCATGAACAACACAAACTAAATGCAGACAGTTGTCAAATCCACACCTTGTAAATTACTTGAAAAAAAATTTGCAACAAGATCACAGCAATCAAAATTCAGAGCTCTGTAACATTTTCTCCAGAAAGAGCATCTGGCTGTTTGGCAAAGCTTTCAGTCAGTTGTGTTTGTGGCTTTGGAACTTCTTCAGAAGCCATCACATGATCAGGGTTTCTTTAGGACTGTCTGGACCACATTCCCTTTTGCTGAAAGCTTCTTGAGTTGAAAATTTAAGGCTTCTAGAAATGTGTACACTAAAAAAGTGTGGATTTGAATCATTCAGTTTTGATACAGACATTCTGTCTGCACAGAAAGGAAGGTGCCAGTATTAGACTTGAGGTGCCCTAATCAAGGACAGGCAGCAGTTTACAGGTCACCCCATAATTCACAATAGTAGGTCACTTCTCAAAAACTTTAATTTAGGTCAAATATATTCCTTCCCAAGTTACGGAGCTGCTTGAGCCAAAGACTGTTGGCTTTGATAATATCAAGTAGTGGTCCACATGCAGCATCTCTGAGGTATTTATGTGTCGAAATGTCAAAACTGTTTGTTTTCATTTCTTTCATTTCTTTTGCTCCCAAATGTCTTCTAGAGTATGGGGGCAATTTTGCCATTGTTTTTACCCCCAATATGCCCTTTTAGGGTCAAGGCAAGCATTTTCTGCTGCACTGAGTTCCTGTTGTATCATCTGGTCATAATTCCTCAGTACACATACAATTGTTAAAAATATCTGTAGTTGAAATACTTTTAGGTAATTACTAAGATGGCTGAGTTAAGGTGTTCTTAAGCACTTTAAAACTGATGGATCCTTGAAGGGTTGGGAAAGTGCCTTTTCTTCTCATAATTCCCAAGAAAACTGCAGGCAAGTGCCCTTTAGTCCCATGCCTATCCTAGAAAATTCTTCTTTAACACAGTGGTTTCAAGCTGCTGTGTTTTGTGAAGAGAAAGTTATAACAACTCATGCAGAGCTGTAATTGCAGAAAAGATATTCTTTCTTTTGAAGTGACTGAATCTAATGATATCTCAGGAAGAGTTGATATGAAGGGTAGAAAGTATGATGTGAACTCCCATTATATTTAGGCCTCTTCTCTCTCTAAAAGAACAGGAAGGAACATTGAAAATTGATCCCATGTCCTTTAGAAGGTGTGGGCAGGCATTTCATGGCAAAAAAACGAACTCCTTTAAATCGTTTCTGGTGGCTGGAGGGAGGGACACATGTTAAATGCAAGCCCTAAAGCACATGTGTTCAGTGCAAGACCCATGGGCCAAATCTAGCCCGCCACATCATTTTATGTTCACTGAGAGGCTTTCAGTGCTAGGGCAACATAGTTACATTTATACAGTCTTACAATTACAAATGGCCCTTTGAAGGCTGATGTGGCCCTTGGTGACAATTAGTTTTGATAGCCACAGGAGATCTTGGACCCAAACCCCATCGATACTCAGGACCAACCGTAATGCCATTTTCAGACTATGAATAGTATTTGTTCTTTTAACAAATAATGTTGTACCTCTCATCTCAAAATTATAATGTTGAAAGTGTTGCCATAATCACCTTGTATAAATTACCATACAGCAAAAAATAATGGTATGTGAGAATTTGTTTTTTACTATTCTGGGTACTTCCCTAAATTGAGGTGGCAGCAGCACGAGGCAATTATTGATTCAATATTGTAATTCTAAAAATGTACACAGTTTGAATGTTTCCAATCCTGCCAGTCAAAAAGTTTTCTCTCATACCCTCGTTGGCTATGCGAACGAACCCAAAGGGTGCTCACCAATGTGTCTTCTTCATCCTGGAAAGAAGTGACAAGTGGAGTGCTTCCATCCTAGGCCCGGTTCTGTTCATCATCTTTATTAACGACTTAGACGAAGGGTTAGAAGGCAAGATCATCAAGTTGGCAGATGACACCAAACTGGGAGGGATAGCTAACACTCCAGAAGACAGGAGCAGAATTCAAACGATCTTAACAGTATAGAGAGATGAGCCGAAACTAACAAAATTGAAGTTCAACAGGGACAAATGCAAGATAATTCACTTAGGCAGAAAAAATGAAATGCAAAGATACAGAATGGGGGACGTCTGGCTCGACAGCAGTACGTGTGAAAAAGATCTTGGAGTCCTCGTGGACAACAAGTTAAACATGAGCCTACAATGTGATGTGACAGCTAAAAAAGGCAATGGGATGTTGGCCTGCATCAATAGGAATGTAGTTTCTAGATCCAGGGAAGTCATGCTATCCCTCTATTCTGCCTTGGTCAGGCCACACCTGGAATACTGCGTCCAATTCTGGGCACCGCAGTTGAAGGGAGGTGTTGAAAAGCCTGAAAGCGTCCAGAGGAGGACAACTAAAATGATCAAGGGTCTGGAGAACAAGCCCTATGAGGAGCGGCTTAAAGAGCTAGGCATGTTTAGCCTGCAGAAGAGAAGGCTGAGAGGAGACATGATAGCCATGTGCAAATACGTGAAGGGAAGTCATAGGGAGGAGGGAGCAAGCATGTTTTCTGCTGCCCTGGAGACTAGGACGTGGGACAATGGCTTCAAACTACAGGAAGGGAGATTCCACCTGAACATGAGGAAGAACTTCCTCACTGTGAGAGTTGTTCAGCAGTGGAACTCTCTGCCCCAGACTGTGGTGGAGGCTCCTTCTTTGGAGGCTCTTAAGCAGAGGCTGGATGGCCATCTGTCGGGGGGGGTGTGTGCTTTGAATGCGATTTCCTGCTTTTTGGCAGGGGGTTGGACTGGATGGCTCGTGAGGTCCCTTCCAACTCTATTATTCTAAATAGATTTTCTTGTTTTGAGAAGAGAGATCTGAGAAGATATGAGAGGTTTACAAGTGGAAGATGACCTTATATGGACTATACCACCCTTTTTAAATTCTATGAATGAAGCAGGATGATTGTGTGGTAAAAGCTTCAATTGGAAAAGTAACGTTAAAGAGTAGCAGAGGTGTGACCTCACAGGTGTTGTTGGATTGCAATGCCACCATCAGGTCCATGTTGACAAAGCACTTGTGAGGAATGGTGGGGACTGCATTCCAATAGCAATTGATGGGCTCACATGTCCCTATCCTTGAGATCTCTGTGACTGCAATAACCATCCATAGAATTCAAGTGTGGACAATATTTGAGGGTCAAAGGGGTATATTGCCCTTCACCAAATGTTGATGGGTCACATAAGACTCTTGATCCCTCCCCAAATGAGAGTGCTCCAAAATAGGCAAATCATAACCCTGAGGGTAGTACAGAGTTGCCATTGAAATATTATTCTGTTTCAGATCCAAAAATATTTTTGAAAATACATTAATCAGAAACAACTGATCACTGACTCTTGGTCAGCTGTCAGAAGATCCAAATCTGTTTATCAGTGGTTTTCATGGAACCTTTGCAACATTAGCTTTTGTGGATTAGAAGTTATGCATTGCTGGGGAGTTTGGACAAGTGTACATAGACATGCACACAGGTATGGACTGGGTAGTTGTGGTCTAAAATACACTGAAATGCAGATTTATACCATAATTTCAAAAGCTTTAAAATATAACTGTCATAGCTAGAATAGAACATATTAGCACAAGGACTCCTGTTATAAATGAATTACTCTTGTTTTTTGTGTACACAAGAGTTCCTGCATGAAAGCATTTAACATCTTTTCCTCTAGTGTTTACACTTTCCTTAGAATATTTCTTTACATATACATGCATTTGCACAAATGTTTGTACTATAAAAAGAGGAAAAGGCTGCATCGATCTCAGGAAAATGAAAGGTAAATTCAAATAATTATGTATGAAAAAGGTTAGCTATTTAAGGTGCCAGAGAATCTTAGTTAATGCTAATAATGAAAGCAACCATGGTACTAGGGTTTGAGTGTTGGACTAGGAATCTGAGAGTCCAGGGTTCGAATCTCTGTTCAACTATGGAGAGCCACTGGGAGGCATTCAAATCACATTACTGAACTTTTCAGGGATAGCAACAGTAAGTCTCCTCTCAATAAATCTGGCCAAGAAAACCCTATAAGAGTGTTTCCATAAGTCCAAGTTGAATAAATCAAAATCCTTCCCTGTTATATGTTTCTTACTATAAGGTCATGGCCATGATACAATTGGATTGTGGCCAAAATGTTTAACCATCATTGTTTTTACACTAGAACAGTCTTTAAGAGGAGCATACATTTCTAGACGTACTTTCTAAGAGATTACTTCAACATCAGTTAATATTTCACTTCAACATGTTCGCGTATGTTTGCAGCTTAGAGTGAGAGTCACGTTTCCAAATGGGATTGTTTGCATGACAGAAAAGGAAGCTTTACTTGTACTTAACATCAGATTTTCAGTTTATTTATAAACTAACTGCACAGGACGGAAGCAGGATGCTTACAAGAAGAAACTTAATTACAATTCTTTCGGAAAGCTTCAGTCCAGAGAATATTGCCATTAATTACTTGTTTGGGGAGCTAGAAGAAGGAAAAACTTTGTCAGAGGTTAAAACAGTAAAGATGTCAGAAATGGTTATAAAAACTAGAATTGCTCCAAGAATGGTGCTTTTCCCCAGCTCAAGTTTTTCAGTACAATACAGCTCCTGTTGCTAAACTTGGGGTCGATATGTGAAACTAGTGATAGTACTGAACTATATTGAAATGAAGAACTGGCCCAAGAATACCACAGTCTTGCTTGGAGGATCTAGAAAATGCCTGGAGATGACATAATTGGACAGGTATGGATAAATGGAGCCCCCGGTGGCAGAGCCAGTTAAACCGCAGAGCTGAACTTGCTGACCGAAAGGTCAGCGGTTTGAATTCAGAGAGCAGAGTGAGCTCCCACTGTCAACCCCAGCCTCTGCCAGCCTAGCAGTTCAAAAACATGCAAATGTGAATAGATCAATAGGTACTACTCCATCTGGAAAGTTAACAGCACTCCACATGATATTGAAGGTGTCTACAGACAACACTGCTTCCTTGGCTTAGCACCAACCTGAGTACCAACCCCCAGAGTCGGACACGACTGGACTTAATGTCAGGGGAAAACTTTTGTCTTTACTTATAGATAAATACCAGCCCCCGGATACGTGGGTTGAAATGTAATTTCAGAAATTACTCCTAATTGATGGATTTAGAGCTCTTATTTCTGTATTACAAGAGGGATATGTTCTACAGGCACATTATGCGTATACTAAAAAGTGTGCTTGTTGTACAGTCACTATGGCAGACTTTGAATTGTCCCTAATCAATAGGAGTAAAAACAGTGTAGCACTGAAGAATGATTGTTAGATGGGGAATAAATAGTACAGTAGTCTCACTTATCCAACATAAACGGGCTGGCAAAACGTTGGATAAGCGAAAATGTTGGATAATAGGGATTAAGGAAAAAGCCTATTAAATGTCAAATTACATTATGATTTTACAAATTAAGCACCAAAACATCATGTTTTACAACAAATCGACAGAAAAAGCAGTTCAATACACGGTAATGTTAAGTAGTAATAATTGCTCTATTTACGAATTTAGCACCAAAACATGGCAATGTATTGAAAACATTGACTATAAAAACATTGGCTACTAATAAATTGACTACAAATGAAGATAGAATGGCATAAAATAAACTTGCAGTAACAACATTGTCGGAAGTTAAATTCGTAAAAAGTTCAGTCCTTGCTGCCTAGAGAAAAAGCTGTGGATCCGGGCGAGAGGCCGACTGCATTGGATAATCCAAAATGTTGGATAAGCGAGACTCTACTGTAGCTCTTGTGTGCATATGCAAATAAATTCCTGTTAAGATTGCAATGAATATATAATAAGTAATCAATCAACTCTACTTCCAACAATATCCAAATGTTCCCTTCAGTTCCCACGCCACATACTACATGTGTATGTTTCATAAATATTGTAATAAGTACAAATGGTTGGCTGGATTCCAGAAAGGCCCATGGATACATGCAAAGTACTTCTGGGCTCTTCCCTTTTGGCAACAAGGCTTTCCAACCTTTTGAAAGAGTCCTGAGGGTTGTAATGAGAAAATGGGAGATGAAAAGATGGTGCACACCCACACAATGCCAGGCACAGCACACTTGGAGCCCAGCCAGGGAGTTTAAACGACTACATAAATGTTTAATACAATGCCATGTGGACTCTCCTTCCCATTCATGGAGCACAGAGTTTTCAGTAAATACACAAAAATGTAGTATAAAAGGAAGGGAACATACTTTAACCTTTTAAAATAGAGATTACAATCTGTCGAGAAGTTAGCAAGACACCATCTGTTTCCCACAAGCGGCTGATGAAGTCCAAACCCATACTTGTCTTAATCTTTACAGCGAATTCATGAATTTGCTTCCCTGTCAGAAGAGTAAGGGAGTGCCACCAACGTGACTTTTAAAAAACAGGATCAGTCCATCAGTGTTTAGTTAATGCAGATAAAAGGAACTGAATCAGTGACTTAATGGACATCAAATGCTGGAAACAAATCCATAGAAAAAGGGTCCCACCTTCAGGACCTTCTGCCCCTGGCTGACCACTTTTGGAAGAGGCAGCTGGACTGGACCAGATTCACTATAGATCTGATCCAGCTAGGCAAAATCACCATATCCTTTCCCCTTGTAATCTGTGCCAATAAAATAATTACATCAGATTTGTTACTGTCAAGCATTTTTTTTCTTTGATTTTCCTGTGCTTTGGAAAACAAATTTCAAGTCTGTTTTTATATAATATTGTGTTTTTCTCCTCTTAGTACAGGAGTTTAAATCTGGAGATTTGATCATGAGCTTTCATGAACTTCAATTCTCATTTTCAGATGCACTGAAAAAGTATAATACTAAACCCACAAATACATTAGAGCAGTTACATGACTGTGGGATGGGATCAGAATATAGTAGGATTCAGAAAGATACTAATTGTCATCCTTACCATAAACCCCCCTTTTTGGTTGCAGAATTTGGATTGGGCTCCTTGTTGTTACTGTTGTTTGGCTTATTAATTTTAATTTTGTTTTTCTTTGCACAGAGTATATGCAGTGCTACTTGTTATTTAGACCTGACAGATAAAGGGAATCTGACCCATTATACAGAGTTATGACAATACTCTTGCGATTTCAATTAAACTATATTATACATCAGCTGTACTTGGATTAACAGCATACTATGCATTGATATTCTAAGTCTGCTTGGGGAAAGACCAGCCTCGCTTGCTAGTATAGCGGCATTATCTGCCAAAATAAAGCCGTCAAGAAGGATATTGCAGCTACACATTTGATTCAGATGGCAGCTCCCATGCTGGCTTCATGATGAGCCAGGGTGTTTAGGTGCAGGTGCCGTCCTCTGCTTCCCTGTTCCAAGCAGCTTCCTGTTTGCCAGCGTTGTTTTTCACTGAGGCTGAGCTGAATGGGGCAGAATTGTGTCTTCTGCTTCAGTCGAAGTTGAAATTTGACTGCCAGCCTCAGGTGATGCAGACTGTCACAAAAAAGAGAGTGTTTGGGGGGGGGGGGGGGGGAGGAGAGAGAGAGAAGGGAAGAAAGGCAGGGCTGAGGAACAAGAGAGACACAGGGGGAGAGAGATTTGCCACTGAAGAAATTCACTGTAGCTTTCTGTCAAGTGTGATGGAGCTTTGCCAGTAACAAATATGGGAGCAGGATCAAGCCACAAATATCATGCCTGCAACTGAACGGGAAATTGCAGTGATGGGCAGAAATATAAAACTACATTGTTGTTCACGGAAGCTAATTATCAGTTTGCAAGCAGGACATACTTTATTATTTCTGTATAGGTTGTAATGATTTCAGGGGATATTAAAATAATCATACTCGTTGCCCGTGTCCCACAGTCTAATCTTTGTGTGTGTGTACTGTATGGATGTGTATATGTGTATATATACACACAGACATTACAGCCACTTTGGATCTCAGTCCAGAGGGAAAAATAGGATAGGAATAAAAACAATAAGAAATCTCTCACATTTATGTATACACATACATCAACCATTAGGAATACTTTTAAAGCTTGTGTTTATATGGAATCAGGATCAGATTCAAAAGGCTTATTTTGGGGGGATTTTCATAGACACTTCATTCAAATACACATCTGTCTGCTTTGGCGTTCACTGAATTGGCCTATTAAAATTATTTTCATATTTACAATGTGATCCGTTTAAAAAATAGCTCTTGCCCTAGAAAAAGGACAGGTTGATTACCTGTAACTATGTTTCTTCAAGTGGTACTCAGTGAATTCACACAATCCCGCCCATCCTCCCCTCTAGCAAATTTCCCCCTTTCTCATTGCCTTTGCAGCGTAGGAACCAGGGAGTGCGCGCCCAGGGCTGCCTTTTACGCCCTGTAGGGAGGGGGGAGGGATTACCACCAAAATTCAAAAGATTCAGCTTGGAAGAGTTTTCATTGGAGCCTGCGCAGGCACAATGATCTCCACTAGTGTGAATTCACAGAATAACCACTCAAAGAAACATGGTTACAGATAAGCAACCTGTCCGTTCTTGGCCAGAGCAACCAGAACAGGGGGTGTTTGTTTTGTATTATAGTCAGTAACACAAACCGGAAATTATTATCATCAGCCAATGGATACCTCATGAATTAAAGCCCCACTTGCCTGGAATTCCATGTTTGAACTGCAGGCGTGCATGGTGTTTGTAGTCTGTTAACAGCCCCAAGCCCAAATAAATCCAAAAGTGCAGCCCCCACTCCATTTCTTGTAGTCTCTCAGAACTCCCCATATATTTGTTAAAACAGCTGTGATGTAGAAGCACTGAAAATTGATGGCACAATTTGCTACTGATATCAAAGCACTGTATTGCCATTTGAAAAGGGAGGTAATTTACCTCATTTTCCAAGGATGAATCATTTTTGTAGATAGTGGCAGGTCTTTATTTTTAAATAACATTTGGGAATATATCTGAGCTTGTTACCTTTGCCTTCAGAAAGCAAACATCATTTATAATGTGTCAAAGACAGAACGCCACCAAATAGAGTACAACACAGTTTATTGAAGTTACAGAACTAAAAAATGCCCGTAGGAAGCAAAGGACTAGGCAAACACTTGTCTTCAGTGTGAAAAGTAACAGAAACAGCTCCGTTTGAATTAAAACGGTTTGAAAGAATAAACCGGATTAAACAGGAGTTTAATCCGGATTAAATCAAAAGTGCTTACTTCAGCCTGGCAATTTAAACAAACAAAAGTTGGTAAACAGAGGTCAAAATGAACACAAAAAACTGGCAGCAGATTCCTCTCTGCTACTCAAAAGCTACAGATGAGTAACTCAGGCTGTTTACTCCTCCGTGCAACGAGCGAAATCCAGGTCCAGGCACATCAATCAGGGTAACGGCGGTCAGCAGGGTCCCAATCCGGTCCAAGGTCGAAAGCCAAGTGCAGACATCTATAGTTCCACAAGTTCCACCGATAGCCACAGAAGGGATAGTCCAAGGTCGTAGTCAGTCAGTCAGTCCAGCGTCAATCCAGAGTAGGTAATTAATGTCCGTCAAAAAGACAACGGAGGTCCAAGCTATCAAGATTAAACACAAGTTGCACAGAAAAACCCCACACAGTTCCTCCCGCCGTCTATGCCCAGTGTCCTTGGTAACTTACGTATCCAGCAACGAATCACACCCGTCTTCGGAAGTTCCCCAACAAGAGCCCAAGCGTTCGTCCAGATTACCTTGCCCAACGCAATTAGCCATTGATCCTAAACCCCATTTTATCCCAGTTCATAACTCCTCATCGCTGTCAGCTGCTATCCTAATTCCAGGTGCCTCATCATCATCATCCTCATCAGAGCTAAAACACCTTTGACTACGCCCCACAGCATCCCCAGCTGTGGATCCCGCTCCATCCCTCCAGCCCGTCCATGGGTCTGATCCTGCAACCCGCCAATCGCCTCCCATGCTATCATTGCCGGTGACACCCAAATCCTCCCTCACACGAGTCCACTCCATGTCATCCTCCTCTGAGCTAACCATCTCTTCCTCCATTCCCTCGGTAAAACCCTCAAATGAGTCTTCATCTGTTGGTTCTGCAAATAAGTCCCGGAGCCGTTTCCTTTCACGCTCCTCAAAAGAGTCTGACTCTCGAGGAGTCTTACGACCCCATCTCCTAGTACCGGAGCCAGAAGGCTCAACCATAACATAATGTCATGGCTAACCCCCTCAGTTTTCTGATGCTCCACCTGCTTATTTTAACATTAAATGATATATTTAAAATAATTTTAATGATGGTGACTTTGATTTCTTTTAATGAACAAAAATAATTTGTTTTATAAGAATTAATAATATTCAATGGCAATGTGTTAAATGACAATATGATCGGTGATTTAATGATGATGAACAATTTCTTCCCAAATAATTAGTCTAATTTGTAGTTAATTAGAATAATTAGGCCTTACTGCCTTTGGGAACAGGACCCTCAAGCAGTTGGCCTAGCTGAAATGCAGCCTCTAATGGTAGCTGACCACTGCAAATGTACAGAATTGTTGTTTTGGACAATCCATTTCCATTTGCAAAGCTGGAATATCAACTGGCAGAAACAATAATATCGTTGTATAACACAAACATACCTTCAAATTGACCTAAGATACCCTTCATCTCTTGTTTTCTTCTCCCATTTACAATGGAAAAACGTCTTCCCAATTCATCACTGTCACCTGATAAGTTATTAATTATTGCATGTCATAGCAGTGAAAGCACTAACCCTTGGTGGAATGAGTTTTGGCACATTTCCTCATAAAGTCAAGCTCCATGGTTTACTTTGTAACTGATGAATAATAATTTAGGCAGGCAATATTGCTTGAAACTGGAAGGAACTGCCAGTTTCAAAATAAGACTTTTCCATCTCTCTTCTATGAGCTGAAAGGCAACCCCCTAGTTGTCAGGCTTCGAAATGCAGCTGCTCATTTTGACAGGCTTCTTTTTCAGAAAGTCTTAACATTCATATTGCTGTTTGGAAGCATTGCACCATCTAAACAAAGCCATATATTTTATTTGTTAAGTCAAGTGAAAAAAGCTGTCTTCCCTTCTCCACTGAGCTGGCAGGAATTGAGTAAACATCAATTTTGCTTTTCTTTTTTTCCTGGAAACCAGTACAGTACTTGTGAGAAAAATCTTTGATCGGTGCTGTCTGGAAATATAACTCCTCTATAAAAATATAATAGTGGTTTTATTTAGTGGCCACCAAGAACACCCTAATTAGTTTGCATCAGTATTAGGCGTGTTTGACCCCTAGTATTCTTTCTTAATAGCAGCCTGTTTGGGGCCTTGGGAATATGCTCACAATGACATGATCTATTGATGAATATTTCAGGGTAACCATTGTGTTTTCCTCTGGGTAACTTTCACTACAAGGCAGTACCTAGAGATAAGGCATGTGTATTGGGTGTGATGTAGGGGTGAAGATCTAAAAGTCAGTAAAGTATATATTGCCACATACCACTTCTATAAATGTAGAACTAATAGATAGAGATTGCTTTGGATAAATGATCTAAACCTATAGTATATTTATATTCCTGTAATGCTGTGATTGTTCCACTAAGGAAAGAACTAGACGTGATAGACACATTAATTTTTCAGGTGCCATAATGCATTTCTAAGTATGAGAAGTTTTATATTCCACCCATTCCACTTTTAACCCTTTAGTCATTCTTTTTTTACTGCCTAGAATTAATAGACCTTCAGGAATAATGTTTATCCTCCTATTGAATAAACTATTAACCTTTGGAGTAATTTTCTCTGCTTCTAGAAATACAGGATTTTAACAAAACATAAAGTTTCGAGTTATCATTAGTATCCTAGAGAAATAAATCCCCATAGATAATTCACTGGTTCTGTAAATATTTAACTTTATATACATTTTCAAAAAGGATTTGGAATCAGATTCTAGGATTCATTTGGCACAGTATTCTCTTCTTTGAATGCAATCCAGAGGCCATAGTTATGTTAGTTTGGCATACGAGTGTATAAAGTATCTTCTATCATATTAGACCAATTGAGAGAAAGTATTATTATTATTATTATTATTATTATTATTATTATTATTATTATTTCTTACCCGCCTCTCCTCGTACCTCGAGGCATGTTACAACATAGCTAAAACACACAATCATCTAAAACATTCTACAAAATGCATATTAAACTACAAAGAACAAAGAACAAAGATTAAATATAAAACCGGCTGGGTAGGCCTTCTGGAAGAGATCTGACTGCTGTATTTTGAACCAGCTGGAATTTCCAAACTTGGTACGGAGGTAGCCGAATGTAAAGAGCATTGCAGAAGTCCAACCTCAAGGTTACCAGCACGTGAACTACCATCTTTAGGTCCTCCAAATCTCAGAAGTGGTGCAGCTGGCGTATCAACCGAAGCTAATAGCAAGAACTCCTGACCACCACATCTAACTGGATTGACCTTTGGAGTACCCCCGAGCTGCAAACACTATCTTTCGGGGGAGTGTAACTTCATCCACCACTAGTTGACATACTACCATCCCCAGATTAGGATCCTTGATGGCAAGCACCTCTGTTTTGTCTGGATTCAACTTCAGTTTGTTTTTCCTCATCCATCCCATTACCTCCTCATTCAGAGGAGACGCACTATCCTTAGCTAAGGCTGTTTTTGAAGGCATGGAGAAATACATTTTCATGTAAATATTTAAAAGTATTGGGGATAGAATGACACCTTGTTGGATGCCACATAATAGCTCCTTCAGCTTTCACACAACCAGCTGGTGTAAGAGTCCCAGAGTGACCAGTATCTAACCAATGTGCTGTTTTTACCACAAGGCTATGACAAAAATTGTATTTCCTCGGATGTGCAACTCCTTCAATACAGCTATTTAGTTTTAAGTATAACATTTTTGTATTCTTATTGGGCAGAAGGAAACTGCCAGTTGGTAAGGTATCAAATTACATTAAGGTAAAGGTTTCCCCTGACGTTAAGTCCAGTCATGTCTGACTCTGGGGGTTGGTGCTCATCTCCATTTCTAAGCCAAAGAGCCGGCATTGTCCTTAGACACCTCCAAGGTCATGTGGCCAGCATGACTGTATGGAGCGCCGTTACCTTCCCGCTGGAGTGGTACCTATTGATCTACTCACATTGGCATGTTTTCGAACTGCTAGGTTGGCAGGAGCTGGAGCTAACAGCGGCCGCTCACGCCGCTCCCGGGGTTTGAACTTGGGACCTTTCGGTCTCCAGCTCAGTGCTTTAACACACTTCGCCACCGGGGCCCCAAAATTTCTCCCAAAATGATGTGTTTGGGGAGAGGGAGGATGGTACCATTCCAGTCTGGGAGACTTGAAATCCCACCAGATTTAATCTTGTTTGCCACATTTAGCCAGCATTTTTCTTTTCAGTCTCCAAGACAAATGATTTGGAGATTTGGAAGAAAGTGTCATTGGTATGCTAATGACATTCAATGCAGTTTTAGCCAGGTGAGGTTGTGCTCTTTTGTGTGGACAGCTAATAGTCATACCTCAACATACCCTTTCATTGCTTCATGTGGTTCATCTTCGAGAGGAGCCCCATAGCCACATGCATCTTTGTAACACCAACAATTGCCGAGTCTAACCTACTCTTGGAACTGTTTTTGAAAACAGTCTGCAAAGTTCAGTTGGATAACAACATATCTACCGGTTTGGGGACTGAGAGTATATTACAGCTCTACTATAACAACAAAATTGGGGACCTGTTTGTTTCTAAGTGCAATTTACAGTTTGTTTATTTATTTATTTACAGTATTTATATTCCGCCCTTCTCACCCCGAAGGGGACTCAGGGCAGATCACAAACAAGGCAAACATTCAATGCCATATGAACATAGAGACAGACACAGAGGCAATTTAACCTTCTCCAGCTTCTAGCTTCCTGAGAGTATGCTCGATTCCGGCCACAGGGGTAGCAGCTGCTTCATCATCCACAGTGATGCCGACTTCCTCATTTCAAACATTGCTGGACTAATTTAAATTAGTTAAATTAGCCTCCCCACATATAAGTGGTACCTAAATTTCCTACTTGATAGATGCAACTATCTTTCGGGTTGCTTAGGTCAACAACGAGCAGGGCTTTTTTTTAATGGTCGGGTGCTCACTCCTCCATGGGCTGGCCTCAAACTCATGATCTCTTGGTCATAGTGATTTATTGCAGCTGGCTACTAACCAGCCTGTGCCATAGCCCGGCCCTTAATAGCCTTGGTGCCAGTTAACCAAGATTATACTCAGAATTTGGAAACATAATATTTTAGACTATAGTTTTAACTGTTTTAATGTTTTAGTTCATTGTATATCAGTGTAACTGCATCAATTGCCACGTGTAAGCCGCCCTGAGTCCCCTCGGGTGAGAAGGGCGGAGTATAAATGATTGAAATAAATAAACAAATAGTTCCAAGGACTTGCAGCTACCAATTTGACTGAGGAGTTCTAGGATCTGTAGTCCAAGAGGATGATGATAATGACAACAATGACAACGACAGTGTTGACTATGCTCATGATGATTCTAACTTTTGCATCTGTCAGCTTCTGGCTGCTGAAATCTTTGGAAAGTCTAACTCTACACCTATCACTAGTGAGGCTAGGTTTGCACAAACAAAAGGGGTTTATTCTGTCCTTGCCTTTCAAATATCAGTTGAAATATTACTATCAATTGGAAAGGAGGGGAAATTGTTTTTTTTTTAATTGACACGTTTTATTGCCCAGCTGTTTTGTAGTACTCCATAGGCTGGTTTATTAGGCTGGCATTTTAAATTAATTGCTAAGCATTTATTGATAATATGTGACAATTTAACATTTTGATTTTAATTGCTTTGTTATTTAATATTGCAAGTTGTTCTTCGTGTCTATTAAAGCTATGAGGCAAGGTACAATAAATCTGATGTTACTATATTTTGATCCAGAATCCCTAGTAGCCTTTAAGATGATAACAATGTTGCCTTCATGAATCTGTTTCCAAAAATTAGAAAAGTTACAATAACCATGCTGTCTGGGAGTGTTTGGGAATTGTGTCCAAGAAATTCGCTTTGCCCAGCTGTATCAAACAGAATTTGTCACAGAGTTAGTACCCATGGAAGTTTGTGAAGCTGTTTTATACAAAATTAGACAATATGTCAGTTGGCCATAGATTTTCACCTTAGCCAAGAAGGAGCTCTCAACCAAGATCTTTTTCATCAACTCATTCATGCTACAGAATTATATAGCACTAGCATTCCACTACCTTGGTTCCCACCTATGCAATCCTAAGGCTGGTATCTTCTTAGGCACTAAAGCTCATGGACTGAAAATGATAAATTCCCTTCCCTGAACTGCAAACCCTAGGATTCCATAGGATAAACCATTGGCATTTGAAGTGGAAACATACTACTGCAACTATGGAATCCATATGTTTA